>NW_026542595.1:186279932-186323700 GCF_028750875.1 Macrosteles quadrilineatus | reverse complement strand
AAACAAACACAACTGAGTCGGAAGGTTTTTCATAATTACAACAAACAATCAGTTGGATCAAAGACTAACAAATGGCTCCTCCATTGTTCCTTTCATTGGTGAGCTAAAGCGTAGAGGTTAAGCTAAAAAGGTTGGATGAACCGGTGGATATGTAGTTGCTAAAAAGTAATACTAAGAGACACAAGCTTAGCATAGTTTTTAGGTTACAATCATCGACCATTTCTAACGACCTCCTTGGTATTTAAAACTGAAACTACATATGGCCGTAGCTATTCGCTGAAATTCGAAAACCTTAACTTAGCATTGCCCTGTTAACAACGTACTGCACCGATGAAAACTCCCATTTACTGAGTTGCTGGTATTGAGACACAACATGTATACAATGCTGTGACTGTTTCCTTGTATAAACACGGAGAATAAATCGTCCTGCAGACAGTAGAAGCAGTGAGTTGTAAGGATGGCAGGATTTATGTCCTGTACAGATAATCCTGTCGCCGCTCCTCCTATCAGACAGGACCTAGAGATCGCATTGAGGGAGCCTCTACTTAAATAGACTCCACAGCCTTATTTGTTACACAATAACACTTTTTGTTCGATAGTTATCCATTTATGGACTTCCCTTTGCTGTTTTACCAGGATAATTAGGCGTATGTTAATAATTTAAAATTCAATTCGTGGACTAATATAATTTCAAGTGACTTAGTGAGGTTAGAGGTTTAAATTCAGCTTTTGATTTGTAATAAAGTTTTACTATAGGAAACTGAATTATCAATGCAACATAATGTACATGTTATTTTAGATAAAACATAGAGTTCCCTGTCACAAACTATAAAATACATAGCATGTTAATTGCGTGTTCTTGGAAGTAAGCGCTAAGATGTTGCTCCATTGAGTTGGGGTTTTTATGGGATATGGTTTTTACATTAGTAATCATTAGGTTTAAAATAACAACTATTTGTACCACTTGATCAGGTGCAATTCCTGCAATCACCAACGGATCTTTATTATGTGAGTGATAGCCGTGTTGTCGGAATCCACCTTAATAGGTTCATCTAACTACAAATCAATTATAGGTATCTGATATATATATTGTAAACTCTTTTTTAGTCATTTGGTATTCTAATCTCTTCAGCCATAGTTATGAATTCATTATGATGTAAAATAAATCCAACTCCGTTTTGAGTCCAACCAATACTTACAGTAAAACATTGACAAGAAGTCATCTAGAACCAAAGTTTCCTAACGTTTTGGAACAGCATGTTAACAATACCTCATAATTTATCAATGGGTCTTCCATCAGTTACTGCTGGCATCGTATATTTCCTGCTGTCATCAAGATAATCAGAGATGTCGGTGGACATATGATCAGGTCATCTGCCGCCTGTCGATACAGGATCATAAATCCTTATAAGTGAGTCATACTGCAAGACGTAGAGGGAAGGCTTGTCAACTTTGATATATATTTACTGATGTAAGTTGTTAAGGGGTTCCACAGTAATTTCAAGTAATCTTGGTATCCAGAATGTTCTTGGAAATGATAAGAGTCGGGTTTGATTAGGTAATTGTATATTTATTGCTTTAATATTTTGGAATTTCAAATACTCTTCAAATGCCACTCAGCTAGTTAACTTTAAGACATGTAACTAGGATATTTAAGTTTAAAAGTAGAAAAGTAGTATTCAAGCTTTAAGAAAATTTGCTTATACGATCAGCTTTCCCATATTTTAAAATATATGGTGAATGTCATTTATAGAAACTATTCGGCTGTCCACACTGTCAAATACTTATAACACAGCTCTTTCTCTTAAATATTTTGAATACCAAGAAAATAAAAAAAAGTTTAAGATATTTTTAGTAACTACAAAGAATCTATCTAGCAAAATAAACTTACGCCAATCGGGTTGGTTTAAATTTAAAACTCAACTAGATTAAAAAATTCATTTACACTGCTTTCTATTTTTTACATCCTTTTATTCAATAGCTTGACAACTTGAAACAATTTACCATGGTAGAACAAGTTTGTTTTTATTCCGGACCACAAAAGATTAAATATCATTTTAATGTAGGAGAATTTTTTAATAATTCCCAAATTAAACCAATCGTTGTAAGCAACCAAAATTATTATGAACCTTCTTGTTTACAGGTAAAATATTTGATTATATGTTAACTTGTTATAGTAGTATATAGATGTTTTCAACTATCTGAATTTCTATATACTAATGCCTACACAACACCTGTTCCGAGCGAGCTTTGCATGTGAAACTGCCTTGCAACATCCGTGAATACATTGGACGCTTCACAGGAGATGGGATGTTGATTATTAATGTCTTCTGAACATCAACACCTGAACCAGACAGATCTGGAATACAACCGATACATTAGCACTTGGGATATCTATATTCAACAATCTAACAAGGCGCTTAAATAAATTCTCAAATTCTTGTGAATATTCTCATTGATCTTCGTCATAATTCAAATATTTTGAAATGTAAAAAAAACATAACAGTGCAAGTTAGGTATAAAGTGAAGCGTTAATTTCAGGAATATTTTTTATTCGGAGGAATTTTAATTATACCCGAAGAAAGAATTTCCAGAATAATTATGTCTCGTGAAAAGTTGCAACTCATTATCTTCGCCGTTAATCTGTTGTTTAATGGCTTCCTTAACCTTTACTTTTTCATTACAACTTCGCTACGTTTAATCTTAAGGATATTTAAAACATTTTCCAAACGTTGATTTTATTTTGGGATGTTGGTAACGATGGCTGATATATTTCAGCTGCAATCAATTGTTGTATTTAGCAATGCATTAGTAACCGTAGTTTGTATTCATGTTTGTATACAACTAACTGAATATTTGCCAGTTAGTCAATAATAAATTTGGGTATTTTGCAAAGCTTTATTATGTAATTCAAACAATGTAACTAAACAATCCTCTATAGACTGTTGTAGAACATAATGGTTTTAATGCCATTCTGAACAAAGCTGAAGAAGAACTAAATTCATTTTATTTTGGTTCTTTCTACTTTTGCCCATTCATACCTGTTGTTTTTTTTTTTTTTTTATGTAATTTGCCTTCAACAACTTTGAAGAGTTATTACTACTAATTATATGGTTGTTAGAATTTTGTGATCTAATGTTATTATTATGAGTAGTACTTTTACATAGTATACATAGTAAAACGCTTATCTAGTTTTCTTTTTAAGTTTATATTTTATTGGTCATTCTAGAATCTATATTATAATATTGTGTTATTTATTATTGTAAATTATCAAAATGGTTGCCCGTCAACAAAGAATAAAGACTGAACAAAGTAACGCGTTTTAACCTGGGCGCGTTTTATTAGGCCGGGGCCACACTCATCTTATCTCGCTGAATTTTTTCCACGGGCGTTACCCGTGGTTTTGAGAGATACATTACGGTATATGGGGCAGGCCACACTAGAGTAAAAACGTCCGTGAACGCGTTTGTCAGTCTCACTGGTTTTACCAGCGAGACTGACAAACGGAATTGCACGTGTATTCTCTACTAACATCCCACGGGCATTGCACGTAAACCTAGTCGCGGGGCATTGCGGCTTATGGGAGTGAACACACTCATCTTATCTCGCTGAACTTTTTCCACGGACGTTTCTAGTTTTAACCTGTACAGAGAGCGAGGAAGGGGGGGAGTGCGTATCACGGACACGGACGATTTTTATTGCCAGTGTGGCATGCTCTATCAGTCTCGCTGGTTTGCCCGAAAAACCTATCTCGTTAAGACAAGTGTGGCCACGGGCAAACTGTTTCACGTGCGTCGCACGTGAAAACGGAAAACACTGTCTCGCTGGTTGAAAATTACAAGTGTGGCCCCGGCCTTTGCCAGTAAAAAAACAGAGTTCGGAACAAGATATAGTGACCAAACCTTACAAATCTCTTTGGCAACCATAACCCAACAACACCAAAAACGTAACCTAGACACCTTTGATTGTGACGAGAGTGATGCTAGAATGATAACTCTTGGTAATTTGGCTAGAGGAAGATATCTTCCCGAGGATGAACTAATTGGGAAGCTACAGATATTCATTGGACGCCTTGTAAGGTATACAAGAAAACAATTGTCTGGGGTCCGCATTAATTCGATTTTCGGATGAAGTGCTTTAAGGTCTCGGCCTGTCCCTGTTAGATAAGAACCTAGAAACCGTTGGCAACCTTACCTACCATTCTAAACCACCAGTTCCACTAAGGCACCGTAGACCTTACCCAGTGACCTGTATAGCCAATGGTACGTCTGTAGGAATGTGATAGCGGCCTACGTGAGAGTGTGTACGCCCTGACATTTAGGCTCCGACCATTATTTCAAGTTTGCTGTGTTGTTAATAACCGCGTTATGACCAACAGATCGCCGACCCTCGTGCGATGACCACGACTCGCGTTATTTGCGACCACAACCATCGGACAAGGGAATAAGAATTACGACGCCTCTGGCTGTTGAGTAAATCCCATTGAAAAACTCCAGAAACGTGTAATTGTGTTTTACATTGCATAGTAGTTGCCTTGCGGGCGTTTCCACCGTTGAATGAAGTTTTTGTTAAGTGAAAATTAAGTTGTGTGCTAAAGAAATAATTGGATTTCGTGAAAGGTTATTAATCATAAATGATAAATTGAACATTTTCATGCTACATGCTAAAGTATAATCTTTTATTTTTAAGTTTGGCGTTTATCGAAGCCTATGGCATTTTAAAAAAGATTTTCGAAAGGGAGCGGTCGAAACCCCAATCTTGTTAATAAATAAAAACCTTTGTTATTTAGCGACATTAATGAATAGTTCAATGACAAGAGGCATCTCAATCTGGTAACAATCTAGTTTGGAACTTAACCAGCGACCTTTAGAAGTGAAGGCGAGCACAGTAACCACTTGACTAACCAGACTTCATTGTCAGCTCAATTTGAGTCATTGCAGTTTTGATGTTTTATGCATGTTTTCTAATTTTGTTCAGTTATGTTTCAATTAATTGGGATTATACTTTTGACTACGTAAATACTTTTTTCTTGCAGCTACCAAAGTATAAATATTGAACTCTCATATTTGGGTATTGTTAAGAATTCATTCAAAAGGATCAGCGATTAGAAGATTTTTTATAATGATTTTATAGTTTTAAAATTGTTTTCAAGCACTGTCCGTATCAATTGTTTTGGGTAATCTGAATTGGCATGCTACAATAACAAAAAAAGTGGAAATTCTTCATCACATTATGATTTTTTTAGCCTATATAAGTGATGTATATTTACAATTCTTACGGTTTTCTGTGCAATTAATTAAACGTGTTCATATTTGTTTTATGAATGCAAGTAACCAAAAATATGTTACACTCCTTGTTTGGTGTTCATTGTGATCTAGGTTACTAAATCAAAGGAGGAGTCGGGAGGTCGAGTGGGTCGTCCAAGTCGTATATCAACTGTATGAACCTCGGACTTGTCAAGGGACAATACACATACCCTGAGTGGGAACTGAGGAAATATCTTACAAATGTCACCCTGCCAGTCCCTTGTCCACCGGTTACTGTCTTGTAGTATGCTAATTCCCTTTACTGCCGAAGCCATATGGCCAGAATCACTTTAGGAAGTGGGACAGTTGAAGAATCGTTGGACTTTGTTTATGTGTGTAATTTGACTTAGTGTTTTTAAACCAGTACTTTTACATGCAACCAACACTGGCCCACTCAGCAAAAAGTGAAACCGCGGAAACTTGGATTTAAATTTGTGCTTTTGGAAGTTGTAGCGTTCATCTTTATTTTATCTTTGTTTAATCCGAACGTATACAATTTTACTTTGGAATGGGTTTTCACGTGACAAAGATTTTTTAAACCGTGTTCAACTAAGATAACATTAAAAGTTTGTTTATAACTAATCTATAATTTTTGAACTCACCTAGCTTAAAATATAGCCATAATCCATAAGTTCACATGATGGATTACTGATACTGTGTTGTCTGATGTTTTTACTTTGCTTGGTACCACAGCAAAAAATGTCTAAACATGTTTTTGACACATTTTCATTCAGTTTAACAATCTGTACAATAAAGAATCACCTTGTAGGACAAAACCTGCTTATGTAACCAACTATTTATTTTTACATTATGTTTGAATAAAATATTAAAAATACGGTATCTTAAAGGCACATCAACTAAGTGCCATTTCTATCAAGGACCATGTAAGAATGAGACAGGAACTCTTTCTCTGCTTGTAGGGAATATTTTTAGTACTTACAAAGAATAATCTAAAACAAATTCGAAATCATTCAATTTTTTTTTGCGTCAAATTATTTTTATATCAGCCAAGAATAGAAGTTTTTAAGAAAACCCAAGTGGCATACTAGATAATAACAATAATTAATTATAATAGTACCATACAAATTCAAAATATATCTTTATTACTGCCTGAGAAAAGTGATATATAAGTAAAAATACTCTAACATTTCGATAAACCAATAAATAGATCACTAGTGCTTCTGACAGCTACAGAGCTCTAGCACACTAGGTAAGGTATCAGCAAATATTTATGTAGTATTCTATTTTTAAACTATTATAAAAATGAGTAATTTTAAAGGCGTTATTCTAATATAAAACGTAAGGCAAACATTTGTATTTTAGTTTTGGTTTACATTCTCCTCAAAACCTTCTCCTAAACAACTTGATTACTCTCAACTGATGTCATGTGGCCCGATGCAGGATGTTACAGTACTCGATGTACACGAGATATAAATCTCACAGAGACAGCAGAAGGACCGCGAGCCAAGTGAGATGTAAGGATGCAGGATTTATGTCCTGTCAGACACTATTGCTATTCTTCCCTCAATATCTCTCACTTAGATGTGTGCAGTTGACTAAACAAGCAGGTGGACTATGTTAGAGTTAGACGTGTATATGCTATTTGACAAAACTTTTTTCTCGGTCAACTTTTTGAACATTTCAGCAAGAAGAATTTTTAAGTATGGATTATTGAAAATACTTTTTTGGCGAGAACATTATGGTCCTTTCTTACAGTTAACCTCGTAAACGTAAATATAAATAATTATTTTGCAAACATGTTTTTAATTTCTAAATAGGAGTATGTTAGTTTTGTTTAAAATGTTCTTTCTCAAATCAAATCCGTTCTCAAACTGTTTTTACATATTTCAACAAATAATTCACAAACATTTTGTCACAGCCATACTGGTCAGTCCAATACTTTTATTGGTAGTTTTTTTGTCCTAGGAAACTAGGCACGAGCCTGGGATTGTTTTTCACATTACTTCAGGCTAGACCTAGGGGTTGCGGCATTATCACTTAGATTAAATCCATTGGTGACTAGGCGGGGATTGAACCCGGGACCTCAGGGACTGAAGTCCCGCGTTCTAACCACTACGCCAGCTCGCTCGTAGATTGGTAGTATGTATATGTAGTTTGTAATGAATAAAACCTTGAATGTATTCTCCTATATTTTTTAATTATTATTGACAGAAATACTAAAATAAAGATAATTTTTTTTATATAATAACAAAATATTTAAAAGAAAAAATTTGCTTATTATGGAAAATTTACGTTTTATGTGTGATTTACTTAAAAAACGATATGGGTATTTGACTCTAAAGCTGAAAGGAGTGTATGCTATGGGGATATAATAATACCCCCGCCGCAGCAAACCTGCCGTCTAAGCGAATTTCCATTTGGCTGAATTGACTTTCAATCGATCTATTTAAATGACATTAGGTTTAACGAGTACCTAGGTTTGCTGCTACAAGGAAACTAATAAAGTGTGTGTTTTAAGTAAAATAATTATTGCTTAGTAGAAAATGAATATATTTGCCAAGTTTGATCAAAAGATATCCATAAACAAGCAAACTACAACATTTTACAATATTCTCCATAAGAATAACTTGGGAATTTTAAATTTACAATTTTTTAGTCTTCTCCGTAACCAATAACCGTACAAAAACACTTTGATATACTGAATTGTTTGTTTTTTTAAGCTCTTTAAGAAGGTTTAGAGAAAAAATGGGAAATTTTGTGTTTTGAGGGTCAAAAGTGAGAAAAACCAATTTTTACCCCATAAAACCCCCCATAAAAACCTTTTCCCATGATCCGATCATGCTGGATCGCGAACTCATTCAAGTTTATCCCGCCTTACACCTTCAAACTAAATTTCATCAAAATCGGATAAAAATTACTCAAGTTATCGTGTTCACGGACACATATATATATAAATCTATATATATATATATATATCTATATATATGTATATACATATATAAAAATTTTAACGAATGGTGTTTTTGGCCTCTGGGGACATCATAATGAAAAAGTAAATCGGTCCCGGGCCTAAGTCTTACCATGAGACCTACGGTAATAGCTACTTCCCTATAGGGAAATTCGCTAAAAGTGTAATATGTGTAAAGAAAGATGAATTTACTTATTATATACATTTTTCTTTGGTATATTTTACTGCTACGTTTCGATACCTACATACAATAACAAATGGCTCCATTTCCCAATCCATAATACCGTTAACATTATGAACATCCTTCATGAATAACTCCTAATATTTATCACAGATTCTCACAAGATCATCATTTTGAACCGAATCACTAAATGAGAGTTCCTAAACTGGTCCGCTTGTAGATTATGGCTTGAACCACATTTATGGGCTCTCAGAAGAAATCACCAGCTAAACAGTTTATTTACGGCTGCTCGGAAAGAGGCCGACGGTCATAACTTGGCTGTGATCTGCTGCTGTGGCTGTTAATGCACTGCACTTTGTATAAGTAGAAGGATCTCTTAATCTGGGACTTTCCAAAAGCTAAATATAAGGATCGGTAAAGTATGTGGTATTTTAATCTTCAATGTAAAATATTAGTTATATCTACAGCTGATTCATTTAACTAATATTTTATCAAGACCTAAAGGTTATTTGTAATTTTTTTAGTAATCGTCGTAGTTTACTAAGTACTATTGAGTAATAAACAGGATGAACATTCAAGCATAACTTCCAGGTATGATTATCCTGGAATTTATGATTATGGATTCCATAATTTTTTGTTGAAAAGAATAGAACCAAGAGCTGTCAAGATTGAAATGATCCCTGCTCTAGTTTGATCTGCAAATTTCACATTCCTTTCAACTCCCATATAATTTAGTTGAATCCAAAGACATTTGGTCTGTTCAATCTCTTTTGTACAATCTTCGATATATATATCGATGCGTACAATAGCTACATGTGTGCCTTTTCAAGTGTAATATATAAGGCTGGTCGTCTATTGTTTAATAGCTTTTGTCTTTAGGGATACGTAAAGTATTGAAAATTAACCGCTATAAAACGGAATCAGGATTTTCTAAAATTGGTTTGTATTTAAATTACAATAATAGGCTAATATGTTTTTAGTTATATTATATGAATAAATAATGGCATTACTTATGTGTTAAACATAACATGATGAGTTAAACCTACCGATAAAACTGAGGAATAAAAACAAGTGCATCCTTTAAAGCTCTAAAACGGCATATGCATGTAATTCCTGTATTACAGTTAAATGAAAAAGAATAGTAATATTTGCTACGCTTTAATGGTAAAATTGGGTCTGTACATTGAGAAAATAGTCTAGTAAATGTATTTGTATGTAAATAATGTCTAGCCTTATCTAGGCTTTTATACCTCGCACTTACTCACTGCTATGTTTTAATAAAACAGTTACAAATCACAAAAATAAAAATAAACTAACTTGTTGTAGGAAATAAAAAAGTGTTTTAATTTTTATAATAATTAACTAAAAAGAAAGTTTGTGCTTATCGTCAGTGGTAATCTGTTGTTTAATAACTTCTTTAACCTTTGCTTTTTCATTACAACTTTTTCCCGCGTAAAACTTGAGACAAGCTGGAAGATTAACGAGTTTTTAAGAAAAAGAAATATTGTCACCCTCCTTTTCTTCATTCTTTTGGCCTCTAATTCTTCCCTATGTATTCTTTAACTATTTTTTTTATCTGGATGGTAATTTTTTATGATTGTTGTATGAGTGAGTTTCAATCATTGTGCTTATGTTATAAACTCCTAAAAACCATTCTAATACTAAACGATCTGGTGTACCCGTGCTTCACAGCGCAGGAAGTAGGTGAAATAGAGGAATAATATTCTTTAGATCTGCTATATTAAATAGTTATACATCTATTATTTACTACAGAGACAAAATACTTATTTTATCACTTAGTGTAGTAACATCTTTGTCTTTAAATTCAGATAAAGGGTTCTAACTCCTTAGGCAACCAACCACAAATAAGTGGCTCTGATGTGTGTTTAATATTACATTTACTCTATGATTTATCAACAAATCTGCATGTAAATATAAAACCCCTTTCAAACCCTTTTTTAATTAAATAAATAAACAGCTTTTAATTGCATCAATCATCTGTTGTTTATTTATTTTTTTTGTAACCTTGGAAAGCATGTAAGGCTTTGGCAATCGACCAGTGGGACAGAGCCCTTAGGGAATTCTTTCATACTAATACTATGTACTAATACTATGGCAAAGAATTCAGCAAATCCACACACACTGAGATTCATTTTTATGTGTCATATGCCCATATATGTTTAATTGGTTAATAGTCTTACACGATGACCACGAATTTGACTGCATCACTTTAATAATAATAGATTACGGTAACTAATTACAAGGAAGAATCCGAATGTTTCAGTCAAATACGCAGAGTGTGTGTATCAAGAGTGTTTTCAATAAATGCCTAATAAACAGACAGATCCGTAATTTTATGCTGAAAAGAATAGAACCAAGAGCTGGCAAGATTAAAAAGATCCCAGCTCTAGTTTGATCGCCAGATTTCACATTCCTTTCAACTCCCATCCACACTCTACTGTGCACTTATACATTATGTACACATTTTAGTTTTATATGTTAATATTAATTTGACAATTGAATTACTAGGTTTTCTACAGGTTATTCACTATGCTAAAAAAAATATTTCAAGTCTCTCGTATTTTGCCTAAGTATTTGTAATAGATAAAAGAAAATATCTTGAAACATCCACGAGAACTTTAAATGAAATTGATGTGCAAAAACGTATGTTACTCCTGTTCCTAGCACTCAGTATGAAATGCCCATCACAGATCACACCCTCGACATGTATGTTGTATGCGCAAAGTGCCTCAATCTCAAAATGGATACATGAAGTAGGGCCTATACATGCAGCGTCAGCAGGTAGGTTTCATCTCTTACAGTTGATTATTAATGGTTCTCTGAGATTCAGCAGCTGCTCCAGACAGATGCTGAATACAACAGATATATCAGCACTCTCATATTATCTGCATCTCCTGATCACGTCTTTATAAAGTAACTTACTTCCATGTAAAGGTGAATATTTGTAAAATTAAGTCTTGATGGATTATTCAACTAATTTTAGGTTTTAATGGTTGTCTCACATAATTACTGATCTAAAATTGATATTTTACGTCCAAAGACGCTAGGCTGTTGTAGCCCGGGATTGTTTTTCACATTATTTATGGCTCTAGACCTAGGGTTTGCTGCAATATCACTTAGATAAAGGCCATTGTTAAATTGACGGGATTTGAACCTGTGGTTTTAAGAACCAAAGTCCTGTGTTCTACTACTACACCAGCTCACTTCACTATCTAAAATGATATTGACTTAAATGGAAACAACCTACCTAAAAATCACAAATAACTAGGATTAAGTTACGTTCAAACATAGTCGTGGATTTTCTTGAAAATACCCACGATAAATAACCAGTCAATTGTAGCAGTAGGCTTTTGTTGATTATCAGAGAATCCCTACTCTTCTCACAGATAAAACCTCACAATGTACTGTATGCTGTTTGCCGTGAATATTAATATATTAAAATATGTTCATATATTATTGTGCATGGCGTATAAATAATGCATATACACGCCAGCTGAAGGACAGCGCATCCCATGTACATAACAGTCCCTACGTATCATCAAGGAGGTATCTATGTACCTTCTTCCTACTAAGGGAGAAACATAAACCCCTGAATACCTTCCTTAAGGAAAGAATACCTTCCTGGGATGCTGATACCACCTGCTGGGGGGTTTCCTTAAGGAAGGTGAAGTATAATCCATATAATACTATCATAGATTAAAGCGACGCTTTAGTAAGCTCGATATAAAGTAATTATGTTGAATGAAAATGTTGTGAACATATTTCTAAAGATTACAATTAGACCAGGCCCTGGTGGGAGTTGAGTAGACCTATGCAAAATTATTCGGACACACTTTCTCTTTTTGATTGTAGTATGAAAACGCATGCTGCCACCAACGGCGTTGGTCAAGCACCAATATGGCTGCAATCCAATATGGCGGACCACCTGACTTGACTTTGATCGAGAAAAACGCTAATATTTCCATTGATTTTGTCCGATTTTGATAACTTTTTAAAGTTAAAAAGAAGAATAAATTTGCTTGAAAATTCTATATTACACTCATAGTGGTATCCCGTGTGATAAAGTCATATATTATATTTTAATAAATATTTTACTGTAAAAGAGATTAAATATGCATTAAGGTGATTTCATTTTTAGTTTTTACTGATGAAATATATCCAGATAAAGGTTCGTGCGGACGCACGAAGTGCATGCTGACAGGGCGCATCCGACGTACATGGTAATTTATCTAGGTCTAGTCCAATCCCATAAGAACAAGAGATCAATGTGTGGCAAGCTTCGTCAAGTGTGTTCCTGGTTTTTCATAAGTTTCAGGTACAATTCGGCCAAATCAGAAATCTCGTCACCTGCTAAAATTTCACCTTTTGCTAAGGGTTTAAGATACTAAAATAGCTTAGGGTTGTTCGTAACCTTGATTGACAAGCTGCATAGCAGAGTGTGTTGTAGATATCGTGCTAGTGGTATCGCAAACAGTGTAAGCATGTAAGGTAAGAAATTATCTAAGGGTATCCTAATCAAAGCGTACCCTCCTTTGAATACCATCCTCTCTCCTTTGGATACCCTCCTCTCTCTCCTTTTGTTGTTACATCTCCTTAGAACACCTTTATGTATAAGGTCCTTTATTCTTATGTATCCTTAAGGAGGGTTTTCTTAAGAACGGTATCCTTAAGAAGGACGTCCTTAATAAGGGTATCCTTAAGGAGGGTATCCTTAAGACAGGTATCTTTAAGGCGGGTATCCTTAAGAAGGGTATCCTTAAGGAGGGAATCCTTAAGAAAGACATCCTTAAGGAGGGTATCCTTAAGGAGGGTATCCTTAAGGAGAGTATCCTTAAAGATAGTATCCTTAAGGAGAGTATCCTTAAAGATAGTATCCTTAAAGATAGTATCCTTAAGGATAGTATCCTTTAGGAGGGCATCCTTAAGGAGGGTATCCTTAAGGAGGGTATCCTTAAGGAGGGCATCCTTAAGGAGGGTATCCTTAAGGAGGGTATCCTTAGGGCGGGTATCCTTATGGAGGGTATCCTTAAGAAGGGCATCCATAAGAAGGGTATCCTTAAGGAGAGTATCCTTAAGGAGGGCATCCTTATGGAGGGTATACTTAAGGAGGGTATCCTTAAGGAGGGCATCCTTAAGAAGGGTATCCTTAAGGAGGGTATCCTTAAGGAGGTTATCGTTAAGGAGGGTATCCTTAAGGAGAATATCCTTAAGGAGGGAATCCTTAATAAGGGCATCCTGAAGGAGGGTATCCTTAAGACGGGTATCTTTAAGGCGGGTATCCTTAAGAAGGGTATCCTTAAGGAGGGAATCCTTAAGAAGGACATCCTTAAGGAGGGTATCCTTATGGAGGGTATCCTTAAGAAGGGCATCCTTAAGAAGGGTATCCTTAAGGAGAGTATCCTTAAGGAGGGCATCCTTATGAAGGGTATACTTAAGGAGGGCATCCTTATGAAGGGTATACTTAAGGAGGGTATCCTTAAGGCGGTTATCCTTAAGGAGGTTATCGTTAAGGAGGTCATCCTTAAGGAGGGTATCCTTAAGGAGGGTATCCTTAAGGCGGTTATCCTTAAGGAGGTTATCGTTAAGGAGGTCATCCTTAAGGAGGGTATCCTTAAGGAGGACATCCTTAAGGAGAGTATCCTTAAGGAGGACATCCTTAAGGAGAGTATCCTTAAGGAGGAAATCCTTAAGGAGGACATTCTTAAGGAGGACATCCTTAAGGAGATCATCCTCAAGGAGGACATCCTTAAGGAGATCATCCTCAAGGAGGACATCCTTAAGGAGATCATCCTCAAGGAGGACATCCTTAAGGAGATCATCCTCAAGGAGGACATCCTTAAGGCGGGTATCCATAAGGAAGTTATACTTAAGGATGGTATACTTAAGGAGGGCATACTTAAGGAGGACATCCTTAATGAGGGTATCCTTAAGGAGGACATCGTTAAGGAGGGTATCCTTAAGGAGGGTATACTTAAGGAGGACATCCTTAATGAAGGTATCCTTAAGGAGGTTATCCTTAAGGAGTTTATCCTTAAGGAGGACATCTTGAGGAGGACATTTTAAGGAGAGTATTCAAAGGAGGGAATTCGAAAGGAGGGTATCCTTAGGAGAAGTATCTAAAGGAGAGTGGAAATAAGACTATGTAAAACCTTGTTAATACTTTATTTATTCCAAAATAATATTATTGATCATAAAAACTAAAGAAGCTTTAGTATCCCAAGGTGCCATCAAACCTTCTGCAGCATTTTGAATTCTTTTACGCCGGTCGTACTTAATGTTTACAGTCTATTAAAATCAATAAGTCCTGTAGTCCATTAAAATCAATGAGATAAAACTTTGTCGTCACCTGTCAAGATTATCACCCTGCGTTTTATTACTAAACATATTGTAAAAAGATAATAAAAGTAAGAAGAGCACACCACACTGCTTGAGTGGCTTTCGTCACTTTGATTTGTTTCCAAAATACTTATTTCTTATTTAACCAAATACAAATAAACATTGACCGAGTGACTGTGTGACTCAGCGACCTCGAGAGATGAATGCCTCATTGGCACGACGTCCTCCACTGAATCTTCCTCAGTTGTAATTGGTCCGTTATTAGAACGTCCGCGGCTTTGATAAACGCGCGTCACATTTGTCTACAACGGACAAGTCTGGCCTTCCAAACGTCATCCATTCACTGCGACGAGGATTTATAAATACTTATGATTTACACTCAGTTGCAGTAAGTTAATGCTCATTGCAACTGACTTTATTAGTCATCTTGCACGTTTGTTGAATGATGTTCATTTTAGTTGCCAAGATGATGTTGTTAGTGGTTATTTTTTAGATTCAAATTTCAGTAAGGGATTAAAATTGCTTGCAATCAATGTTGATGTCTCAAGTCATAGCTAATTACACCCTGCCTGAACTTATAGTTATGGTATAGAGGAAAGTGTATAGTAATACTAGACTTTACTTAGAGAAAAGACATCGTTTAGTTTTGAATTTTCCCGTCGACCTTGGCCTTATCTTTGGACTTATGCCTGTGTTTAGCACCTTTCAAGCAAATAATGTGGTGAGTCTATACTTCACGAGAATGAACTGTTATGATACATATCAGTTGCACCAGAGGGACGCGAACCCCCTAGATCTCTGCCTTGTATACAGTCAGGTTGCCGACTAAGCCACCGTACCATTGTACAATGTATTCTGACTCAATTCATGTTGTGTTTTTCTAAGTTGGGTGAAGCTAATTTCTTAAGTGAAATGTCCTGTCACAGAGATTTGTTTATTTATTTATTTCGGCATACACAATTTTATCATGACGCAAATCCAAAGTGGCTACTTAAAAAATAGCCTATAACTTAATATGCAATGATATTTTTACAATGATAAGTAGATATAACAACCAATAAGGACACACAACAAATAATAGGCTACAATAATGCAATAATACACCCAAAAACAAACAATGAAGCTGGTATGATTCAGTGCATACAAATGCAGCGATCACGCATAATTTATCAGAGACAATTTAATAGTTAAAACGGGTGAGTAATAAAGATAAGTAAATATAAACCTGTAATAAATAGAATAAGGAGATGCTGAAGAACTCTATTTGTGCTCTCTTATATGTAGATTTTTTTGTGGTCACGGCCGAGGTGTTCCAAAGGTCCACTTGAGGTAACAGGAGTTCCTCAATCCTATGGAGACGAGGTATGACACTGTTGTGTTCGTATTTGCTGGCTTAATTATTTAAACATAACATTTATTTTGTTCCACCATTTTTTTAAACCTTCAACGTAACTTTATATCCTAGAAATCTAGTCCTCAAAACCACTTGCTATAAATGATTGTGTAAACTTTAGTAGCGGTAACGTTCCACACCTGACTGTCAGGATAGCTTACCTCAGTGACCTACACACTGACCGTTGAGTGTGTGTGTGTGTGTGTATGTGTGTGTTGGTGAGTGCACGTGTGTGTGCTGACATTTAGGCCCTTTGCCATTACTCCACTCCGACTGTCTTGTTAATAACTTCGCCATTATAGCTGATTGCCGACGCAATGCCTCATTCATAAACTCTCACCTCCTACTTGAACAAGTTGGAAATACTCTGGCCTTAAGTCGTGTGGTTCATGTATGGCTGTTGTCTAGTACTCCAAGAGAAGAGAATAACTGTCACAAATAGTGAATGCTTTCTCGTACGTTCGTTCGCAAACTATACACTTTAAAATATATTGGAACACATAGCTGTACATATTTATAATTAAATAAACATGTACAGTGCCAAAATAGTGGTACTGTGCTTTCAAAATTAATCTAATAATTTCAATTATGTTGACGTTGAAAATTGTAAAATCACATTATAACCACAATTACTTTTGTGTACATTTTAGTTTTTAAGCCTACTGTATGATTAGATTTGTATAATTTATAATGTTATAAATATATAAAGTTACGTTAAAGGTTTTAGAAAATGGTTGGAAAAAATTAATGTTATGCCTGAATAATTAGATTTGCACAAGAAAGGTTTTAAAAATAACCGACTACTATCAGTTTAATTTCTTTTTTTAATCAATATAAAACTCTTTTGTTATTTAATTGTTAAAGGCTTTTCTGTTGTCTTTGTATCTTGTTGGCTCCTTAAACTCAAATTCTAATGGTATACGGATGTTAAAGTTGATTGATTTAACCCAAATGACAATCCAAATAATAGTTTTATGAGGTTCTGTGAAATAACCTGAAACGCAAGTAACTTTAACCATCAAAACTAGGATGTACAAACAACAAATCACATAAACATATACAGTAATAATTGTACATACACGTAATAGTCATAGTAAGACAACTAAGTAATGGAACAAAAAATTAACTATAATCATACTACTAGTTAACAAGATGAAGAGCTATCACAAATTACTGTTGTGGGAAGGGTGTGAATTGGACTACGTTGAATGGTGTACTTACGAAGATTTACTACATGATATTGACAGTTGCTAGATAGACTGTTAGCCACATGGTTGATAAGATTGTAATTAAACTGGTGACAAGGCATTCGAGATCAGGGAGCTAACAAGGATTAATTGGTACTCTCATGGATGGCAGCCAAATTACCATCAAGATATGCTTTCATAGCACATGATGATGATATGTTTACTTATAGCCACCTCTAACTGGAGAAGGCTATGGTTTACTGCAACACATATCTAGTGAAACACCTTTAAAATTGTAATGTTATAAAAATACGTTTTACTAAGAAGAAAATACAAATCTTATGCAGTTGTTAAAGTAGTTTTCTTTTGCAATCTTGAACCATCAATTGGACATTGCCATGACACAGGATTATTTTTTAATACAGTTGTTTCTGTCATAACTATTCTCTTGGCACATGTTCACTGTCCATTTATAGAATTATTTATGTCTTGGTTCTTACTCAGATAAACCCATCTTAACTTTCTAAAATGGTTACAACCGTTTCTATGTACCCTTAATATTTTAGTACTCAGTGAAATATTAGTGGAGTCAATAACCTAAGAGTTAGGCTATTATTAGTTGTACTCATTAGTTGAAGTTTTTTTAGACATTAAACTGTAAATCAAATATTTACATATTGCATTTATATGAATAGAAGGATGGCTAGAACTGATATATTTAAAAAAAATATTGTACATTAGTATTTTTATTTTTTTATTTTATTGAAGTTTGTTTAATGAGTGTTTGTAATTGTAATTCCTTTGAAAACTGCTTCTCTACTGAATATCATATAAATCCAAGATATATTCTAATGGCTCTGATTAAATAGTAATTTAATATATAATTGGCGCTACTCCCCCAATAAGAGAAAAACGTTCACCAATTGCAAATTTCTGTAACACAGTTTTAATGTATTGTTTAAATGTTCATTCAATAGAGAGTGCAGTTGTGTAGTTTTAGCGAATTTCCCATATAGGGAATAAGCTATTTTGGTTTAGTTAATGATCCTTCTATTCAGTTTCTTGTTTATCGTATTTTGTATGGACTTTTTACTGGACCACCAAACTAAAATAATGGAAGGTAAAAAGTAGTATAAGTACTAATTGGACCATATAAATTATGTCATGTAAAAAATATTACATACCAACATCACACCAATAAATAATAACAACAAGTGAAGAATTCAGGCCAATTTCAATAATTGCAATTCTCACCGGCTGTAAAAAGCGTGTCCCTGATAACACTATACTTTAAACATAATTCCATTTCTTAAATTGCCACCTTAATTTGTCGCTGAAATATTCTCCTGCTGAATATTTAACATCCATCAGGTCAGCTGGCGTAGTCCCACGGAGAATTAGACGTTCTTCCGTCTTCCTGTTTCTGAATATTTGAACACAGGGTTCAAGACAAGACACGACCTGCTAAATTATACATCTCGGTAATAGATCTTACAAAAGAGATGGAATATTTAAAAATCCCTTGATTATGATTACTACTTTGTCTATGCCTTAATCCAACTAAGGTAAATGGGTTAAATAGAAAAATATTTTCATTTATAGTTTAACTAGATAAATTGTGAATCTAGTAGAATATTTATTCTACTATGACTTCTGGTCGGGGAGCGAGCTGATCAGTGGTTAGAGCGCTGGACTTTGGTCCAAGAGGTCCCGGGTTCAAATCCCGCCAAATCACCAATGGATTTTATCTAAGTGATAATGCCGCAACGCCTAGGTCTAGCCTGAAGTAGTGTTCAAAACAATCCCGGGCTTATGCCTAGCGTTCTTGGACAAAAAAAAAATAATATGAATTTTGGTTGATAAATTTGTATTTTGCTAAAGAACTATACAAATATGTATTTCACTGTTTAAAGATATTTATACTGAAGTTTATAAGTTATTGTAAACTAATTAAAAATATGTTAAAAGCAAGAAATAAGAATTGGAATGCAGCCAGATATTGGTGTGGTCCAGTAAATCATGGGATGAATTCCTTGAATTGAATTTTAAGCCCAACAGGGTGGTTTTAGTGCTGAATTTCAAATCTAAAGGTAGCTTTTTTGTATTCCAATCGCGGTCAATTCTGACACCAAAATTATATTTGTCATTGGACTGCTAACTAATAATATTCTCTGAAAAAAGGAATAAATCACTATAAACTTTACAAAGCATACATTCTAAAGTCTTACAAATTATAATTTTATCTTTTGAATGGATTTATTGTTCAATTTAACGAGGGTGGCAAGTTTGTATTATTGAATGTCAACGCTGTCCAGGCTATTTACAGCGTAGGAAACGTGTGTCAATTACAATTGCGTTGGAACGTTAATCAAGGCACGAACATTCAAATAGCGGACCAATTAGCTGCTGGAGATTCCTGGACGTTGCCAGAATGTGTCGCTCTGTGATTGGTGGATCAAACTGTAGCTGGCGTTATACTGCGACAGTCCTAGCGTCGCTGAGGTGTGTGCTTACGTTTCAAACTATACGAATTCAATATACCGACATCGTTCTATCTACGGGGTGTGATATTCGGGGTAAAAATATCCAATTAAATAAAACATATTGGTAGAATTAATAAATAGCCTACATTAAATTCATATTGGGGAGGGTTTTGCATTTTTATTAGCTACGTATAGTGTGTATTATCTGTACTGAAAGCTATTATCATAGTTTCCAAAGGTGCAATTTGCTCAAAGATGAACCACTCAGTTAAAAAACTTGAAACGTTTTAAAGACGTGATCAAGAGATGCAGATGATATGAGAGTGCTGATGTATCCGGTGTATTCAGCATCCGTCTGGAGCAGCTGCTGAATCTCAGGGAACCATTAATAATCAACTGTAAGAGATGAAACCTACTTGCTGACGCTGCTATGCATTCATGTAGCGAGAATCACATCTGCTACGTATCTTTATTTGATCAGGGATTTACTGAAATAGTATAATATACTGCATTCAAAAATGTTCATATACGTTGTAAATTAATTATTTTTAAAATCTTAAACAACCATTTGATGTTGGGATGATTAACATCAATCGAATCTAATCTATATTCTTGATTCTTGGTTCTTGATTCTAAAACAGTTTCAAATCAAGCTTGTAATAGTTAGCTACTATGGACTTCAGCACTACCTTCACATGGACTTCAGCACTACCTTCACAACTGATTGTAACCAATAACCTCGATAAGGCACGAGAGTTGTAGAATGACGATACTGTGCGTGGGTGTACTGACATTTAACTCGATAGGTTACTCTAAAGTCAGCTGGTCCATTAACACCTAGTTATTGGTGGCCAAGCTTTGCCTACAGGAAAGCATTATGTCTCAACCTCATGTTAACCTTTGCTCTCGCATGGTTTACCTATGTACACATGTACAAACTAATTATTTTACACACGATAACCAGAGGAAAAATCAACATATTATTTCAAATGTGTACAATATGTAATACCGTTAATATAAATACGTTTATTTAAGTGGTTTTCAATGCGGTTTCTTAGGTGAGGCCATAAGTAAGTAACTTAACAGATGATAAACTTAAACGAAAGACATATACTTGAGGCCAAATTTAGGAACGAAGATGATTTAACAACTCTTTCTCAACTTGTAACCCACGAGACTGAACTATACTTTTAACAAAGTGGCCAAAAAGGTTAGGCTTGTACTTGACATCTTTCAAACCTCTAAGAGCGTAATCTTAAGGGAACTGGGAAGGTTTATTCGTTTGACTGTTCGAATTCGTGATCCTTCTGCATGTAACTCTCTCTATCTCTACCTAGCTTAAAACTGTGTGAAGTTAGTGCTTTGAGATTAAAAGACCCATTTTTGCATCTTCCTAAAAATTAAGAACATTCTTCAGTTCGTACCCAACCAAGGGTCGAAACCTGTAATTCTTTGTAGCCTTCAACATACGAACATTTTACGTACTGCACGCTTTACAATGTTGCACTTCCAACGAAACTAGTCGGTACCTACCTTGATGATAAAGATTTGGGCCACAGATGGAGGTAAGATAGCCTAATTTGTTAAATAGTTCAGGAATATAAAATGGATTTACGAATCTTCTTACAGTTCTTGTCGCGTATTACGACAGCCACTTTGAGCATATTGTTGGAGTTACAAGATCTCACCGTTTAATTTTTCTTCTAAAACGACGAAGGCAGGCCAAGCTGAAATCCATTCCGTAGCTGGCGTACAAGCTCCGAGCCCGGTGACATTTGTAAGACAATCCCGTGCTTCCCACACTATGTGAGAGTGTGATTATTGTCCCATGACAGCTCAGAGTGTTCTTGTCCCGCTGATATACGATCATTCCGTCCTACACAGTTTACGTAACTTACTGGACCACATTCTCACTACTTGCTTGATTTAGACATTAGATCTCAAGATTTGGTTTTGGCATACAAACAATTGTGTGACAAATGTATTTAGATATATGCAAAACATGTTGGACTTTTGTTGGATTTACAGATTTGTTGTGGGTTTTGACCAGAAAAATACCTACCAGAACTTTCCATCTGACGCCAGCATATAATTTTTGTTGTTATTGCGGTTCTACCCTGAAGATACCGATACACAATAGCACTAACAAGTAGTCTAGTCGAATTGCTGTGGAAGCTTTGTAATTTTTACTTAAGAAAATATTAAGCCTACAAAAATATTATATTTTTGTTTATGTTTCATAGGTTTTTTAAGTTATTGTCCCTTGTTAAAATAATTATTATAATATAGTTTATCTTTGTAAATGTTGTTGTGATGGCCTAATTTTTTTTTCAAAACCATTTTTTGCACTTCTTCCGCACTCAAATTATTTGTTAATCCCAGATTTCGATTTGACCCTCCAATCACGAATCATGCGCCTATTGGGTCTGATGATGATTGGAGTGTCCAATCGAAATCTCTCACCACTTACCAACTTTTATATGTATTTACCATATTGTGAGTAAACAGTATAAGTGTAGATATATTATTACAAGTGTTATTTGACTTATTTTTTTGTGGTTTTAGTTAATTTAATATACCACGTAATAACACGTACGATGCTGATAAAGAAATAATGTGGTGTTATTATGTGCTATGAGCATTATTTATTTCACTCTTGTACACTTCTGTTTATCAAACATTTAGTTAATATGAATAAATAAATAAATAGGGTTTAAACTTATATATACAGTTGTTTAAGAGTGTTTCGTTGTTTATAAGTGGCAACACTGGCTGGTGTAAAAGCTTTTGTTGACGAACGCTGACGAGATTTAAGCTATAACTTGGCGAAGCTATTATGAATCAATTTAAATAGACACGTTGCCTTTAAATATCAGATAATCTACCATGGTAGAATTGCATAAAATAATGCTTCAAGCAAAAGTTCTACGACCCCGACCTATGACTCAACCAATAGGCATTACTCGCTGCATAATAATTTGCTGCTAGACGAAGCCTATCGTTAGCATTTGTCTGAGGCCTTCGACTGACAGGCTAAATGGTTAAATATTTCACAATTTCTTTGTGATGAGGAAATTCCCTGAAAATTAGGAGGACATAATGTTTGAAATAAAAAGTTTTACAGGAATTTTCATATTTTCAGTTAATGATTTTTATTAGATACGTTCATGACTTTGAGTGGATTTTGACCATGTGTTTAAAATTTATCATTACAATTCGCGTAGAAAAATGAAGCACTAATCCAATGAATGCGATCAAACACGGAAATGATACATTTAAGTAACTTATATTAATTGTTAAAAGTTATGTGTAACAACTACTTATCAACTAGATATCCCTAATGTACGTCAACAATATCAAGCCTACATCATCTTTGTTATTGTTTTTCTTATATGAATGAAGTTTGTAGTAACACAACATAAATGTAAAACCTCCTCGGTTGTCTAGTGTGGTAAATACTAAACATGTGAGCTATTTATGCATTTCATCAAACTAGATTCGTGGGTTAGCACACAGTTATTGTACATGTAAATATTGTATTCAGTGATAGCCAGGTTTAATTTGTCTTTCAATTAAACACTTTTAGAAATCACACTAAACTTGAGTTATGGCTGAATTATAATTGTAGTAATGCCATTCCAGCTGATTACTAGGGCAGATTGGGGTGCACAGGAGGTAAGTACAGAATTATAATATTAAATTTTTTTGTTTAAAGACGCTTTTGGAAAATTAAAATCAAAATTAAGTTATTCCTGCAGCTAAACATAAGCATATATTATGTTTGGTCAACTGTTGATAAATTTAAGATGCCGTAGGCTATACCTATACGTCAAATTTTTAAGCCAAGATCGCATTTGAATCTAGTTTCACTGTGTATAGGGTGTGATTTATTGGACATGTTTATTTTTATTTCATAGTAACATTATTTAAATTTAAAATGTGTAAATCTATTCTGCAAAATTACTTTTAGATTAATTAATGTAAGCAAACTTTAAGAGCCATAAAGTCTGAATATTACTGCTTAGTCCAATCGTGAATGATCACTATTATTAAACTTATTTACCGTAATGAAGAGAGCATTATAAGTGCTTCATTTCATAGCTCTCATTAAGAGATTGTTGATTTTCACATTTTTATGTTATCCTAATTATTTATAAACCCACTTATGCACTTGACTTTATAGATGTAAGAAATAAGTCTTATAGAGACAACTTTTCAATCTCACTTGTCTAGGTAGAATACGACTGCGAGGAACTTCAGAGTCCTGTAGAAGTTGTTCAAATAGTCTCTGACACAGAATCTGATCACTGCTACACCAGAGGAGAATGCGGAGAAACAGTCCAGGAGATACAGAAGGTCCACATACAACAGGACAACCTGCAAGACATTAACTTCAAGTGGGTGAGAATTGTAGTACATTATATTAGTCCGCGAGTCAGTACAGTTAGGCCAAAGCGTCTGTGCGAACGGTTGGTTCGCCACGCGCGTACAGAAAGTTTGGCCTAATGTTTCAGTTTATTAAGTAAATCATTTGTATTCTTCTGACCTACCCCATCTGACTCAACCACGTACATTGCGTTGTAGCAAATATTTTCATGAAATCTGATGTACTGGCTGTGGTCGAAACTTTGCCAAATTAATAAGCCCCATCACCTAAGGAAATTACCGTAAACCGATTACGGTTCATCCCAGAAAGAGAAGAGACTTATTAAAATTAAGGAGTAACCAAAAATATAGGTTAATAACCAATGACCTAAACTTAAAGTAAGTGGCTACTTGGCTGTAACTGGTGACTTATAAAACGTAATTAGTTTTTTACGGAAACAGAACCATCAAAAATGTATTTAAAATGATTATACTATTCAACCTTCTTTCTTTCTTATTCAAATAGTTCCAAAATTTCTAAAAGTCCGCAAAAAATAAGACCGTGTAGTCATACTGAATCTCCTATAATTATCCGTGAGTCGGTGGTCTGAGGAAAAATGTTGCTGCATTTGTTAATGCCGGGAATTGTATATTCAAAACCATACGTTAAACGTAACTTATTACGTTATATACTTATATATTTATATATTTAAAAGTAACTTATAAAACAAATCAATTTTATGTCTCAAACATATTTTGATATGAACAAACAAAATCGAATAAAACCATGTGTTTCGTAATTTATTGTTTCTTGTAGTTTTGTGATCGGTGGGGACGGCAACGTCTATGAAGGGCGAGGATGGAAGAGAAAGGTCCAACAACATCAAAATTGGCAAACTAATATCTGCAATAATCTTGTCATAGGCTTCGTCGGAGGCGATATAATAGGTAAGTAATGCTGATATTATTAATACTAGTTTTGTTTGACAACTTGACCACAAGCATTCTAGTACAGTAGGTTGGGCACAATACTAGTGTCTAAAGGTTATACCTAATCAAAAACTATTAAGGGTCCAAGTGTTTCTTTGAGTTTCAGCAAAATGTGTTTACAAAGATAAGTAAAAATAATTTTACCTAAATAAATTGGAAGTGAGACATGTATAAAGCCCCACTTTAAGGTGTATAATCCCTAATATAATATTAAAAAATATTACCAACCATGAAATATATACAGGTCAAATTAACACCTTCAATACATTTTGATGATCTATACTGCTTTCTTAAAACGTAATCTGCAATATAGTCATAGTTTGACAGCTGCTGTTATAGTTAGAGTCTGATTCAATTGCAGTTCCAGTTACCCTAACAATTGCAGTAAAAGTTTCAATTCCAGAAATTGTTTCTATTACAGTTGCAGTTGTAGTTACGGTATCATATTCAGTTGAAGTTGCGGTTACTGTTACATATTCAGTTGCAGTTACAGTTATATTTTCAGTTTAAGTTGCAGTTGCAGTTACAGATACATTTGAAGTTTCAGTTGGAGTTGTAGTTACGGTTACATTTGCAGTTGCTGTTAGAATTACAGTTGCAGATACAGATCCAGTTGCAAATACTTGAGATATAATTTTGCCGGACTGTAATCGTTTGAAGTTATATTCATTAGAATATCTGTATAGTAATGCTCCTTCTAAGATAATTGAAAATTTTAAGTATAATTTTTTGTTATTTTTGTTTCAGCTAATCCACCATCAAACGTGGTGTTCCAAGCATTTCATGAGTTTATCGTCCATTTTGCAGAAGAAGGGAAACTCAGTAAAGAAAAACACATTGAAATAAAAATGTAACATTCCATTAATGATTCTTTAACACTATACGTTTACTACTCGCTACTATACTTATATTTTTTATTAAAACTGTTTTCGTGCACCAATAATGAGTTTATTTTTCATACTAATTTTTAGTACATCTTCAAAACTCAAAAGATCAATTTTAAAAATTATATTTTTTACCGTAAAAACAATTGTTAAAAAATATCATTGCTGAGTTTTACATTAAAAATGAAATGATATACAATTAATTTATTCTTTAATTGTATAGTATACTCGTACAGTGTATCAGACACCCTTTCCATTTTTTTAATACACTAGTTACAGCTAGCTACAGCATTTGAACAAAAAATTAGCTTACTTGAGATACTAATTGCTGTTTTTAAATAATAAATCATGTCCATTCAATGAATAAAAGTTTAAGTTGCTAATAATAAGTAAATAAAAATAATGATAGTAACTACGATATTTGAAAAAAATACTTCAAACCCTTAATTTTAATCTGTTTAACTCTGCTTTTAAAACCATAAAGCTTTTATTTTTGTTGTGAAATTGTTAAATTTACAAATAGAAAATATAAAAGATGACACAATGTATAAATTGTTAAAAAAAATAAAAGTTAAAAGGGCTTGTATTTACCTCAATCACTTTCTTCTAAAAAAAATAAGGTATATACAGGGTGTCCCGGAACTCTCTACCAATATTTTAGGGCATTGCTCCTGGGTAAGAAACATACCTAAATATCATATTTAAATTGTCCTGGAGTCCTTAGTTACTCACACAGCCGCAATTTAGTTTTTTCAGTTATATTTTTTTTTCTAAAGAATAGCTAAACATACGAAATGGAAACTTTGCACAAACATTTATGAGAACTAGACAAAGCTACCAAAAAACTATGAAGATTTTTCAAATTCATAAAACAAAATTGCGGACATTAAAAATTTTGTTTCTTAAATAACTTGAAAACCGTTGATTTTACAAAAAATTTAAATGTCCGCTATTTTGTTTAATGAATTGTTTAAAAAACTTCATATTTTTTTGTAGCTTTGTCTAGTTGTCATAAATGCTTGTGCAAAGTTTCCATTTTGTATGTTTAACCATTCTTTAGAAAAAAATTAATAACTGAAAAAAACAAAATGGCGGCTGTGTCAATAACTAAGCACTTCAGGACAATTTAAATATCATATTTAGGTATGCTTCCCACCCAGGAGCAATGCCCTAAAATATTGGTAGAGAGTTCCGGGACACCCTAGTAACCACCACGAATTTATCAATGTAGTCTTTTACTAAATATTAATTTGTAAACACTCGTTATCTATTGAAGCCCTTATCTCCATTAGAAAATCAACTAACGACTTTACATAAATAATCTTTAATCAGAATAAGGTTAGTGTTGCCGATATTGTTAGTCTCCTTCCATTGTTACATATTGTTGCATACTCTAAATAGACTGTGAGTCATACACGGGTTTGTAAGGATTGAAAACTTTTAAGGAGTGATTTGCAGCTTTTTTTACTAGCGGGAAAGTGATTTAAAGTAAGTAAATATTTTAATCATCTACTGTAAATGTTATATTTGAGTTTTCAAGTTTTTTTTATGTCCAGCAAAGTTCTTAAAAATAGAGATACAGTGTTGATGTTAACATCAAATATTATATTTGTAGCTTATGAAATCATGCACGTTGTGCATTATCACTTCGTATGATAGGTTGCTTTGGTTACAAAAGTGTTGTTTCGTCTTACTCTACTGTTATTCTTTAGCTTATATGTTTTTTTAGACCATTTGTTTATTAGTACTTGAAGATTTGAGCATATTAACTGTAAATTAAGTTGAATTTGTACTTGTACACGGTATGTTTACTCATACATTTAGGGGTAAAAATCTTTAATTATATTTTATCTGGAGGTAGTTTATCTCAATCACAACGTATTTTGTTAATTGCGTTTTAATATCTTACATAAAACTTCTAGGTTTGATCTAATTTGATCTAAATTACTTCATCGCTCATTACAAAAAGTAAATACTAGATTAGTTTTAACTTCTAGTTTAATAAGTCAAAAGTTGAATCTGTTTTAATGATATGTGTACTATAAAAAGATGTTATTAAAATACAAAAACAAGATGTCAAGTTAAAAAAATTATATTTTTGGTCAGTTGGGAAACCGTTCTACGAATTAAGAAAATACCTCAGAATCTTATAATAATACACCACTACGTCTTTTCACAGTCCAGCAGGATGCCGAAAAAGAAGAAAGCGTACGATAAGATTCCGAGTTATAGAAAGTACGATTCAGAAGACGATAATAAGATCATAGACCCTGATGATGATCCTCGTAACATGTTCACGAAACAGTGGAAGTTTTTTACACGGGAACAGTGGGGGGCGAAGCCCGGGTTTGCCCATCGTCCGCTGCACACCCCGGTCAGGAAACTACGGGTGATCTATGACCTGAACATGGACCGATGTACGGTGACCAAGACCTGCAAGAAAATTGTCTTCGGAATACAGAGGAGACATTTACATCTGGGGTGGCCTGACATAAACCTCAAGTTAGTTTAGACTTTTTTTGTAAATTTCAACAATTGTATAAGTGTCAAGATCAGTAATAAGATTTTACAATTTTGCTTGAGTTGGCATGCACATGCTTTATGATGTTTTTGTAATATTACGATTTTTTATTTGATTTATGCATTATGTCTGATGTTTTTTTATGCAATTGACCATATATTACTGATTACTCGTAACTTCCCTTGTAATGTTAAACATGTCTAGAGCATTTATTTATTACAAGTAACGACTGACAGTAAACGTAACGGTGGAAAAATACATTTTGTGTAAAACCACCTTAGGATCTGGCTTACAGAAATTAATATTTCTGATGCATAGAATACATTTAATATCAGGAGCCAATTTGATATACATTCTTAGCCTTACAGTAGATCGGTGTCAAATCCTCAGTAAAAGATTTAATGGTTATATTGATCACCTCAGTCTAGGAATTAAAACCACCCAGATCCATATACATTCCCTACTACTATTATTCTTACCAGAACAATAATGTCTGAAAATTTCAATGACTTTTGCTGGGGAGGAATGGCCTTAACCTTTAGACGGAGTTAAGCTATAATATACCTAAAAATAGTAAATTTAAGAATGAATGTGATCGAATAAATTTTAACATGATCGATGATTTTTTTAGTTTCGTAATAGCAGGAGATGGAAATGTTTACGAAGGTCTAGGCTGGACCAAGAAGATCATCAGACTTCCTCACCATTCTCTGGAGACTGGGAACACCCTCGCCATTGGCTGTATCGGCAGATACAACAGTGAGTACAGCAAAGAAAATGTTGGTTAGATGCTCCATGAGAGAGGAGAAATGAAATAGTAAAAATATATAATGAGCCCGTGGTGGGAAATCAATGCAACAACGTGTGAGACTCGTGTTCTATTGACACCACTTACTATTAGATCAGTATGAATCAGCACACCCCTGCTTTGCTTAGTGCGTTCCATGCACAGGATGGTTAAGACATAGCGGACAAGCAAATTCAAGGTTAAAAATCCCGCTCTTTATAAATGATTTTAGTAATAAATAAAGTTTACAATATAATGGTGAACAAAGTCATACTTTAACAGAAAATCATTCATAACTCTATGACAACGTTTGGTTTTGTAGGTAAATTGTTTTACTTGTATATGGTGTTGCATTATTGTACACAGATAGTTTTCCCCAAAATATTTTAAGTAATATGAATAGTTAGTTGTATTCAACTTTTTTAGAAAGAATTCGAGACTTTTGAGTCAGGTTGTCAGGAAATATGCTTTGCATTTTGGAAAATTTTCATGTTTACAAAAATTACTAGAAGGGTAACTGAGCATAATACTTTTTACAAAAACTTTGCAAAATAAATTATAGTGAATTAAGTCAATTCTAATACCTATTCTAAATAATCTAAAACGATAACAGTTTAATTATACACAATTGTATCAGTATAGTTTTCTTTGTACTGAATTACAAAACTAATACTTTTACAAAAATATTTCAGGACTAACGCTTCCCCGCAGAATAAAGAAAACACTTGATCTATTTATAAAGAAGTCTGTAGAAGATGGATATATTGTAAAAGAAATATTTAATGGAGAATTCTGGAGGATAAAACAAAGTTGTAAACTGTGATTTTAACTTAAACTGTATAATTTTAACGGAATTAGAAGAGCTCTGGTTGTACCAAATGTTTTAGTTTGAAACAAGACAGTAAACTGCATTTATGGGTTTGTAGACTAAAATAAAACGCAATTTAGTAAACCTTAACATTTTTTCTTAAGCTCCTTGCACTCTTATCAGCAATGCTTTGCTGTTAAGAGCATAGTGTACAGTAAACAAACATGACATTTAGGGCCAAAGAATTGCACGAATAACAAGATAGCCTATATTGGGGTGATATCTGTTTTCTAAATGTTCTAAAACGCAGGTAACAACTTACCTGCTAAAGTAAAAGAAAACATGCATAATATAATGTTTTAAGATTTGTTTGCATTAGTTTGTGTACAAAAGATAGGCCTAACCCCACAGCAACAATCATTGGTTTAATTAAGAAAGGAAGTTTTCAAAGGAAAACCTTTATAAATACTCTTATCTCTGTGTAAAATAAACAATATTTTCGAAAAACTTAACAAAAATGCATAACACTTAAATGATCATAAAATTGTAAAAGTTTACTTTGAAAACTATATCATAACAAAGTGTTTTTTTTTCAAACAACTTGTAATCTAAAGTAAAATAAGAGTCATACTATTTTTTTTTATATCTGATCGGTTGTGAACTGCTTGAATCTTTTAACAATAATCTTCACACCCTTATCAACTTTTATCCGTGTTAGAATTAATATATAATATTAGAGATACTATTATCACAAGCCATTTTATAATGAGAAGTTTTGTTTAGTAGTGCTTTAAACTAAGGGGATAAAAGTAACGTTACACAAACGCTATCAAGGTGAGTGAATTGTGTTGTCTGTGGAGGTAAAAAATAGAATAGTCGATTGTTTACTTAAACAATGAACACATTGTATATCAAGACTTGCGTGCGTTGCACGTTTAATTTCGCACATAAGAGAAATAAAATCACAATAGTAAATGTTTTATTTGAATTTTTATATGGTGAAAAATTATGTCGCAAAGAATATGTCAAAACGTGCTTTTTAGTAGCATTAAGTTGGATTACAGTCCAACAAACACCTAATTAGTAACTATTAGAGATTATATAAATGTGTTTAAGTGAAAGAAATCTTTCTATTTACTATGTAAACGTCCAATTCTTAACGTTTGAACCAACGGGAGTCTAATGTAAAAACTAATCGATTAGTTTCAAGTGAACTTGGTTTTATGAAACATGTTATTGATCATTTAGTAGGTAAATAAGGTTAAACTATAGGCCTCATTCTTACCCGCTCTCTCATTTTTTATTTAATTACTTACTTTTAAACTCCCAACAATGTATATTAAAGAATATATTTAACCTCACCAAAAACTGCATCCAACTATTTAGATCCTATGAATCTTCTTCATTGGCTTCCAAAGTTTGAGAATCTTTGGATCATTTCCACTTCTTTTTTTGAACATTCAATGGTCTTCCCCTTATATGTTCTTTCCATTTTTAATTCATCATTTTTTCTTCTCTCTTATTCACATCAATTTTGCTTCATCATATTTCTATTTACCCAAATTCTTTACTTCCGATTGCCTCGTTTTCTTTTGTAAATTTAAACATTTCCCTTCTTTTTTGGAATAAAGAACACTCAATCGTCATTGATATTAGTGCTAATAACAGTATTAAGCCTGAAATGTTTTGAAAGCTCTAATTTGTAATTATTGTAAATATTAGAATTAGTAATTGATGTATAGTATAGCATAATTGTATTGACCTGGCTAATGCAAACTGTATAATTGTTAATTTGGCCCAATAAAATGATTTGATTTGATTTGAAGCCGATGCAACTTTATCATCTGTGTCCACACTTAGATGACGTTTGGTGAGGTGACGAGGTTTGAGTGGGGAGCTCTTGAGAGCAAAGCGAGAACAGAACTATGGAACCCTATCATGAAGGTGTTAGCGGTTCATGGAACACACACCAAACCCTGCACCACCAAATCCGAATGTATAAGGAGAATGCAAGAGATCCAAATCGTTGACATCTACCAAAAAAAGATGCCAGATATAAATTACAAGTAAGGGATCAGGCCGCTGAAGACAGTTAAGGTATTAGTGCAATAACATCATGCATTTAACTACAGGTTATTCACATTCAAACTAATTGTAAGGTGAAAAACTTACTTATTTTGAAGTATTTAGAGGGATTGAATATGGAGGGATTTGCTAATGGCATTATAGCGTGTACAATATCTTTAAATACCTAGGCCTAATTATCAGACACCTATCAAAATATAGTTGTATGTTAGCATGTTTAATAAAAATCTAAATAATATTAAAGTGTAAAAAGAGTGGAATTATAATTTAAAATTCATATTATATACACTTTTTACAAGGATCAGGATTGTGGGATTGTATTTAACATGTTCTATAAGCTAGGCTAGGGATTGCGTCAATATATCTTAGATGAAATTCATCAGTGGTTGGAGGGAGTTCAGCCCGGGACTATGGAGACCGCAGACAAGCACGCTCTCTATAATACAAACTAATAATAGTTTTTTACCTAACATATGAAAATCCCTAAGTTTTGTGGTAGTTTATTTTACATACATCTAAATTCCAGTTTTCTCATCGGAGGAGATGGAAACGTCTACGAAGGTCGGGGATTTGCAAAGAAAGTGTCGCCAACGTCTGACTATGTACCGAACTCTCTTGTCGTTGGGTTTATAGGAAATTGGGCTGGTAAGTATTCATATACCAGTGTTTACAAAAAAGTTAATCCGCTAATTTCTTGCAATTATTTTTCTATTGTTTGTTTGTTTTGTCATGTAGCTGTTAGTAATACCTGGTGTATCTAAATGTAAATTAAAGTATTGCCGTTGGAATGAAAAAAAAATATTATATCTGTTCAGGCTTTATTAAAATTGACAGGTTTTAGTTTTAGCTTTGTCAGACTATTAAAATTAATTCCGTTCTATAAGAGATTTTTCAAAATGTCCAGCTTATAAATATAGTTAGTTACGTAGAAGTAAATACAATAGGTACTCATTTAATACATATATGAAATATAACTCGTACTAATAATTCATTGAATCGGCAATTTGAAACATTTATGTTTCAATTCAGTCTTATTCCAGTGTTATTTATGTCTTATCTTCTTTCAGTTGAAGAAATGCCAGAAATGTTCGAAGAAATACTTACAGAGTTTTGTCGATTGTACGTCAAAGAGGGGAAGATAAACCCGAATTACAAGGACTATTTTGAAGTAGGATACTAAAATTAATGTTCCTGTGCTACATGTTATGAGTGACCAAGAAATGTTGATATACTTATAATTACTAATCAAAGTAATCAATGGGTTACTTAAGTAGAGATAGTTTTAGCGTTGTATTTATTTATTTTCCTACGTCATTTTTACTCAAATTTATATTTTCGCCCGTTTGTTCTAATAAAAAAATCAGCAAGTAAATCATTATGCATGTCGGTCTTAAGAGGGTCAAAGCTTTCAAGTTTCAGCATTTCTGCTATCAAGTAGGCCTACATAATGGAGAAGACGTTTTCAAAATAAAAATATTTTAGTGACCAAAGAACCTGACATTTTATTTTTAAACTCTTTATGTTATCAGTTAGAAGTTCTCATATTTAGTATTTTAATATAAAAACATAGTTTGTTGGAAACAATCATTGGATATTTAACGAAATAATTTACAACGAGAAATGTTATCATTTTAATGAGTTATGTTAAATAATACAGTGTACACTGAAAGTGAGATAATGTACAATAAGACAGCATATGTATTTAGCTATGCATTGGAAATGAACAAGAATTTTATTCGTACTAATATAGAAAAACAAAAAAGCTAAAGATTCTTTACACGATTTAATTATGGTTGATTTTAAACCACTTTAGCTACTTTCATAAACCTATTCGTTATCATTGCCACAAAATCAATGCACATAAAAAATCGAAATGCACGATCATTTATCTTTCTGTTTAAATTAAAATTAAAATGTTACTTTTTGCTTTTACTCTTTTTCGCTTATACATTGATTACATAACTGCTCATACTCATACTCGCCTACTCACTTCGATTGTGTATGACAACGTGTCATTATTTGTTCCTCAATTAGTACATATTTCAACTGTCCACTTCCTCCATCAGGAACACTAGTAATATGTATGCTGGTCTCGAGACGAATCCATTCTAACCCCTTGATGTCTCTATTAAAATGATATCAACCAGTTAAGAGGGCCCTCACCACGATGACTTAATGTTCTCATATTACAGTGGGCTCATATTCAGCTGCCTACTTAATTGTCTTAGATATCCGGTCAGGAATTCTATTTAATGATGTACTACTTAAATTTTTCACCGCTGTGTTCATAAGCTACTGTATGGAAGGTAAAGTCTAGAATTTAGTTACTGGTAACTGAAATCCAATACACCACCATAAGTTTGTACTTAACCATGTATAGTTGAACTACCATTGTTAACCAATAATGGACTGGGTTAGTACTTTTCAAAGTATAGTTGCATCAATGACAATTTTTTTAATTCTGTAAAAAAAATCCGAAATCAAAAGTAGTTTTAGAAATCGTAGTACTTTCAACAACTCAATAATTTTTATTTTAACGTACGGTAGTCTATATTAACTTCGAGATTAAATCTAGTTGCTGGGTTAAGATACGTTTAATCATTTAGGTTTACTTTTATCCAAATATAATAAGGCAGTTTTACATGGTAAACCAACTTATCTAATATTTAAAGATTCTCTCCATAAATTGCTATAAATTGTCCATAAATTGCTGTGACCGCTGGTAGTTGATTGACGCTTCCTTAGGGTTTTAGTTAATATTTTAGATAGAAAAATTAACTATGAACAAAAAGTACCACACCCCTCACACATATTGTTACTCTATCACTCATAATAACTACATTAAATCAATCATGATCTTAGAAAATACCTAAAATAAAACACTCACACAGAAAAGTGCGAAGAATAGAAATATTCCCGTGTAACAAAGTAAGTTGGTCAACTCGTATCGGAGTTTGATTGTTAAAAGTTGTCACTCGTCGCAGCAAACTTGTCATAACCTTCTCACAACTTTGTTTCTGTCCACAAAACCAATTTATCTTTGGGCCTTTATCAGCACTGGATCATTCAACTTGGTCCATCCCAGAGAGCATTTGAGGCGTGTCGTGTAGAAAGTGAGTTTTTCTCTCCTGGGGGTTTGGTAGAAGTTTCAGAACAACACAGTTAAGAAAGCTTAAATCGTAATTTTGATATTTTAGTGGTCCAAGCTTATAAAAAGGTTTTAAATAAAGGGGAAATAAATGTTATTATATTATCTATCTTTTCGAAGGTTTTTTTTTATTTTCTGTAAAAACCCTTTGTTATATTCCTAAAATGTATACAATAAAACGGAATAAATTGAAAGGGGTATAATGCAAAAAACCACATCTGCAATGGCTAACAGGATTGTACCTATCCGAGTACTTACTGCTATACACTGCAATTACTGAACAAGTTTGTTGAAAATAGTAATAGTTGGCTGTGGCTTTGATTACGGCACTTCAAATTTTCAATCAATAGATTGATTGCTAATATTCGTGGGTTTCCTCAATCAATGTCTAAGGAATTTCTCGTAAAACTACTTTAAAAACTCTTATAAAACCAGATTCCCAAAACTTGTTTGTTTAGTCGTTACCTGAACCATTGTAAAATATTAACAGCATTATATATTTTCACTTTTGAATTTGGAGGACGGTACTCTTGTCCACAAAAGCTGATTCAGCTGGTTTACAAAAAGAAATATTGATAAAATACCAACCATGCACTTCACATTTATTTGAATACGGACAATGGTTTCAATTACTTGAGGACGAATGTCATAGTTTAGTTTGATACGTTATCCAATTGCATACAATAATGACAAAATATTCACTAAACAGTAAACATTCCTCCTCATGACCCCAAGCCATAAGCCCCCATATTCTCAATTGTTCTTTAACAGAGGCAGTAGATCACCCTTGTGACATGTATAACCAGCCTATTAATGACGTATTAATTAACCGTAGGCTGGAAGGATTCGTCACAGTTTAGGATGAGTATATCACTCAATTAAAGTAGATGTAGTAACACTTCGGCCCAGTAACATTTCGGCCAAACTCAAATTTCTTAGAAAAACAGTAACACTTCGTCCCACTCGCTTTTACAGATGATTAAATAAGCTAATGGAGTAACATTTCGGCCCGACGAAAAATTGACAAGGGTTGAGGAACGCAGTTCAGGTAGTAAGAGGTACATGACCTGTATACTTTGCAACCACCCTCTGGTGGAATGTCGCCCAACCGTCACCCCTTGCATCCTCTGACCTCACATGACGGAGAATCGGTGGAATCTTACCTAACCTAACCTAACCTAACCTAACCTAACCTAACCTAACCAAACAGCAAATCACCCTGTATATCGCATTGGGGTACGAACATAGAGAATACTTACAGAAACAATGACTAATACTAAAAAACTAACTAAATTAATAAACCAAGTCCTCAAAATATTGCAATAGTGTATTTTCGTATAAATTCTTGAGACCCTAAAAAGTCAAGTCCCCAAAATGTCTTATACACTTACATATATATGAATTTGAACGGATGGTGTTTTTGGCCTCTAGGGACTCAAAACGAAAAATTACATCGGTCCCGGGTCCAGGTGTTGCCATGAGTACTACGGTAATAGCTAACGCAACCTAACCTAACCTGTCAAATATTTTGTTGGGACGAAGTGTTACTAGTGGGCAGGTAGAGAGTTGGACCGTAGGCCACATCTGAGGGTTTCGGGCCGAAATGTTACTGGGCCGAAGTGTTACTTGGGCCGAAGTGTTACGACACGTTAAAGTAGACATCGCTGACTCGGACTAGTACGACGTTATTGTTTACATTATTCTCGGAATATTTCCTGTTTTTCTCATGAACATGTTAATTCTTTGTCACATAATCTACAAAACTCAATTTCAGTTTGCATGCGAATATTTTCACATTAACAGTAACCTACTTTACTTGTAACTCGGAAATAATAAGGCGATTTTCAGTTCCTTTATTGCTTTTCTATTTATACATATTGTAAAAAGTAAATCTTAACGGTTACTCAAGAAAAATCGGATTTTGTCGAAAATGCCCCGAACGATAAAAAAAAAAAAAATAGTATGTCATAGTCCTTTAAATTGTGAACAAAATGGTATAAATCCCATTTCCGTTAAAAGTACGGTTTAAAAGTTATTGTAATTTATGTTATTTTACCATAAAAAATCATAAAATAACGTAAAAAATCGGACTTATGGAGAAAAGCTGGTTTTGATCTAAATTAATATGTTATGGTCCTTATAATTAAAAAAAAATAGTACAACACTGTCATTAATTGTTTAATTGCTGTAACAATTACGGTTCAAAATTATTGAAACTTTTGTGATTTTTAACTATAAAATATCATATTAATTCTCACCGCTTACCCATGATAAAGGTGTTTGATGAGCTTATAGGAGAAAATATGTGTCAGAATGCTGACACCGTTTTTTTTTTTTTCATTAAAACTCAATAATGGGTTTTTATTATAAAAAATACTTAATTGTTGAAAGCAGATGATTGTTTTAGCACCCTCTCTAAACCCCTCTTCCCATGTTCAGATGTTGCTGGTTCACAAATCCCTACAATATATGTTTATTTAAGCGGTCGATCAAAGTTTCATAAAAAAAAAGAATTTTAACAAAGAAAAAAAAATATCATTTATAAGAATTCTCAGCCCTCTTAATTAATTGAAGAACCTGTTGTTTGATATAAAATAAAGAACCGTTACGGGCAAAATACCTGTGTAATTTTCTTAATCTGTTTTTAAGTTCGTTATTATCTATTTATGTCATATTCAACTACTTTAGTATGCAAATCTATGGTTCAGCTCAAGTAAATAGCACATAACGTGAAATAAAACTTATTTTCCATAACAAAATTCAAATTTTGGCCTCTTATAGTAGCATTAAACATTCATACAAGTTGGGTTATAAACACAGATGAAGCTGTGATTTCACACACTAACGCCGTGCGACGCTAACGATATTTATAATGTGAACTATGCATTTATCACCATTATGCGAGACATTGGTTGGACACACTATGACACAAATCTGAAGCCCACCGCTCTCATTTAGTGTCTCCCCGCCCAGGCTGCATGGGTGGCCGCGGACTGAATAATACTGATTAAACGTGTCCGACATTTGTTGCGAGTGTGGTTAGGCCAATTAAGATCACGTAGTCATCAATACATTTCTCGAGGAGTGGGTGCTTACAGGCAAAAAGACTTAGTAGATTTGTTTATTTCTTCTACAAAGGAAGTAAGTTTGACTAGTTTGTATATTGTATAGTATAAACCAGGAAGGGATGTAACAATATTTATTTTAGTACAGTATTTACAAACACATTTTATGTAAACCTGCGGACTAAGCGAATTTCCATTTGCCTGATAGGATTTTCAATCAAATCATTTTAATAACAATAGGTTTAGCAAGTACCTAAATTTGCTGCTACAGGGGGAGTAATATAAAATGGTTGTATTTTAGTATTTAGGCTTAGTTAGCAAAACATGAATATTCTATTCAACACAAAGTAAATGTTTTAAGTCATATTTTGAGTGAATTAGGGGGATTTTTTTTACCAAATGCTTTCATTTTGTTACATTTTTTATGAATCACCTTCTAATAATTTAAATGAGACTAGTCAAGTCTGGTGAAAAACTACTCAAAATCACATTCCAATTTTTAATATTCTTGTAACAAACTTATTTGGAAAATCCACTGTAAAAGATCTAACTTGTCTCGGTGAAGATCAAATTGTTAGAAATATGATTGTTATGTTTAAAAGGAAATCAAGTTGTAAAATATTGTTGGATTGAAGAAGTACAGTAGGTCAAATATAGTGAAAAGTAACTAAAGGAAGTGTCCAAGCAAAAAGATTTTCTACATCCAAGAGTTCTCGGCAGTTGGCATTCATGATCTACATTAGTGTTTTCGTTCAACAACAAACAAATATACACAACAAAAACCATCCTCACTTTATAATATTATAGATTTAGGCAATATTATAGTAAACCTAGGTGAGATAGATTGACACTCGTCATTATATATTTCCACCTTGTGATTACAAATCTAATTACAGATTCCTCTCCCCTCCCCCACTACAACCCCGGCCTGGCTCGGACCCAAGCAGAGTTCATTCATTCAATTAGTGATTCATAAATAGTTCTGTCAGACAGCGGAAATGTCAAAGCAGCCGACTGCAGTGAGAGATGGTTAGGTTGTTTGTAATCAAATCGTGTTTTTATTATTCCACTGCAACCTCTTTGAGTATAGTGTATAATGAACGAATATGCAGTAATTGTCACACATTTCACTATTGTTCGTCTCTCCATTGAATTAATCAATTAGTATACTGCTCTGTTTTGTGCTAAGGTCTAAAGTGGTAAGGTCTAAAGTATACGTACTATTCTAACTAACGATGAAAGAAACGGGGACATAAATTATATATGACTAGGGCAATTTCTTTTGCAAAAGTTTTCTGGGGTTTTTTAGGCTATGCATACAATATTTTATATTGTACAGTAATAAGCTATCGTATTTGTTCTTATAATAGTTTTGGGGTCGGATTCATTTCCCTCCTAAATCTATTACGCATAACGGTTACAGGTATGCATTTAAACCCCTGTATGAAAATTTAATTTTCCATCTTCATAATAATGCTCTACTGTAGACTGTAGAGTTCTAGACCAAACTCATTTTGTAGCTTGAAAAACTTTACAGCTGTTGAAATCTAAAAGGGCGTTTACAAACAGGTGCAACCCGAGTGATTCAAACATTCCCAACGTTAGGTCCAAACTGTAGATCAAAGACAATGCAACATGAGGAACTGGTAGAGCGGATGATTGAAATGATTCTGTCTTCCTAGAATAGTCCAGATGCTAACACCTGTCAGCTGACATGGTGTGCGAAACGATACCTTCATCTGACCAGACTTATCGCAACAGGAACAGAAGAAGAGAAGGAAGTTGACGTCTTCACGTGAATTGATAACAGTTCGAGAGGGAAATGTGGAAAACTAATCCTCTTGTTTCGTTAAGAAAAAGGTTGGATTTTGTACCTGAGAAATAAATGCTTCTTTTTCATAATTGGAAATCGGACTTGATGACAAGTGGTTAAACGACCTTCTTAAACATTGTCTTGACACACGAATAAGCTTGTTCCTGGCCGTCTCAATTTACTACGAAACGCAATCTGTACTACCTACGTACATCATAAACCTATCCTTACCATACGGTCATAGTTGGGTTTAAATTTACTAATGGATTTGTATTGTAATGAAAATTTATTGAAAATTTTAATTTTTAAGGCAAATTACTGTTAGGATTTCGAAAAAATACGTTAGTAGTGATTTAGTTTATACCAGTGTGCATTGATTCTACTTTTTCAAATTTTATTTTTATTCCACATAACTTCATTAATTATAACCGATTGTTTGCCAAAATTTGATTAATAATAAACGATAAAGTTATAGCGTTATGCAACTCGTGGATCCCTGGAGTCTACATTACTAAGTATTTATGTAATGCTTAACATAAGTCGAAGCAATACAAGAATGCTTTGTTATTCTTAACCCCATGTGCAATGTGGACTTCATTCGAGCTCAATACTGTATCGAACAATAATTGCACTGCCGTTTTGAATTATGTATATTTAAATTGAATGCATGTCAGAAGTCAAGTAATGAAACACCCTTCGCTAGGTGGGAGTCGGTAATTGGGTGTAAATAGGCCATAAACTGAACGTTGACAGACGCGCCCACCTGTACAGACAGCTTTACTGCCCTTTATGTGGCGCCTAGCTGGTTGTCCAAGCGTCCGTTTGTACCGAGAATGTTCAATGTTCATGAAAATATATAGGTAAAACATTTCCAAATATATTAGTTTAGAACTAAGCTGCAGTTTAAGATCAATTTATTCATGTTTTGTGGATAGAAACTGTTTAAAATACCCTTTTTGTTGTTTAAAATCACCTTAGCACTATCAGTGTTAAATAGTTAAATGTCTCAGTTAAGTAAAAAAATTTGGATTGCATCTAAGTTAGTACGAGTGTCTTCTTAATGTAGCCTACTTTTGCAGAGACTCTTTTATTGGCAAGGTGATTGATTGTACGCATATTGACATCATAGTCATACGAAAGGGGTCGGAACTCTAAATATAAACATGTTTGGTGTTAAGATAATCTTTTTTATCCTTCATTTTTAAGTAATCAAAAGCAATGCCATTTACTTTGCAGTTTAGTTCAATAAAAGATAGCCTACACGTATATTTGGTGAAAAATAATTTTTAAAACGTTTAAAATTGATTACATTACTGTTACACAGACGATTGATATACATTTTCTGCTCTCTTCTTGCGAAAAGGAAACAGTTGTATGTCTGCATAAACAGATCTTTCTCAAACCATATGTTCATTTCTCTGTTCGGAGCAACGAGTGATCTATGAGACAAGCGAGGCGCCGCTCTGTTGGCCTAGTGACAACAGGCCTACGCTGTGAATATGCTAACGTTCACCAACATATCTTGCAACTATTGTATATGATAATATATTCAACTCGACAAATTGAAAAACACTCGTAATACACTTTACTGGCTTTCCTATCCTTGTACTTTATAAGGGTTTACGGTGCATAATAGTGTGTTGAGATCCACAAATACCGTATTTGAATTGAAAGAGAGTAATACCAATGCCAGTAAGTTGTTTATTTTTATGGAGAGTCGTAGGAATTTCATATTGATTTACACTACAAAAGTAATGTATACATTTCTTTCATTATTTTAATAATTGAATCTATAAAACAACTTAATTACAACCCTTTAAAGTAGACCTTTTGCGCATTGAGGAGATTTATTTAAAGCATGAAAACGAAAATTTGGTGTTCAAAAACTCATTCATAAAGCTACAAATGTTTTTCCAGGCTTACGTAAACAAATAGTGGGAATTTTGGGGAAATCCGATACAGTTGAGTTTGTTATAAATGATTGTGGAAATTTGTAAAGGTTTTAAATAACGTAACAATGTAAAGGATCCCTTAAACTCTCTGAATAGTTTCCAGAGAGAAACGAGAGCCAAGAAACTATTCAGAGAGTTATGTCCTCAAACATTCTCGCTCTGACAGAAAGTGTTATTGTTATAGCATCATGTCACGTTAGCACTTCATTGTTCTAAAGTTTAAGAAAATAAGGCCACTGTCTATTTTATTTCTGCATTCTTTAAAGTGTATACCGTCTCTTATACGTGTGAAAATGTGTTCTCATTGTTAGTGGTCATGGCTATCTTTAGTACAGTTTGACTAACCGGTTATAGCTGTTTTGAACTAAAACTTGTTTACGTAAAAATTGTTACTCATGAACTCATACACTAATCTTGTGTAGCATTGAGAGTGGGATTTGGTCAATTATCCAATTTCCTCCATAGAATTTCCAAATAGGATCAGATGTCATTGAAAGATTGGTGTCTGTTACTAATTGCTTAAATCAGAACATCCTACTTAGGAATATAAACATACACATGCCCAATTGTCATCGTGTATAGCTTAAAAAACAAATAATTTTGGATATTGAAGCGTACAGTACTTGTAGGTTACGTATCAAAGGCTCCAAAACGCTGTACATATACAACTCCCGTGCTATTTTATGGAAAAATTCAATTGTCGTACTTTGCTTGTATATAAATATGTTTTGATCGAATTTGGCAAATCTATTTATATCATACTATTCGAATGGCATTTTACCAAAAACATGTGTTTTCCCTTGTAACCAAGTTAACTGACAAGTTTGAGGAAATATTTAAATGGAAATTTGATTAGTCACCCTAGTTTTCTATGGCGGGTCGATTTTCATTTAAAACCTTCGATTTTTTTACTGTGTCATGTTTGTGAAACCTATACTATCTTAGGTGGGTTTTATGATTAATTCCTAACATTAATTCTTGCATGGTGAGACTCAGTTTTTTACACTGAATCTTTAAGCAGTTGTAAAGGCCCGGTGTAGTGAGTGCCCCGGGGACTATTCTGTAGCAATGTCCACATAAACCTCTCCCGCTCCTGGCATTTATTGCTAGTGATGGCCGTCGCGTCTAGCTTGGTTTATTTATATAGGTTTGTAAAGTAGACATGTCGCCAGACCTAAAATTTTTTATTTGTTGATCGGTGGCGTTTTGGCAAAATGAGTTAAATATTACTGATCCAACACAATTTATTTTGTTTATGCATTAAACAATCTCATTCTTAAGGCTTTAGATATTTTCACTTCACTTCTTTTGTTTGGAAACATTTTCCCCTTTATTTCTGAGTTATTGATCAAACTTACATACATTTCTTTGTTTTATTCGTCCAGTTTGGGAGACTGCATTATTTTATATAGTATATTAGCCAACACATAGGCAAATGCCAAATGATATGACAGAGTTAAAGTAAAGAAAACGAAAGTGAATATTCCACATTCAAGGTTGGTACACCTCTAAAA
>NW_026542595.1:186227406-186279832 GCF_028750875.1 Macrosteles quadrilineatus | reverse complement strand
ATCAACGAGCCCCGACTGTTCTCCAGTTTCGCGTATGGAAGGTCGTTGCCGGTCTACCCTCTGTTGGCCCCTGGTCTAGAGATGCATGGGGTGGGGGAGTATCTGGCATGTCACACCATGCTGCTGGCCCACGCCAAGGCTTACCACCTTTACAACAACCACTACAGGGAGGTACAGCAGGGTAAGTGTTGGTAATTCCAGTTCTACCTTAATTTGAATGTCTACTCCACTGGTAAAATATTCAGCACCATTTTAAGATGTAATGTAAAATTTAAAATGAACCATAAAGTTGTAAGTCGACAAAATCTTTGAAGAGGCTCCATTGCGTAAGCTTGGTCTAATTTTCCAGTTTTAATATTTTTAAACATTTATTTTGTTATAGGTCAAATAGGAATCGTGGCAGACGGGTTCTATTACAGGCCCGCTACTAACAATCCAAAAGACTTGGAGGCAGCTGAAAGAGGGCTTACATTTGAGGTAATGTACACAATTTTTCGAGATCAAAAATATTTTGATTTATGATGGCTTCAACCAAACCTATAACTACAATACCCCCACTGCAGCCAACCTGCAGACTATTAGTGAATTTCCATTTGCCTGATTTGAAATGAAATGAAATGAAATGAAAATCCTTCTTTATTGAGTCGAACTTATGACCTCATGGTCCTTTCTTACAGTTAACCTCTAAATAATAATAGTAATAACAATAATACATGACATGAACAAAAGTAAAATACACATTTCGTAACATAATTAATAATAAACAACATAACATACATTTCTTTTCCTAGCATGCAGTCACACACACATACACTCTTTGCAGCAGCTAAGCCTAACGCACATAAATGCATTTTGATTTGATTTTTACTTAAATCTATTTAAATAGCATTAAGTTTAACAAGGACCTTGGTTTGCTGTACATGGAGGGTAATTAAGTGTGTTTTAGTAAAATATTAATAGCTTAGTATTAAATAAATAAATTGGCCAAGTTTGATTGAAATATATCCACAAACAAGCCAGAAGCCGTACATGTGGGCGAGGGGAGCGTTGTTAGACTTTGCTCTAAACACCAGCGACTAGTGTTAGATACTACTTAATTGAACCATTGAATGTTTCCTGTGTACCTTACTTCTTTGTGATTGTACTCAAACATTTATTAGTCAGACTAAAATTTATATACTTTAACTACACAATTGGAAAAATAAAATTATAATTGGTTTTATCTAATTTCAGTTAGTCCAAGTCTTTAGTTATACGATTTTGTATCAAATATGTTGCTTAGAAATACTGGAGGTGTGAAATAAGTGATAGAACCTCTTAAACAGCCTTATTGGTGTAACCTATAATTATTTTACACTTCAATAGCTAACTGAGTTTTGTTATATTTCCAGGTCAATTTTGTCTATACATTATTGTCATGTTCCAGCTAGGATGGGTTTTACACCCCATCTTCAGCCAAGAAGGAGATTATCCCACTATAATGAAGGAGAGAGTAGCTGAGAACAGTATGAAGGAGGGAAGGTATAGATCTCGGTTACCATCCTTCACACCAGAGCAAATAGAAATGATCAAAGGTAAAATATCCTTCATGATATTTTCTCTTTGTACGTAAAAGTGAGTAGTTTTAGGTAAAGATGAGTGTTAATGATTGAGATAACAGTGTAACTGTTAAAGATTAGCTGAGTCTTTAGATAGGAAGTTTAATGAGAAAGAAATATCTTATTAAATCATGAAATCTACAACAACAATTTTTAAGTTTACCTAGTGGTTCAGATTCTTGAGGCTTATGATTATGAAGCCCGATGTACATTTCACCAACATGTATGGCATCTTCAGGAGCACAGTTGATATATTTACATTAATGCAAATGACTAAATTATTATTAATTTTTTAGACTATTTATTGTAGTTTATAACAAGGACAGTAGGTTACATAACTCATTTATAGAATGCATTCAAACAAGAGCCAAAATGTACATCTATATAAATAATTTACTTTCTAAACAGTTGGTTTTAAGTCATTATCAAGTTAGGTACAGTTTGTAGAATGTTGAGCTCTGCTGAATTTAACTTAACCGTGGGGTTTGCTAGCACAGTTGATGTTGCATTAATAAATATTTACTTAACCAAATGGTTTATTGAGTATATTTTCCTACAGGGTCTGCAGATTTCCTAGGGCTGAATCACTACACAACATACGTCGTATCTGAGGGTGAATGTGGAGCCAACCCTTCACAAAACAGGGATACCAACTTTATCAGATCTATTGACCCTAAAACCACAACCCCTAGATATCCTTCCTGGCTCGCTGTAAGTATATCCAATCCTAGTTGATTCTTGTTTTTAGTAACACATAAATCTAGTGTTTTCTTGATATAATTTTTTGTTATTGTAAAACTATGTAGCAGCAATATGGTTTTACGCTGGCTACAAGAGAAGCAATTGAGCAACAAAACCAACAACTGGAATCAATCTTAATGTTTTTTAAGGAATCCTAGAAGAAAAAAAAATATATTCGGACAATGAGTTTGTGTCTAGTTCATTTTTTAAGTTTGTCAGACTCTTTCTACTTTGTTTTTTCCAGTGTTATTGGCTTTGCTCTTGTGCTAGATATATATCGTGTCAAACAAAGTAAAGCTTCAGTAAACAATTAAATATGTATACATTTTATTGGCCTCACTGGTATTTGAACCAATGACAAAAGTGGTGGTTCAAAAGTTCATCTCATTCTAAAAGGACACAATTTCCTACTATCATTCTGCAATATCCATATAAATCCCAAAGTACCGATGAACTTTTGAGAAAACTACAAGTCACACCCCCATAAACCATACTTAAAATGTGGAAAGATTGAGGTTATAAAGGTTATACAGGTGTTTTTATCAGTCCTCATTTTTCAGTTACTTTCTATTAAATCAAGCAGTTTTTAGTGTAAAAGTGTTTTGTAAATGAATGGTACAGTGTTTCTATATAAAACTATTAAATAAGTGTCGGTTTTTATTAAATCTTTATATATAAATATTTTCAGTATTCTATTTATAACCTACAAGAGAATTTCCACTAGGAAGATATTACCTGAATTTTCCATTAACGGTGTTAATATATGAAGAATATACAACCTGCACATAAACTAAGCACAATTAAAGTTAAATTTTACAGTCAATGGAGATTATACTGGAATCAAGATTAGTAATTGAGACAACTGACTAACCTGGCCTTGGCCAAGGACAAACTGGTACCTACCTTAAATTGTTATCTCTTATCAGTTGGTTTATTTACCAACTTAAGTTATCTGCTTTAAACTGGAACTATTGCTCTATTCAGAATTACACTAGATTTTTAATTAGACTCTAAAGAGTTCTCAATTAACACAACTGTTAATATAATTATCAAAAGCTAACATTTTATTTTATTTTACCAACTATAGAGGTTTTATTTTATTTTATATTATGAATTTAAATCTGTTATAAAATACAGTATAAACATGAGTCCTACAAAAAGTAAATTTAATACTGGGGACAGAGTCTTTGCAAAAATAAAAGGATACCCACATTGGCCAGCAACTGTTACGGCAATAGACTTATCTAAGAATATTAATAAATATACTGTTCAATTTTATGGTACTAATGAGATTAGTGTAGTAAAGGAAGTGGATATTTGCTCTTACAAAGAGAACAAATCACTTTATGGAAAGTTAAAGGTTAAAAATACTAAATTCAATACAGCAATCAGAGAAGCTGAGAGAAGTTTTAATGCAAGCTTTAAATGCCTAAATGACAAAAATCATGATGGGCAAAAGGAAATCAGCAGTATTTCAATACAAGACTCTATAACTGAAAGTTCTGGGATTCTGTGTGAAGATCCCTCTGTTACTAGTACCCCACTAAATATGCAGACAAAAACAGCAAATGTTGAAATAGAACTAGATGTAATCACACCAGATCACCTGGAAAGACAAGTAACCTCCAATGGCATGAACACCTGTAATATTAATGAGAATAAAACCTCTCAAAAAAGAAATGCATTAACACTGGACATTTTAGGAAATAATTGGCTTTCAGATGATGCAATTCAGTTTTATTACGAACTACTCACCGATTCAGTAATAAATAGAACTATAGAATGTGATAAAACAAATATCGCTTTAATAAACCCCATAATCTCCCAAGCAATCAAATGCCTCAATAACTTTGAGCATTTTCTTAGTAACATGGATCTAAAGAATAAAACACATGTGTTGATCCCGGTTAACGATTCCCCTGCTGTTGACAAACCTGGTGGCTCAGGGTCGCATTGGAGCTTACTGCTTTATGTTACTGAGAAAAAAGAATTCTTCTATTTTGACTCGTTGAAATTAAAAAACTATGAACACGCAGTTAAAATAAGCTCTGCCTGGCAAACATTGATAGGTGAGACAAAAGTTTGTAACATAACACCTGTAAGCGTTCCTCAACAGTTTAACGGATTTGACTGTGGCATTTACTTGATCATATTCACTGAAATAATAATCCAAGGTATCATGCAGGGAAAAGATACATTTGAGTCCCTCCAAAACCTATTTCCTATCATTTCACAAAGCACGCTGATTCTAAAAAGATCTCAGTTAGCCTTGTTCTTTTTAAACCGTGCACTTCATTTGACTCCGGACATTATCCGTGAAATGATGACATCGCCAAAGCTTTCTCAATCATCTAAAACAGATCTCAAAAGGGTTGAGAATGAGTATAAACAGGCAGCTGTTACGAATCCAACAAGTGTTGAAACTACTCCATCAGCTACAAATAACATAGGCAAGGAAATGAACAATGACGGCTTTAGGTATCAGAAAAAAGCATCAAGACCTAAAAATACTGGCACTTACTTTCCCACAACAACAAATCGGTATGCATCACTGAGTAATTACCAACCAGAAGAGGAAGACCTTTACATTTCTACTCATAATTACGAGACATTGACACAAAAATCTCCTTCCTCAAATAAGCAGATGCCGAATAAAAGTAGAAAACATGTTGCTAAACCTAACATGTTTAAAGATAGAAAACATGCTCCAATTGAAAACAAGATAAACTCCACACAAACAAGTGGGAGCTTACCTCGGCGGACCAAAGTGTATGTAATTGCAGACAGCCATGGAAAAGGATTAGGAAATTTATTACAGTCATTGCTACCTCGATCTATTGACACCTTTGTTTCAGCAAGCTCTGGGGGAAAACTTGACCATATATTACAGAAAACTGCAAACATTGTAAGGGACTTCAACGAGAATGACATAGCTGTCATTATTGCAGGAGCCAATAACATTGAAGACATCACTGAGAAAGTTCAAACTAAGGAAGAAAACATTCCAGTTACATTGAATAATTTTTCTAAAGCAAACAGTCATACAAATTTTATCTATGTGACGCAACCCTACCGTTTTGACTTGGCACGTGACAACCCTTTAAACAAAGAAATTCACAAAATCAACTGTGAATTGAAACAAATGAGACATCTCAATTTAATAAATATTAGTGACTTTAAACGTAAATTTTTCACTGTTCACGGACAACACCTGAATAAGCTTGGGAAGCAGGTGCTAAGCAGAAGAATAGCAGATCTAGCATTAAATCTAAACCGTACAAAAGAATTGGCAGAAATTGAAACAAAAATATTCTTAAAAGTAATGGAGGAAGACATGGATACATACATTGAGAAGAATAGCAGTGACCCAGAAGTTGCATATGCTCACTGTATTTCAGCAGATTTTGATCAGCAGAAAACTGTACAGGGAGCCGCTGTGTACAGTCTTGTAACAAAGCCCAAATATTTTCAAAATGCCAACAATTTTTCTGAATATAAAACAAACTATGATCTGGCCTTCTCTCAACTAACTGATGATTTTAAAACTCGTAATTTAAAAACTTTAATTTGCTCAACTATGGGCTGCAACAGAGATCGTGTCACTCCCGCTCATTTTGTCTCAAACGTATTGGAATTTCAAAAACTAACAGGAGCTGCTGTGATCATTGTAACAGGCAAAAGAATATCAAATAAATTTTAAAAAAAATGGATTAAAACAATCAACATTCATCAAATATCTTAAACAAACAATCATTGATCAGTACATACAGAGGTGCCAAATACAATACAACCCTGTTGAAAATTCATCATTGTTAACTTCACCAGCACGTAGCAGACCTCAACCCCAGCCGATAACTCCCAACAACCCTACCATCAGCACCAGCAGCCCACCAACAGTTCCAGGTCATCTTTTATTTAGTGAAGTGATAAAAATACCGGAAAGTGTTTTAAAAAAGCAGAGCAGTGAAAGTTTAAATAATAATGTAATAGAAAGTAGTAATAGTGATAAGGACAATCTTGTAATAAATCCACTTGATTCCTCTTTAAACTTACTGGACAAGACACCACAAATAAAAAGATAGGACTAATTAAAAATTCAAAATTCAAAATTTTCCACCAAAACATACAACATTTAGAATCAAGAATTGAGCAACTAGAAATAACCATAGATGAATTAAATCCAGATGTAATAATACTAACTAAACATGATTTGAAACCAGATGAAATCACTAGGGTTAACATAAAAAATTATCAAATTAATGTATCGTTTTCAAGAAAAAATTCCTCTAAAGGCGGTGTCATGATTGTGTCCAAGATGGGTATTGAAGGGAAACAGGTGGATATTCCCGAATTTTTGTCAAATAGATTTATAGAAGAAAAACAGTTTGAGCTCTGTGCTTATAGTTTTGTTAAATGTAATTTTAGGTTTTTAATAGTTGGTGTCTATAGATCCCCTAGTTCAGATTATCAAACTTTTTTGGATAGATTAAGTATTTTTATTGACTTTTTTAACAAGAAATACACACATATCATAATTGGAGGAGACATTAATATAGATGTTTTGAAAAATGATGATAAGCACAAATGCCTAAAATACGTTCTAAAAAGCCATAATATGAAATATTTGATCACTTTTCCAACTAGAATAACAGAAAATTCCAAAACAGCTATAGACAATTTTTTTATAAAAAATCAAGAAAATTATAACATTTCAATAGAAGGAATAGTATCCTGCTTGTCAGATCATGATGGACAAGTATTATCTTTCAATAATCTAAATTCAAATGACAATACCACAAATAAGATGTTGAAGCAGGAGGTACGTAAGTTTTCTCCAGAAAACATTGCCCATTTCTCAGACCTATTAAAAAATGAAACATGGGAAGAAGTATATTTTGCCCCAGTCGAAGAAAAGTATAGTATTTTCAATGAAATTTTCAGATATTACTTTGAACTAGCATTTCCAAAGAAATTGATAACTAAAAAGAACAAAAATTCAAATTGGATGTCAAATGAAATAAAAACTAAAAGACAAGAAATAATACAACTAACTAATGAATTCAGGCAAAGTAAAAACACAAAATTAAAACCAATACTAAAACAACAAAAAGTAGCATTTAGGAATCATATAAAAAAGGCTAAAACAACTTTTTATGAAGATCAAATATATAAATCATCAAATGTTCAAAAAACTGTTTGGAACATAATAAATTCAGAAGTTGTAAAGAATAATAGATCAATAAGAAAGTTTGTGTTAAATGATGGCTTAAATGATATAACTAATCCTAAGGATGTTTCAAATATGTTTAATAGGTATTTTACAAATGTTGTTAAGAATATAACTACTAGTAATCATATACATTTAAACAAAGAATTAGAAAAGAACTCATTCTTAAGTACATGTTTTAGACTCAATCCTGTAAATGAACATGAGGTGGAAAAAGTCATTAGCAGTTTGAAAAATAAGCTTTCAAGTGGCTATGATGAAGTGCCTACTACAGTATTAAAGGGAGCAAGCCAATACTTAACGAAAGTTTTATGTCACCTGATTAATTCTTCTTTCATTTCTGGTTTGTTTCCGGACCAACTTAAAATAGCCAAAATAATTCCAATCCATAAAAAAGATGATCCTAAAAATGTTTCTAATTATAGACCCGTAGCTCTGCTTCCTTCTGTTTCTAAAATATTTGAGAAAATAGTTTCTGTACAATTAACGTCATATCTAGAGCAACACAACTTATTTGATGACTTACAGCACGGTTTCAGGTCAGGAAGATCTGTTATTAGTGCGGCAGTATCCTTCATAGAATCAGTAATAGAGTCAGTTGACGAGGGCAAACATACAACAGGTATATTTATGGACCTTTCAAGAGCATTTGACAGTGTTAATCATCTAATTTTAATAGAAAAATTAAAGAATATTGGCATTTCAAAAACATCTCTAAATTGGTTCAATACATTTCTTGTAAATAGGTATCAGTATGTAGAAGTAAAACATTTGTCACCGAATAACAAATCAACAAATATAGTTTCAGACCTGGAACTAGTAAAATATGGTGTCCCACAGGGATCAATATTAGGACCTTTGCTTTTTATAATATATCTCAAGGATATAAATAAGGTTCTGTCTTATAAGAACAACAGTCAGCTTTATCTGTACGCTGATGATTCCAATTTAAAAATAACATCAAACTCAATAGAACAAATGGAAATACGATCTTTTGTAGAGCTAGAAAATTTAAACGATTACTTAAAAAATCATAATTTGTTACTAAATACACTAAAAACTAACTTCATGCAATTTAGAACTGCACAAAATAAAAAAAATGAGAATTTAATTATTATGTCAGATTCACAGATGATTGAGGAGAAGACAAGTACATGCTTCCTTGGTTTAACAGTGGATGCAAATTTAAATTGGAATGATCATGTAGGTAAGGTGTTATCAAAAGTTAACTCTGGTATATATGCTCTTAGGAAAATGTCGTTATACTGTGGATTGGAGACATTACGCCATATCTATTTTTCATACATTCACTCACACATAAGTTTCGGATTGTGTCTTTTTGGAGCAACAGGGAAAATAAATTTAGACAGTATTTTGAAAGAACAAAAAAGAGCCATAAAAATCATTCTTAAACTAAATTATGATCAATCAGCGAAAGAGGAACACTTTGTTAATCTTAAAATTCCCACAGTTTATGGACAATACATCTATGACTGCATACTAATTTCTAAAAATGAGGCAGTAAGTCCTAAATCTTCCATATGCCACAAGTATAATACAAGGCATAAAAATGAAATTATCCCAAATCATCACAGATTAAAATTTTACGAGAAAAAACCAACATATTCGGGAAAGAAATTCTTTATGCATTTACCAAAAAATATAAAGTCTGAAAAGAATATTGAAAAATTTAAGAAGAAACTCAAAGAGTACATAGTAAACAAACCAATATATTCATTAGATGAGTTTTTCCACCTTTGTTCACAAAAGAAATAAAAAGTATATTTCAGGACAAATTATGTTAAAATAGTTAAGGTTCAAACACTGATGTATTTTTAATATAATTTTTTGACACTATTTATATGTACCTATGTGCATGAAATAAATAAAGAATTTTTGATTTGATTTGATTTGATTTGATTTGTCGTACTAACCATTATTTCATAGATTGCCCTTTAACCCTCAAGGAGGTGCTTCACCAGTAAAACGGGAGCGGGCGCATGCAGAGTTTTATTCCGCAACACTAAACAGCATGAATTTGACCCATTTTACTTGTTGTTATAACGAAATATTATATGTAAGTGTTGAATAACCTAATCAGAAACCCAATTTCTTTGTTAATAACATTATTTGTTTAACTTAATATGAGTAATATTTCAAATAAACATATTGAACAATTTTCTAGTATAAAGGTAGGCCTAAGTTACGAGAGAGGGCGCTTGCGGAGTTTTGTTCCACAATAATGCAACTATACATGCAAACAAAATATATTTGATAATAATTATAAATGAAATAATACAACTTAAACAAGTTTATAATGTTGTATGTATAAAATATACACACAGTTTGACATGAGTGCATGAGGAAATAAACTCTGCGCTAAGGACTTACGCGATAGAGCGCACGTGGAGTAAACCTCCGCAAACTGACACCGCGTCACTGAATTGCAGCTGACAACAAAATGAGGAGGAATTCGGGGTAAAAATAGCTTAGGAGCATTCCCAGGATGAGGTGCGTGAAGTGTAGAGCTGGACACGACTGCCGACACCCATTATGCATATTTATATTAACAAACACTACAAGTGCAGAGGAAAACTCCGCAAGCGCCCACTCGAGGGTTAAGGTCGTAATTCCTTTCTAAAGGGGACTTTCCTTTTACCTAACTTATTTGTCTGTTATACTTTTAATTTATTAACTTATTAAAATCAGGTGGGATTATTTGTTTGTATTATGTTTTGTTTATTTCAGCTTAACTTAACTAATCAATAGTTTTATTAATTTAATACTTATGAAGTCAAATGGGGTGAAGCCCGTGGGTAACAGTAATCCGTGTTACTCAGCTTTTATGAATTAATTTTTATATTTGGAATTTCAACACTAGAACTGGTAAAATAGACTAACCTTTTTCAGGTTGAACCAGAAGGTGTAAAGAATATTCTGCAGTGGATCAGAAGGAACTACGGAAATCCAAAAGTGATCATCACAGAAAATGGTTGCTCTGATCCTCACAAACTTGAGGACAATCACAAAGTAGAATATCACAAGGTTCGTTTTGAGAGGCATTGAGAAACTAAAAGCTCATGTAAAATAATGGGGCAATTTATGTCAACAATTTATGACAATTTATGGCGATTCTCTAGTCAATCTCCACCAAGATTCAAGAAAATGAATCTCAAGCAGAAATAAGAACTAATTTTTAAGACAATGAGACACAAACATATACAGTACAAATATAAATTATAAGTATTTAATAATCTAGTCAAACTATGTTACTGGTTTCTTAAGGCTTTAAAAAAAGAAAAGTGGCCCATAGTTTTACTGAAGCCAAAATAATAATTACTTCTCTATATAAAAACTCATTGAAATGAATAGTTATTTATAAATGTATATGATCTGTTACAAATTAAAATTGGTAGAAGATTGAATTTATTGATCTAAGTACACCAATAAGTGTAAAAAGTGTCTTTAAAGTGTAAAACCCATTTCAAACAGGCTTGTTTTGAATGAACGTTGAAACTGTCAAGAAACATTATTCTGTTTTATATTTCCAATGCAAGCCTTCAATAATCAATTTAATTTTGACATTTTTAGACTCTTTCATTGAATTTCTCTGTCACAATTGCTTTCTATAACTACTTGATTAATTGTTTCCTAGGCCTATCTAAAGCAGATCCTGGAGGCCATCAAGGAAGGCTGCAATGTCCAAGGATACACAGCTTGGAGTTTTCTGGACAGTTATGAATGGGACTGCGGCTATACGTAGGTTTATGTTACTTACGGTCTTATAAATCTAGTAAAACTGTTGAAGTTATAAATATGAAGAGATTGAAAAACTATAAGTCTCTTCTAGTAAAATTTATCAATAAAGCAAAATCCCCTCAAGGGAATGCTAAAGTGCCCCCCTGATAATTAGGAGTACTCTAAATTTTCAGGTCAACCTTTTAAGCGTCGCCTTCATTTTAAAATATCGGTTTAGTTTGAATAAAAAAACCAAAGATGCAAATGTTCAAAAGAAAAATAAGAATAGAATGTTTATCTTTAACAAAGTGTTCAAGATACAACACACATATTAGAAACATAATTTAATATCTTTACTCAAGAGTTGTGTCAGTTTTAAGTAATGAAAAGCCAAAATAAAACAGAAGGTCTCTAATGCTATAACAATTTTTTTTCAACAGGGAAAAGTTTGGTCTGTATCATGTTGATTTTGAAGACCCTGCTAGACCTAGGACTCCGAAGAAATCTGCAAAGTTCTACAAAGACTTCCTACAAACAAGATGTTTACCATGACCCACCTAAAAGTATTTGTATTTATTGTTTTACATTTCTAATAAAACTAATCTGTTTTTATTTGTTAATGACTTTGTCATAAAGCCTGCCTTTATGAGCATTGGGGGTTAACATTAAGTATTCATCCAGTAGAACTTTATATTTAAAAGACAACGAAGAATTCATCTTACTGATGTAGGGCATGAACATTTTTTTTAGGAATTTGTATGATTTCAGTTAGATAACAGTAGTGATAAATGCAAAACTTTTGCACTTAGTTTTGATGGAACGAAAAACTAGTAAAATCTATATTTTTTCCTTAGATTTAATTAATTAGTTTTAGCTTAAAAGCTGAGTAACCTCTAATAAACTTAATTTAATTTCAACTTAGTACAGTCTCTACAATAATAAAGTATGGGTACTGATCATAAAAACAAAGCCTTTTACTTAAATTTTTATATGTAAAATATGTTTGCTTTCGGACCATGTACTTATGCTTAGTATCCGTTCATGAAGGTTTCTTTGAGTTCATTGTAGCTTTGCTTTGCCTGAAAAAAGGAAAAAATGTAGACTTAGTTTTTCAGTAGATTATTAATACAACATATTTAATCAAAAAAGTTTTGTACAAATATTTCCGAACAATTTGGTTGTCCCAACCCAATCCCAACAACAAACATTTGGCAATCCCAGGGTCCTAAGACAATTAGTTCAGATTAGCTGGTGTCTGCCTGGATAATCAATCTTAACTTCCCTGAAGACTATATATCTGACCAGTTAAAATATAAATTTTAAGACAATCTGAATCCTTCACCTACGCTACCCCATTAGTTAATATTTTTTTGAGTCTACAGGAATTGTGAAATAACCTAGCTGCTAAGTTTTATTAGAAAGATCAAAGTAAAAATTAGCCAGGTAGGGTAAAATGTTACAATGGCAGTCCTTACGCCCAGCTAACAGTAAATCCAGCAAGTGAATACATTTTTCCTTTTCTTTTAGTGATACAGTATTCATATCTATTCAATAACAAATTCCCTTACCCTGTCTGAGTTGTTGATGATGCAAGATATCATGTTGATCACAGCGTCTCCGTCAGTTCCTGGAACTAAAAATTGTCGTTTTGTCATTCAAGATTTCAGATGTTGTTAACCATAACTAAATATAATTTATACTCAGTCAAGCTAGTTACCAATAGAAGCAAGTTTTCTTCTGCATTGCCTGATGATTTTCTATTTTTAGAATCTTTCATTCTAAAATAAACCACCGTAACTTCCTTTTTTGTTAAATTTTAAGTATCCTATCTCTAACCATTCAGTTTTATTTAACTTTTTAATGAGGTTTGCAGTCTCTTTAAACTCAGCATTTGCCTGTCCACACTGTTACTTATATCTGTGCATGGAATGTATCCAGCAAATCAAGGGGGTGAGCCAGTACAGTACTAAGGTGTACTGTACTGATAAAAAGTAGTCGCAGGTACCAGGATCTGAACCCAGCACATTGGTGCTTTGGGCTTCGTGGCGCTTACTGACTTGCCTCACTCATTCTTTACGTCATTTGCTAATAATGTGTTCAAATCTTCCCTTGTATTAAAATTATTGCTTTAATTTTGTTCTACTTCTTGTTTGTAAAAGCTATAACTTTTTGGGTCCCTCAAAATTAAACTGTGGTTTACTGGTACTAGACTCAATCCTTTTTGTGACTTAATGGAACTATCACTTAGTGAATTGATTGATCCAAAATGCTAAGTACTTTTATCATTTTGTTTGTTTACATTTTTTTATTGCTGTTTAGTATCGGTGCATTGCCATTTTATTTTAGCAGGGTTGAACACCAAGCAGGGTTCTGTAGCGTCCGTGTACCAATTAATTCAGCTAATTTCTAAGCTATTAAGGTTAATTCTTATTAGTTGAAGAATTTTCAATGCAAATTTATTGCTTTTTTAAGTTACAAAGTTGTTTGCAGTATTATTTTAACGACTGGTATTATAATGTACATACCTGAACTACATGATTGGAATGTCTGGTCAAATTCGTTTATTGCCTCTTGATCCTTAATGCCATCTTTGAGTGAAGCTAACTTGTCTTGGTTCCATCTGCCCTCCTCTGTCATCTAACAGTATGATCGGTTAAAAAGTAGTTATAGCTCCTAATAACCTAGATTTTCAAATTTCAAATAAGTACCAAGATTTAGGAAGTAGGTTAAAAAACAATCACACTATTGTATATGGCTAAGGTGCTTTAAAAATATCCAACACAACAAAGGTTTATCCTTTGTGGAGGCAAATAAAATTGATTTTGACATCCAATTTAAAAAAATGGTGCTATAGCGTTACATATTCAAATTGAGTTTCCCAACCTTGAAGCTGAATGTTATTACTTACAGTGTTGTAAACTATAGACTACTTACGTAGTTGAGTTTCTTTACTGCACATGTCATTGCTTGCTGAAAGAAATAAATTGTGTTATTCATCATTCCTATTTTCCATTACTTGGAAATATACAATACAATGTTCAAGTACACAAATTGTTAAAACTTAAAAATAGTTGTTAGTCTGAGTGTAGATGTTTTGTTGAACAGTTTTCAACCCCAAAAACTTAATCAAAATATTTGTCAACCCCAAAATAATATTTTTTAGTCCCGGAGTATTCTTATAAGGTATAAATTGGCAAATAATTGTGTTGAATTAAAGTTCTGTCATGTATGGGAATGAAATGCCAATCTGAAGGGGATAAGTGCATAATCGTTATTTTGTTCAAAAAGATAAATAATACTACAGTACACCGATTTCATGTAATGGTGTACTAAATCTGCTATGTATGTGCATTGGCAGTAGACCTATCTAAATGAATGTGAGTACCAATTATATACTATACAATGACCAATAATTCAAGTAAAAACCGAACTGGTTAATCGACTCATTTAATTTTTTTTCTAATTTTGTTAAAAGTTTATTTAGTTACCTTGCATCCATCAAATTGAGAGTCATTTGGGTTGTTTTCACCATCAAACTGAGACAGACACAGTTCTGAAAGCAAAGGAGTAGAATGTTAGTTTTGAATTTGTTACAGTATTTAATAAGAAGGTTTCAAGAATAACTCATGAATAAGTTATTTTTTAAGGATAGTGTATTTGGTCCAGTAGGCTACAACAAGATGGCTGTTTGAACAAATATATTTTATCACACTGTCAGGAAAAAAGCCGTTTTAGTTCTCTAAATCATCCGCGAAATCATCTTTTACGGTAACTTCAAATAGGGAACAGATAAAACATATTATGGTAATTTTTTTTGGTTTGCTAACCTCAAAATTTGTTTATGACACATTATAAATGTTGTTTACTATTTGAAACACACATGAAAACGTTGCTAATCACAACATATTTTTAAGTTATGTTTGTAAACAACAGAAATGTAAACATTGATGATGACTTTGTATAACCTCTTTATACTTTTACTTTATACTTTTCATTGAAATGGCGACCATACATAGTAGGTATTTTAAGCCAAGTATGAATGGAGATGAGTGTAGAATGAGTGGCGCGATCTTGTAGTCTTGTTAGTGACTAAGGCCGACATTCCTTAGACACGGCTGTTAATTAATAGCCCAAACAGCTAATGGCAACTAAGGGACCTACAGTTTATAGTGGAATCCGAACCACATTTTTCCTTGGTATATACGAATTGGTCTAATTATCAGGACAACTATTTTCATCATACTGTGGAAATAACCTTCCAATCCTTCAAAATTAGACAGCATAATTTGAGGTTATACAAAGTCATCATCAATGTTTCAAGATGTTTCACGGAGCAAACGTGTCTCTATAATACTTAATCATATAACATATTGTAATTGTATAGCAAGATTGCGTACCAAAAAGAGCCACTTTCACTCCTAGTGATGAAATATACTATTTTACGAATGGTTTCCTCCAACTGTGCTCTAAAAAATTTAAGCTTGAATGTTATGAGGTAGGTAGGTATACTATTATAGCTAATTTCTAATTTCAAATGGAATGAACTCCAGATTAGTTATTGACAAATTCTTACTTCAACAAATAATAAGATCAATTCAAATTCATATTGAATTAACAGAGGTAAAACAGTGGTTTGAAAACAGAGATTAAATTAAGTCATTTTAACCTTACAGATAACATGGATTAAGCATACTCTGAAATGTCTATGGAAGTATTATTTATGTGTCAGAAATATCAGCATTTTAACTGTTTTATTATTTCCCTTGATTACAATAATATAAGTACAAAAATTACAACCTTTAAAATAAAATAACGTTATTTGTGCCATGAGCAAAGTACTTACCTTATGTGACAACTGTATACAAAGATTTTTTACCTGGGGAAAGTTTGCCTTGAAGATCGTCTGTGCACATGGATACAGTAGCAAACATCTTTCCCATCAGGCGGTTAAACAATGCAGCCTGCAAAACATGACTATAGTCTGTATGATGGAACCTGTCTCCTAACCCTTCGTCTACCTGAGCCATAAATCATTGGCTAGTTCCCAGGTGGACGAACGGTCAGAAGACAGGTTGCATCATACACAGTATACTTTCAACTACTGTTGCAAATTGTAGTACCCCAGGAAATATATTTGTAAGGTACATAGCTCAAGGCATAAGTTCTATAAGTTAAATTGTCTAGCTGGTAATTAAATTAAATTTGAACTGGTAAGCTAAACGTTTCTTATATAGGAATTTATAAATTAAAACAACTAAGGCCTACGTTTATTCCTGTGAATAATAAAATGCTTTTTTGACTTTGGGACGGTAATTAAAACATGATTTATTGACTCATGATGAACTTTAACTATCACTTTAGTGTGAAAAGTTTTACTTGTACTACCCACACAGCTCTAATGATTGCTTTTCCATACAAACAACACTATGATTTAAGATAAAATGTAAGAGGCCTTTTGATTTTTGCTGTTTTTGTAGAGTTATTTTAACATATTTTGGGTGCATAGTAAGTGCTCAGACTTGTTATTGTAAATATTTAGTTCAAGAACAAACCTAATTTCTTTAACTGTGTAAGAACTATAATTACAAATTGAGGAATAATCAATCAACACATGGATCAGGCTTTAGGGTCATGATGTATCCCCCCCCCCCAAGAGTAAGGAAGACATTTACATTTTTTACTTCACACTTTTACTATTGAAAAATACAATGTGTAAACAAGGAAGTAATTTTTCTCAAATAGTAACAAGGTCAAACAAGTAATGTTACTTACCCCCTCAGCATACTGCGTAACAAAAGATACCAAAGCGGCTAAAAACAACAAAATTTTGGTTTGTTCCATCTTTTCACTGGGCACTCGGAGCAAAGGCACCCGTGAGATGGACACTTCAGGAGGGCTTGCACTAGTGTTGCACAACTCAGCTATTAAAGCAACTGCCTCAGATAAGATTGTAATCATTTGATGACAGATTTGCTATCAAACCAAACTCTGAGTCAGAGAGCTTCATTTAGTTTTGTCACTTAAAAATTAGACTTAACTTTTGGTTTGTCAAAGAAAGGTTGTAGTCTAACAAATTAATTGGAGAAGTCGTTGGGCACCTGTTTCAGAATAGTGGGTGTCAAAAAACAAATATTGATGAAAATACCCTAAAATTGAATAGTAACTTAAAGGTCTATGTATTAGTATAAATGATTAACTTTGACCAGCTGAGCTCTATTTTGACATCCAATTTATGAAAAACAAAGTATTTGTCTTTTAGGTTATTTTGAATACAAATTTTTAGTGGATCAATCACATTTAAAATTACTAGTATTAACATCACATTTATTTGTATTAAAAGTGAAAGTAAGTTTAACACGATGCCAAAGCATTTCTCCACTAAAGAATCAGCCAGTATTTGCTCAATAGACTTAACCAAAACTGAAGGGATGTCATCATTTTGGAAATTGGTTTGTAAACAAAATAATAAAAAGGATAAACAAACTTCAAATAGCAATGCAACACCAAAACTCAATAGTTTAACATTGAAAATACTGAAACTTAGAGGAATTGACCTTACTAGCTTAGACATGAGCAACATTGGTTCAATGAACCTGGAAAAAGGTGCGGTTTTCGACCCTGCTCAGATACAGTTAATCAAACAAAATCTGAAGAACGGAAAGTTTTCATTTGATACACAGCTATTAAATGGCATAAACAACAATTCAAACAATCACCATAAAGATGTCAAAACATTTGAATTAAACAAGACAAGTGATAGTTCTGACAAATCACAAAAAGGATTGATCAAGACTAGTACCAGTAAACCACAATTTAATCTCAAAAAGCCCAAAGTTATAGCTTTTATAAACAATACAGGAGCTCAGATAACCAAACTTGAAACAAATAATGCAAAAGATAAAAATAATCTAAACGAACTAACTGAAAATGATATAAAGGCAAAAACTGAGGAATTAGAGCTACTTATTCCAAAAAAGAAAGTTAGGGTGGTTTATTTAAGAAAAAAAGGTTTAAAGAAAAGGAAAACATCCAATACCAGTAACACAGAAGAAACCTCATCCAAAAGCTTGGAAAGAAATGATCAGACAGGTTCTGATAATGTTTCTCTTTTACCCAAAACCAAATTTATAATGAATGAACAACCAAAATCGATTAATTTTGCATCAATATCAATAGATAATAAATCAAATCAAATTACTATATGTAAGAAAAATGATCTTTTTACCCGATCACGTTCACAGCCACTAAATTCCCACTATAATGTAAATACTCAATTACCTAGTAATGCTCAGAGAACAAAATTTTCTCCAGCTAGTCCTAAAACAGTTAAGGTAAATAAAGAAAAAGTTGTTAGACCTCATAAAAATCTGCATACTATAACTGAACTTAGTCATGAAAATACATCCTTGGTCTGTGATTTAAAAAATAATCTAAAAACAAAGAAAGAGCACAAAAGCAAACAAGAAAACAAAAACGATTACCGTAAATCTGTACCATTACTAAACGATCCAGATTTGCTCATTAAAAACCATAATTTAATAATCCCGGGAGATTTATCAGAGGAAAGTTTGTTTGAAGCAAACCCGTCAGCTGGGTGTGATACTATTTTACAGTTGTTCAGCTCTTTGTCGAAAAGTCACAATTTTCATGAGCAAAATTCCAATTTTAAAGAAATTAACGACCACAAACGACAATTGGAGTTTGAAAAAAATTACAATAGTGATAAAAAATATGACGAAACAATGAACATGGATGCGGCTAGAGTCAGAAGCATTTTTACAAAAACTACTGTTAAAAACGACAATCAAAATAATTGTGAAGATAATATGATAAGGCTAGACAATCATTTCAGTCTACCTTCAAATCATGCATTGAAATTACATGCCAATAGTGAATTGAATGAAAATAAGAGGGAATTGGTAGAAAATGTTTCAGAGGCGGGAGATAAACTTAAGATGTACCTGGTTCATGCTATCGAAGAAATTAACGGTGTCAATGGCTCAAAGGATGCTGTCAGTAAACATAGCAATAATGAATTTCAAACTACAAGCTGTATTAAGATACAATCCATAACTAAGATAAACAATCTTGAAGACAACATATCTGAAGAACGTATTGAAGTGACATCGGAGAAACATGAATTGGATGAGTCAACATCCTGTGAGGGCAGATGCTGTAACTCCAAAGTTAGTTGTACAAGAGATAGTTTAAAGAACAATTTGTCACATATATCATCCAAATCTTTAAAACCTGATGAAGTAAGTGATGATTGGAATGATTCAGATGGTGCCTCCAAGGGGGATGGTAAAGTAAATGTGAACCTATTTACACTTGATATAACTCATGATCAATGTGGAAGATCACTAGACCAAACTCAAAAGTCTTTTAAGAAAACAACAATTTCTCTCCCAGTGAAGTCACCAAAACAACAATTGAGCATAACTATTCAGCTTGACAACAAGTTAATAACTGATGAACACAGGGACACAAGTTCTCAATGTACAAGTGGAAAATCCAAAGGGACCAAATCATCTTTGCTGCTTGAAGAAACGTTCAATTCAAATAAGTCTCAACTTAACAGTGGCCAAAGGGAATGGGGAGATTGTGGGGAATGCAAAACCGATTGTTATGATGAACTAAACTTTCTACAGTGTGGTATATCACATACAAAGTTAACATCACTTGGTAGAGGAGAACAGTTTTATAAGATTGATCATTCAGTAACCAAACAAGATACTAGAAAAACCCAACTCTTTGGAATAACAAGCAACGTCAACTACTTGAATAAAGATCAGAGAAAAGTGTTTGATAAACATGTATTAGGAATAAATAATTGTGAAAAGTCCACAGACTTGTCAGACTTCACCGTGAAAGGACAGTACAAAAGAACTCTTCCTGATGTAAAAGAAAATTTGTGTACTAAGAATGTGTTTGGTGGGTTGCCAATAGTATTTTTCAATAACAACATTAGTTATTCATGTGCAAATGACAATTTAAAGAATGAGTCAAACATGGGTAAAACTAGACAATTTCATTTGAAGAATCATATTGGTCTAAACGGTGTCAAAGATGTAGACATTTTAAAGAACAATTTGAAAAATGAATCCTTTTATGAGAAAAATGGAAGAGATTTTTATAAACAAATACTTCCACAGTTGTTCAAACTTCATCAGTGTAATAATCATTTGATCAGCAATGATAACAAAGAAAATTCAAATGATGCTGATAATCTAGACACAAAAATATTTGGTTTTAACCCCACTATAAATCAAGAATCTTCCGTCTTTCAAAAACAAGGAGAAATCCATTCTTCCTTCCAAAGATTGAATGACAAATTGTGTAAAGCAAAATATGTTGAACTTGATCACAAGAATATGTCAAAAGATACAAACATCTGGTTTTGTAGTGTTGGGTCCAATAAGTTCAGCGATAAGCTAGGAGAAGGGAAACCCAATCCTGTACATTTCCCACTAATAGAAGATCATAAAAAAATACCAATATTTCCCCAAGCGGATTTTAATATCATTGATATCAATAACAAATCTAATTCCTTAGACATGTCAGTTTCCAATGAGACTAATATCAAACCACAATTTGCTGAATCAGACCAAACCTACATTGAAACACTATTGAGAAATTTACATAATAAAATGGTAAACAATCAATCCCAACAACAAATAAATGATCAAACAAATCTAGAGAACAGTGTTCATATTGAAACTTCCTTAGTACATCGTAAATATGAGGAAAACTGTCTTCCAAGAGCCTATGACTTGTTAAATAATGATCAAGAGATCATAGATAGTAGTACATCCATGCAAAAAGAGTCTGATGTAGGACTTTATGGCGGATTACATATTGAAACCTCAAAACAGACTATTTTGAACGAAACAGGCAAAGTTGATCAATGTGCGTGTTGCAGAGTTGGTTGTTTGGCTGTTATATCTGATTGCTCAATTGATAGTTCCGTGGAATAATGCTGTGTTACTGAATGTTATTGAATATTACACTCTTTTAAAGTTAAGCTAGTTTCTTTTTGTTTGCTTATATTCATCTCTAAAAAAATATATTCATTTATATATGGATATATTCATTCATGTACCGGTATGGAATGTGTTAGGAGAACTTTTATTTGTGTGTAAAGTAAAGGTAAATAATCGCAGGTTTTATTTTTGTAAATTTTTTCTCCTAACTATAATTGATTGTCATCAACTGGTGCATATGATAATGCATAAAATTCACTTATGTATAAAAGTAAAAGTATCAATTTAAAGTAATACTTACATGATATTTTAGGCTTACCTTCATTGTAAGTATGTTTAAATTGAGCCAGATTTCAATTACTTTATGTAATTGAAGTTTGACCCAATTTGGACTACTTATGGAGGCTAGCCTGAAATGTCATATATACATAGTCCAGGGGCTATCAGAATGAATATTATAATATTTATACTCTTGTTCAATTTTCCTCAGTATTTTATGTACAATTTGTAGCAGTTTTATTTATTCACACTTTTAAAATACCATAGTTTTCAATGAGTGGGGCTGAATCCTGTAAATTCTTTTATCTAGAGATAATGATTACTTCAATATTTACTCAATGAAGTCACTGCTGTGTTTTGGCTTGTAGTTATCTGCCAGTACTCCCATCGCTACAACATGGCCAGTGTTAAACAGTGGTGTTTCTCTGTACTAGAAGAACACAGAGGGATTATTGTGCTAGTGTTTTGTTTACCTTTAAGTTTTATATTTGATTTTTTCCTCAAATTTTATTTCTATGTTAGAAAGTTTACCTTTAACAGGGATCATGAGGCTAAGGTCAGGGATGTTCAAGAGAACATACAATATTGGAACAAACTTCCTAAAAACAACAGAAAACCCCTCTGCACTGCTAGAGCAAATTGGCTCAGTCTTTCAACAACATTTTTCCAAAAAAATAACTGTCATAAAATAGCAATACCCCTTTATGATATATTGGGTTTGGATGAGAAAAAACTTAAAGTGAAAGTAGAGCCTTTAGTGACTGTTGGGGAGATTACTAAATATTTGTTGCCCAGAGGTTATATATTGGCAGTGCACTTGGAAATAGCCGAAGCGACTCTTGGTGGACTGGCTATGGGTGTGGGGATGACCACTCACTCACACAAAGTAGGACTATTCCAAGAGAGTGTCATATCATATGATGTTATCTTAGCAAATGGCAAACTTATACATGTAACTAAAGACAATGAGCACTCAGACCTTCACCAAGCGTTGCCTTGGTCTCACGGAACATTAGGACTCTTAGTTGCACTCGAGCTTGAAATCATTCCAGCCAAACCTTACATACACATGAACTACATCCCTATGAGAGGAAAGAAGAGGTACTGCACACTACTGAGGGAACTAGCAGGAGCAAACAACAAAGATAAACATACTCCTGACTTTTTGGAAGCTATAATCTACAGTAAAGAAGAAGCTGTAATTCTAGCTGGATGGTTTTCAAACGCAACAGATCGCTTGAAGGTGAACCATGTCAAGAAGTGGTACAAACCTTGGTTTTATAAATACGTAGAGACTTTTCTGAAGAGGGGAAATACTGAAGAGTTGATTCCGTTGGAGGATTATCTTCTGAGACATAACAGGTCCATATTTTGGGTGATGGAGTCGATGCTTCCTTTTGGGAACAATGAACTGTTTCGTTTGTTTTTTGGATGGCTTTTACCACCCAAAATAGCTTTTTTGAAGTTCACAACAACACCAGGTACTACTTTTGTGTGTTAGTTTAGAAAAGTCAGATTACTCATGTAGACAATTACATGCTAAAATTAATATTTAAGTTAGACTTTAGCTTCTTAATACCTCGCCAAAGTCAAAGTCAAAGTCAAAGTCAAAGTCCTTTATTCAACCAGATTGACAATACATTGCATTGGCCAAGTCAAGAGATTACATTTTTATGAAATTAATTAACTACTAAATACATTATATACAAATTGTTTTCTTTTATGTTTAATAAGGTTAAAGCCTACCAGGAAATTCCCGGACGCTGTAGCAGACCTTATTTATCAACATGGACTTAACTAATTTCCTGAATTTTCCGATGTCCTGTTCGGCTTTCAAAGGGAGAGGGAGGTCATTAAAAAGTTTTACTGCATTGAAGTGGAAATTTTTCTGAAAGAAAGTGGTTGAGTGTCGTGGTACTGAAAGATTGAAATTGTTGCGGAGACGATAACTATGGGTACTTGGAGAGCTATATGATGATGGGTTTTTCTTGATAAATGATAATGTTTCTAAAATGTAAATGGAAGGGAAAGTTAGAACTTTATGTGATCTGAAGACATCTCTGCAGGATTGACGACGGTGAAGGGAAAAAACAGTTCGGAGAGCCTTTTTTTGAAGCCTGAATATGAACTGAGTCCTTTGGCTTTCACACCCCCAGACAGGTACAGCATATGTCAGATAAGGATAAACTAGTCCATAGTAGGCTGTCAAGAGGACCTCACACGAAACAGTATGTTTAAGAGTGCGGAGCATGAAAATCCCAACAGATATCTTGTTTGAAACGTGATCGATATGCTTGTGAAATTTGAGGTTCTCGTCTAGAATTAAACCAAGGAACTTTACATCTGGGGAGGGGGAAATAGTGGTATCATCAAGAAGAACATGTATGTCAGTGGATGTGCGATGCTGATCAATGCTAAATTGAAGGAGTGTGGTTTTGTTGGCATTTAAGATTAGTTCATTATCCTCACACCACTGAAGCAGGCAGTTGGATTCAAGAAATAGGGTCTGTTCTAAGGCATGAATACTGGGATTTGAAATGGTGATAGAAGTGTCATCGGCAAAAAGGCATATGTTTGCAAGATTCAAGCTGGATGGAACATCATTTATGAAGATAAGGAAGAGAATCGGACCCAAGACGGAACCCTGGGGCACACCTCTCCTGACTGGGACTTCTGAAGAGGAATGGTTCTGCAAGTAGCCACTTTTATTTACAGCTGGTATCATAACAAACTGTCGCCTGTCTTTCAGGTACGAAGAGAACCAAGCATGAGCTACTCCTCTAATGCCCAGATCATTCATTTTTCTCAACAGTATATCATGGTTCACGAGGTCAAAAGCTTTGCTAAAATCAAAGAACATCCCTGCTACTTTCTGACGTGAATCCATATCCCTCACCACTCTGTTTATGTGACCAAGCATGGCACTGGTTGTCGATCTGTTTTTTACAAATCCATGCTGGTTTTCATATAGGATGTTTTGGGACTCTAGGAAACTCCATAATCTATTAACCATTGCTTTCTCAAATACTTTACTAAAGGTTGATATTAAACTAATAGGCCTGTGCAGCTGGTTTTGTCCCCTTTCTTGAAAACGGGTCTTACCATTGACAGTTTTAGATTGGAAGGGAATTTTCCCTCAACGAAGGAGCAGTTAATCATGTGACAGAGTGGTGATGAGATCAGACCTGAAATGGTTTTCAGTAGTTTCGGAGATATTTCATCAACTCCTGAGGATCTTTTATTCTTTAGCTCACTGATAATGCTTTTGATTTCTTCTTCAGTCACTGGTTTCAAGAAAAATGACGATATTATATTTCTATTGTTTAAATTGCAGGAGTTAGGAGGAATTCTCGCACCTTTGTTGTTGTAGCTACCAACTTCAGCAAAAAAACTGTTAAATCTGTTGCACACTTCATTGGGATTAGTAATGGTTACACCACCACTGTCATCCTTAATACAAATACTATCCATTGCCTTCTTTTTTCTTGGTCTGTTTTCATTTATTACTTTCCAAATACCTTTAGTTTTACTGTCTGATTCTTCAATCTCGGCAATTACCATTTTCGTCTTTAATTCTCTAATTAGTTTTCTATATTCATTTTTTAATCTCAGATAGTATTGTCTTAGAACGTTATCAGAGTTGAGGTGCTTTGTCTTCTCATAGTATACAAGACATTGTTCTTTTAGCTTTAAAAGTTCAGCTGAAAATGAAATTCGTCTTTTGTTTTTTGAATGGAGCTTTTTAATTCTTTTTGGAAATGCAATGTCAAAATGATAACTTAATGTACTATTGAAAGCATTAAACTTACTATCAATATTCTCAGCTTCGTACAGATCTCCCCAGTTCTCTAGCTGAAGGCAATGTTTAAAAGTCTCTATATTGGTGGAATTAAAACTCCTAGCGTACGTAAATTTCGCTCCTGAACGATCAGTAGGCAAGTTAGTGTTGATCAAAATTGATTGAGCATAGTGGTCGGACAGACAAGATTTTATGACATCGCTCCTGAGGTTGTTATTATCGTTTGAGAATATGTGGTCGATCAATGTACATGAGCCCAAAGCTTCCCGTGTATAGGAGTGGACCACATTTAGGAGACCAAACGACGACATAGTCGCAGTTAATTTCCTACTATCAAAACTGTCAGTAGATATGTCGACGTTAAAATCCCCTAACACATAAGCCACTGGCTGTTAGTAAAATATACAGTTGTTTTGTTACTTTAAAGGTTTACTTTAAAGGTAAATATGAGTATAAAGATAATTTTCAATCAGTAAAGGTTTAGAACTTTTTCAATGTCCAGACCTGTGAATTTTCTTTATGGAAGAATCACGAATGCTTTACTGAAAGTGGTCCATGTCCTTTAAAATTTGTGAATACGCCAAGAATCAAATCTATCCTCCTCTCAGAATGAAACTATACTCTCTGATATCGATTGAGGATAAGAAATTTTAGTCCTATTCCAAATTATGACTACATAGCCAACTACTTGTATTTTAGTATAAACATTTGCATGATTATCATTCAGGTTGTGAGACAATTGATAGTTAAACAAACCCATTTTGCTGTCCTTTACGTAAAATTCACTAAACACTTTTTTCAATGCTCTCAGAAACTTCTCACTAAACCAATATTCAGTTCTCTTTCAATTTTCCAGGAATCAGGAAGCTGACGTTCACAAAGCAGGTTTTCCAAGACATTGTGTTGCCGATGTCTAGTCTAGAGGAGCAGATTGACCTTTCACAGGAGTTGTTTGACCTCTATCCACTGTTGGTGTATCCTTGTAGGGTTTACGACAGAGGAGAACTTTCAGGACAAATACCTACACCAAACCCTGACTGTCTTTGTCCTGGAGCTGACTACGCTCTCTATAATGACTTGGGTGAGTTTAGAATAGACAGTTTTGATTATGGGTTAAGTGTTGTGTAGAAGTTGTCGAAAATTTTCAATGAATGGTACTGACATAAATGACTTACTGTGAACACTTTTTCCTGTTAAAGTAATGGTGGTGATTAGCTAATTTAAAGTTTTACGGTATATGAAAGGGGATGCGGAATACTATCCCCTGGAAAACTACCCCCCCAGGTGAAACGTGACGTCACAAAATCTGCTAACTAACCAATATGGAAGCCGTGTCCGCGACTGGAATACTATCCCCCTTGACAAATCATGCTTATGTAATTTTAATTTTAATTTGAATAATTCCGTTGGATAATAGAAAATGCATGTGGTGACATTTTTGATTTTTGAAATGTTACAGCAAGTTTGGTTGGTTAGGTTAGGTTAGATTAGAACTGTGTGACAACTAAATTTGAGTGTCCGTGACTGGAACCTGCTTGGGGGGGGGGGGTAGTTTTCTGGGGGGCAGTCTTCCGGCGACCCATATGAAAGATACAGTACATTATTTAAATACAATAAAAGATGGTCTAAGATGAGGAGATTGAATTTTCCTAGTTTTATATGAGATTGGTGGGCCTATTGTAACCGTAATCCCCGTACTCATGGATTTCAATCCTGTGCATTTAACACGGGGACGGGGACAGGCTTCTAACAACACTGACCACGTGACACTACTAGACGTTAGTGGTATTAAATTAATCCACTGTTAATTGTTAAGACGTCTACAAAATTATAATAAAACAATGGTATGGTATCGGAAGGGTTCTTGTGAGAATGTGCATACCGCTCTCCGCTCTCATTGACACAATCTATTACAATTGAGTTATTTGAGAAAATGCATTCATTTAGTGTTAAATAGTTACTTAAAACGTTTTTCAGGCATCTATGGAGTTCCAGGCTATGTGAAGCGTAAGTTAGAGTACAACTCAACACAAGCTATGAGAAAGATGGAAGCATTCACACGCAGCATCAGAGGATTCTCTTTCCTCTACGCAGATATCTTCATGACCAGAGAGGAGTTTGAACAGATGTTTGATCTGAAATTGTATGACCAAGTGAGGAAAAAATACTCAGCTGAAGGCGCTTTTCCCCACCTTTACGACAAAGTGAAGCCTGAAATCGATGTGATTGCAATTGGTGAAAACAGCAGCGTGAATGATTAGTTTAAATTTACCAAGTGAAGTGTCGGATTATAGCTTTAAATATTGATAAAATAAAAATAAGTGTTACGTAACTTATTATGACTTTCTGGGGTGTTTGATGGGTATTCCAAACAATAAAATATAGAAAATAATTATTATATAGTGGACTAAAAACTTGAGACATATGAAATTATAGCGAACCCACATTAAAATAATAATTTTTTATCTTGTTCATATTTAATCCCAGCCTTGAGTGTTTTTACAAAGTAATTATAATTGATAGTGATACTTCAGTTACTTCTAAAGTACTCATAACTCTTTGAGATAACTGAATCTAATGGATAAAGATAATTCTGTTTGTGTGTACTATATCCTACCAAATAAAGTGAATGTTTGAAATGATTTATTTTGTCAACAAATAGATGTTTTCAAAAGGTGACAGTGAAAGATAATTTCAATGTTTATAAAATGTTTGAATTTTTGGACTGCAAACTTTTCTCGCTTTTACGAGTAAGAAATTTACTTTAATTGAATTCAGGGTATTAAATTTATAATCTAGAACATTAATTCTTCTTTTCAAGATGAGTTTTATCTTTAGAAAAATAGCATTTTAGTGTTACCATACCTGAGAGTTTAGTTATGGCTAAAATATTTTGCCCTATCCCTGTAGATGCATTATAAACCTGCTTTGAATGTATTTGATCATTTATTTTTATGAATGAGATTTGAATGCTGTATTGCTTAATATGTTTATTAGGTCTAAATTTTCCAGCTTCGGACAAAATTTAGTGATGTGATTGCAGCTTTAAAAGATTGTTACAAGGAATTTGATGATGGATCTATGACATTTGGTAAGCAAAAGCTGTAATAACAGTTTATGTTTATTCGCTTTATTAATCAAACTACTGTACATTGATAACCGTTGTATACCTTAAAAGTCAAGGATATTTACTGTATTCCTTGATACATACTTATTTATAAGCTATAAATTGTTAGCTTCTATATATATTTACATGGTAAAGGTTTAGTCTTTATATGTTTATAGTAAAACTGGGAAAACCTTTATGTTTGAAGTGGAGGATTGTAATGGCTCTTTAGTTTTATGGATTAAGACTTAACAATAAATTGACAATGTCCAATGCAGACCCTTTGTATGCTGTGACAAATAAAAATCTCAAGAACATTGAAAACACATTTTATGAAATAGTCATTGGGGGCTGGTGTGTGTCCCTGTATCATCACTTTGAATCAGTCAACTTATGTTCACACTTAAAGTAAATTGCAAGTAAATCTGAACATTTTCCAAATTAACTTTGGCATTTGGACTTCCATTTGGAAGACAAGAGTTTGCTTATACTGTAGTGGTGTTTGTGTCATAACCACATATTTCCTGTTTAGTTAAACTTTTTTCGGTTTGGTAATCATACATGCATTTTCTTGTAGATCTATGTTTAGAAGAAATATTGGAAGAAGAGAAGTCAAAAAAATGTGAAAAAGCAAAATATGAACGCTGTAGGGTAAGGTCATTATGGATACCACATTCTTGAACTATTTCTAGAAGTATTTTCTTAAATTTTTTGTCCTTCAATGTAGTTATTTTTATCTATCGTCTAAGGCAGGTGTTTACACACATTTATCTCATCAGGAGGTCATTTCATATAACTAGATTTCATTCAACGAATCTTAAGTACATATACCTGTTGCAAACGTTTAGACCAGAAAATTAAGGTGCTTTAAAAAATCACCAGTGGTATCCAACTATGCTCCACAACAATGGAATGCGGCAATGATTTGCAAACGTTGGTAATAATTTGCAACTTTTGAAAGATAATTAATTGAGATAAAGTTGTTTGATTAACATATTTTTTTGGTTTCCAGAGCGTTTATGTCTGCACTGCTAGGAAGCTTGGTTTGGTAAGCAATGCCATTTATATTCCAAAACAGTTGAGATGTTTACTATCCAGGCCATAATAATTAATACATGATTTATATAATCTGTTTGGGTAGCTGGGTGGTTATAGTGCTCACCAAGAAATCGTATGATTCCTCGTTTGATTCCAAAGCCAGATCGTTATTGGACTCAGATGCAATTTGTTATTGGACTACCAATCAACGATGCTATCCAGCAAAACGATTACCATGAGATAGTAACTAACTAGTAACATGACCAGGGTTTAGAACTTTCTCTTACAAAAGATCTTTACTTACTCAAAAAAAAAAAGCTAAGTTACTATATTGTCATGGCATTAATTTATTAATATCACGATAACTTAACTGCAGAAAACATCTGAAAGGAATTATATAAAGCATAGTGACACATGAACACAGTAGCTTAAAAGTACCGGTACATTGTTGGCTTAAAAGTTAGTTATTCACAATAGAAAATTAATTTGATCTACAGTTAGAAATATGAAACAAGTGTAATGCTTTTCTGTGATAAGCTTCCACGGTTTATTCCTATATAGGTGGTAAATCCTTTCCTGGTCTTCTGGTGACGACCGCAAAGATGAAGATGACAGTGAAGTAGTTGCAGATATTTCATATGCGATACAGCAACCTGTACTAAAGGCACTGAGAGAGAGAGAGAGAGAGAGAGAGAAAATTCTTTATTTATTACACACTGTTTTGCAGCAATAAATACAAAAAAATAAAAATATCACATGGGTCACAATGACCTGTGCGTGATAGAGTCCTTAGCTGTCTGCTGTCAAAATAAAAGTTCTTCACACTTCACAATACACATAAAAAAAAGAACTAACAATAACTTGGTAAAATAACACTATACAATTAATACTATAACAGTTATAAAATAACCTAAAAAACCATATGCAACGTGCAATCAATAACAAGGGGTGCACAAAGCATAACTTTTTTCTTTCAAACCAAATTTTTTTTTACTGACTCTAACACTTCTTCTGTGTTCCCTATCCTTTAGAGTGTTCAGGTTATTCATGCTTCATTGCAGTCGTCACGCTAAGACCAGGGTCACCACCTTAAAATATTATGATATTGATTGAAAACTGGTTGCTTTTGAGAAACATGTAGAACCTATCCATAATGATTTATTGTTCAAAAGATGTTACTTATTTCCTTATGTCTTTCCTAAACCACCTTGATGAAGCTAGATGCTAAAGGGAAGTTGATGCCGAAAACTCTCCACAAGTACAAATGCAGAGTGAATGACGATGAAGAGTTCAATAGAGTCTACAGGATCTGCAGGAAAGGTATCTTTATTGACTGGACCTCCAGAATACTACCCACCTGTTGTCTTACTATCTCATTAATAGAAGTATCTATGGGAAACAAAATATTGAGAGACACTTATCTAGTATGTCAGATTAATGCTACTCTGTATGTTGAGACAAACTTGAGAACCAATCAAAATAAGAATTTAATGTATTGAGCTTCTTGTTTCAGTGGAAGGTTCGGGAGCTGAAGCGGTGGTGAATGCATTGAAGTGTATTGTGAACACTTCTGCTAAGGTAACACACTGCTCAGTATGTATTATAGTTCAGTGGTAAAATTATAGGTCTGATGAAAAAAAGGTATTTCCAAAGTTTTCACTGTGTGGTATCTTTTAGTATTTGTTTAAGCCACTCGAGGCACCATCTTAGAGAAGACACTTTCCTTTTTGTGATACATAGATTAAATACTATTTATAAGAATCATGTTGGGGATACCACAATTAATTTAAAATGCAAGAAGCTTATATCATGTTTTTTGTTTTCAGGCAAGAACAAAAGCAGAAGAAGTCAGGCCTTACTTGAAGAAATATTTGTGAAAATAAGTGTTGTTCTAGAATTAATAAATACAAGGATAATGGTGAATAGCAAACAGCATTTATGTTTTGTTAAAATCTGATTTTCTGTTGTACATCTGGTATTTAATGTATTTTATAGGAAAACCACAATAAAAATAAAAATTCTCCAACAAATAATAAAAAAGACTCTGTAGATACCATGGATTAATACCTAAATTCCACATTTTATCCAAATCAGATCACAGGTGTAGTCTGTAGCACATTTTTTGGGGGTTAAGGGTGACCCAAAGTAGATATTACCACCCAAATTTCAAACTTGATCATTTTGTAAAGACACTATTTTCTCCATATAGACTACGGTACTAGGGGACAAAAGTAAAAATTGGTTCAATATTCTTAACCCTCGAGGAGACGCTTCACCAATAAAACAGGAGCGGGCGCATGCAGAGTTTTATTCCGCAAAACTAAATAGCATAGATTTTACCCATTTTACTTGTTGTTATAACGATATACTATATGTAAATGTTGAATAACCTAATCAGAAACCTAATTTCTTTGTTGATAACATACTTGTTTAACTTTATATGAGTAATATTTCAAATAATAATATTGAGAAATTTTCCAGTATAAAGGTATGTTACGAGGGGCGTGCAGAGTTTTGATCCGCAATAATTCAATTATACATATACATGCAAACAAAATATATTTGATAATAACTATAAATAAAATAATAAATTTATACATATTTATAATTTTGTATGTATAAAATATACACAAAGTTTGAAAATAACGCATGAGGAAATAAACTCTGCGCTGAGGACTTACGCGATAGGGCGCACGCGGAGTAAACCTCCGCAAACTGACACCGCGACACTGAATTGCAGCTGACAACAAAATGAGGAGGAATTCGGGGGTACAGATAGCTAATGGGAATTCCCAGGATGAGGTGCGTGAAGTGTAGAGCCATACACGACTGCCGACACCCATTATGCATATTTATATTAACAAAAACTACAATTGCGGAGGAAAACTCCGCAAGCCCCCGCTCGAGGGTTAATAATACTGTAAATTTTGAAGGTGTTTATTCATTCTAGTAATCAAAACGTTGTACTTCAGTGGTCGTGAGACAGGTTCAATACGCTAGATATCCACAAAAAAAAAAAAAAAAAAAAAAAAAATAGAGGGGAAGAAATCCCTTCTCAATTTTTTGTGTTAAATGTTTTTAACTCAAATATGTCACTGCCCTTAAAAAAATTCTGCATGGTTGCAATTTGGAGGGATAGGGGCTACTTATTCTTGACAAAAGCCCTGACTTGGACAGCAAATGCTGAACAATTCATTTACATGGACTAGCACAGTTGGGTTTTCTTGGTCCCTAACTGTAAATATTGAGCACACATGGTAAAGAGTGATCATAGCATGACTATTGCCATGTCACTGATCTAATCACTCTGCAAAGATCACTATCAATGCTTCCTGTTTCATTTGCCATCATCAGTTCATCAGGATGAATGGAGGACAGCTGACCCTGGTCACAGCAGTTGTTATCCTGCTTGTATTTATATACACCTATGGCCCAAGTAAGTGTTATTTTTCTTTGTGAATTCACATTTGCAAATTTTTGAAAATATATCTTTTTTATTCGATATAGTTGATAAATCACAAGTTTATCTCAAAGCATTGTAGGTATATACAATCCATTGTAAGCTGAAAGGTAGTTTAACACGTTCGCTACTGCAATAGTACGAAATTTTCCATTCACACGGACCAGCGACGCACATATGCGACGGCCTGTTCCCAACCATAGACTGCCGTCCCATATATGCGACGGCTAGTCACATTAAAATAGACTGCCGACGCATATTTGCGTCGGGGTTCTAATGTTATTAAAATGCTTATATCTTTGTAACGGTCTATTTGAAGGCACTGAATTCCCTGTAGTGGTCTACAGAGATGTCTGGCGCACAACTGCGTCGCTTGGTCTGTGGATATGATGATTGGTGACGTCATATGATAGTTGGAAAAACTGGTCTTTACTTTTCTGCATCACTGTATGTATGTATGCAGTATGTATGCTGCATTATCCTATGTAGCTTTTATATTTGTTCTTGTTCAGTTATAAACTGTTCTTGAATAATCTGTTTTGTTTTTTTTACTTACTTTCACCTTAAAACACAAAACAATGAACTGTCGCATATATGCGACGTTTAGTCTATTTCAAGAAAACTATGATAATTTTAAATATTGTCTTCGCTGTAGACCGGGCGTCGCAAATATGCGACATTACAAAAGGTTATAAAAAATAGAAAAAAACAAGAATAAATTATTTACGAACACGATTGTAGCGTATTACAATGCAAATTATCACTGTTTTACAGGTTTTCACCCGTGGTCTGTGTGTACTGTTATCCAAGTGACAGCCGGTCTATGTGTAAGATTCAAATGTATACCTCGGTCTGTGGCAATGACCGCGGCGTCGCATATATGCGACGCTCAGTAGCGAACGTGTTAAAGTATTGTGTAGTGCAAAAATTGCATTAATCTGTTTTTAGAGGTTGGCTTGAGAGCGAAACGTATTAAGCAAAGCGATATGTCTGTTCTGTGAAGCGTTAACTATACTGATAAACATAGCTCAGACAAACCTACAATATTGCTGCAATGAATTTACAGGGTAAAAATGGGGTTTTCCCGTTTGACTAATGGAAGCAAGTGAAAATTTGCTTAGTCTGCAGGTTTACTGCGGTAGGGGTGTTGTGATTTTGCACTTTGTATGAGGGTTGAGAGAATTGCTGAAGAGGGCTTCTAGCTTGCTGTAGGTTGTACACCACTTACAAATACAAATTTTTATGGAGTTTTCTTATTCATTCAGATGCTGCCAGATGGACAGTTTACCATTCACAAAGGGACATTTTAATTGCTGGCATCTAGACATCCTCTCTTTCCCTCCTCACTCCATAACCATAAGTACTAATATGGGTATTAAAGAGTGGTAGTGGAGTAGCTGTGTTGTTTGTTAATGGTTGTGGTTTTTGCTTACTACAAAAGAGTCTATCAGGGAACTGTAACTGTTGTGTACACTGTTCTGTAGTTCGCAAGTTAGATAATACAAATTTTAAGGGGTCAACAGTAATATTTTTGAACTAATTTAGAACTTATGTAAGGGTTACCTGACTTTTACTTTTTTATCATTTTTACTTTCAGACTTTTACATTCAAATATCTAAAAAAATCAACTTTACTTTTCACTTTGTCTATATTGTATTACAACATTTCGCTGAATTGAATTAACTACTGTTATTAAACCATTGGTGACAACTCTCATACATTTTAAGCTAAAACTGATTATTTTAATACATTTGCTCATTATAAAAACTTCAATCTCATATAAAACAATGTTCAACTATATTGGAATACAAATTCAATCTTTTATTTTATCCAGCAGTACAACCTTTAATCAGATTTTTTTTTAAATTGTACTATTATTTGTATGATTCATTGTGTGCGGTACCTACTCTTATATGCTAGAGTTGTTTGCTCTTTGCATTATTAAATACATTAGAATTACAGTATTCAACTACTTAAACCTTTGTTTGGTTTTCAAAGTATTTTGAATCAATCATTTGACCAAAAAATCATACTGTTAATTGCCAGTCATTAGTTTAAGACCAATTATATAACTTAAATTGCAATTTTCTTTTTTCGTAGACTTCAAAGTACACTTTGTAACTTACTTCTTAATTTGACAACTGCTCTGCATGAAAAATGTTTGACTCTTCCAATACATTTGTAATATGTCTACTGGAAATAAACATGTCTTATGTCTTATGTCTTATGTCTTATGTTGGCTTCCAGATATTATATGAGGTATTAATTGATCTGAAAAAAACTCATTCCTCTTTAGTTTGTAACTATGTACAATTGGTACTATTCTGTTTAAAAACTGCATTTATGCTTATTTTACTTAGTTCTTCTTTCCTTTATATTTTGGTTTCTAGCTCAAGCGCAGCAGGTAGATAAGAGAACATTCAAGAAGACATTTGTGGAAGCAGCAAAAAAGTGTTCACAAGAAGTTGGCCCCCCATCAGGTGAGTTTACAAGACATGTTGAAACAAATCACTATCATTAAAATTTAAACATCAAAACTGTGAATAAGGGTTTTCTCTGTTAAATCCCTTTTACAGCCGTATAACTTGAAGGCATTTTGCGATTGAAGTGCATTTATAAAGCTTATGACCTAGCCGAGTGAGGAATGGTAATTAAAAGGTTATTTCCTTTAGGACTTTGTCCCTTTTGCTTATGATTTATTTCTACAGTATGCATTCAAATGTTCAGTATAATGCTGACCTTCTTTCTTTACAAAAAGGTTTAATGTAAATTGTAATTTAACTGCTGGTTGTTCAGTTGATTGTTTAACCATAGTCAGAATGTAAACGAGTGAGACAATAGCTATTTACATTACAAGTGTAGTAAGAGCGTTTTTACATCACGCAGGTGAAAGTTGTGCAACTCGCTTCGCTCGTTGCATAATTTACCTAAGTGATGTAAACACGCTCTTGCGTAACGTGTAACGTACAAGATTTTACCTGACCCGACAATATACAGGAGGTTACGAACAATATTTTTCAATACCCATTTCACTCATCTTATAACAGTAAGGTTCATTTACAAACAAAAGCTAGGTTAGGAAAATTCTCCAAAACATAACAATAACAATAAAATTCAAGCACACAGCTGATTTCTAGCGTTAAACTCGTTGGCTCCATAGAGTTATATTTTTTAAGTTATCCACTCAATGTTATTTAAATGGGTTTCATTACATCACCGAGTGAGTTTTTTGATACTTTACATCACTCGAGAAGTAAGGAAGTTGTATACATCACGCTTAGGATAGGGAAGTTTAACATGGCGGGTTAGGTAAAACAATTTATTGAAGTGGTTTTAAGGCTACTTTTTGATAAGTTTAACAGCTGATTGAGGTAGGTAAATTGGTGTAGATCCAAAATAAACTATTTTATGTTATTAAATTGAGTTAAAAAAGTTTTAACGCAATTAAAATGCCCACAGCTCCCCTTTGTTTGTAATTATTTGTATACAAATGTCATGTAAAAATCCAATCTAGAAATTATTATATTTTTTTTAATGTTTTATGGGATGTTACATTCAAGTAATTATAAACCGTGTAGCCAATATTGGATATTTTCAGTTAAAGAGATGTGGGGTATGTTTCAGCCATGAGTGTCGCCTTTCTGACTTCTCCAGAACAAACTGATCAGAAAAGTAAATGTTTCACATCATGCCTGCTTCACAAGTTCAATCTGGTTTGTAGATACCACTTATTATTATGGTACACGTAGTATATCAGGATCATAGAATATACGAATGGTATGTTGTGTACTATTTTGTCAGTGGTGCTTGCTACAGCCATGTCTTTGTCAGAATTTAATCTCCAAAAATATTTTAAATGGAAGATGATCGGCAGATCAGCTGTGAAGCTAAACTGAATTTTTATTCGTTTGTTGAAAAAATTATATAGCCTAGTGATTCATGATCCAACAATCCAACAAACTATTTTAATTTACAGGTTTATTACCAATAATTCCAGAAAGTTAAATATTACATATTTTAATAGTTGATATACTTTTAATAAGTTTTTACCTAATTGGATACATTTATGCCTATTTGATATAATGTCTACAGTACGAAAAAAGTATTTCAATAGAATATCAAATATCTATATTTTTGAAGGTTTAAATTGAAATATATGCTTACAGAAAGTTAAATATTAGAATCAGAATCAGAATCAGAATCAGAATGTTTTATTGCCATAATAATACATAAATGTACAGGACAAAAGTCACTAAAACTAAACAAGTAAAATAAGACCCATTAAAATAAGATACAAACTTCAAAAGGTACAAACTATTTACAATTTAAAAACGAAGAAACACTGTAAAATTCCTTATCAACTAAATATTCCCTCAGACCACGCTTAAATTTTTTTAAATCATGTTCGCCCTTGATTGTGTTATGAAGAGAATTAAAAAGACGGATACACATGGAGAATGATTGGTTTTTATGGAAAGTGGTACGAGATAGTGGAATATGTAGGTTAAAGTTCCTCCTGAGATTGTAGCTGTGGTGAGATGACCCTCTAATATGAAACAGTGTCGAATTTTTTTTGAAGAAGGTCAAAGATTCAAAAATGAAAATTGATGGGAAGGTCAGCATATTATTTGTACGAAAGACAGATCTACAAGACTCTCTATATTTTAGGTTGAAGATTAATCTGATGGCCCTTTTTTGCAGTTTGAATATTTTCTTAGTTTGAAGTTTGTCGTTACCCCAAACGGGCACACAATATGTAAGAAAGGGGTAAACAAGACCGTAATAAGCTGTCAGAAGGATGCGTCTATCTTGATAACAGGAGAGCCTACGAAGAAGGAAAGCACTAGTACTAAGTCTATTGTGAATTTTGTCGATGTGACTGGAAAACTACTATTATGCAACTATTATGCATTTTAATAGTTGATATACTATTATACCATAATAAGTTTTTACCTAATTGGATACGTTTATGCCTATTTGATATAACGTCTACAGTACGAAAAAGGTATTTCAATAGAATATCAAATATCTATATTTTTGAAGGTTTGAATTGAAATATATGCTTACTTTTAGATGGACCGACAAGGCAAATTTAGCCAATCTTCGATGCAGAAATTTTTAAACAGTATCCCAGAATCCAGGTTTAAGGAATCCATATCAAGAAATTCAGCGACATGTATGAAGGAGAGTAAGTAGCCTTAGTATTCATTCTGAAAATTATAATCAATTTTCAAGAAAACTTTCTTTATAAAAACGATTTTCTCATAAAACTTTCTATATATATATATATATATATATATTTTGTTTGGATGATAAAATTTATTCAGAAAAGTTTGGAATGCTTATAGTGAATCTGAGAATTAAGTTTTTTGTTTAAGTCAGGGATTTCTATCTGTTTAATATTGCAATATTTTTTAAGTAATAACATCATTAGTTCTATTAATATTTTTTTGACCACTTTTGCATCACAGTCACCACTGGTAACACTGAAAAATACTTTTTTAAATAAATCAGATGTATTTCTTTTACTGTTCTTGGTAAATAAGACTCTTTTCTTACCAACAAATGTCTACCAAGGAAATATAGGAAACATATATAAACATACAATTTAGTGTGATTAATTTTTATACTTGTGTGATATTTATTGTGGTTGAATATCGTTTCAGATGCCAAGGATGTTTGTGAGAAAGGATACAGATTCGTCCAGTGCTTTTACAAAAAAGGTTAACCCTTTGTTCGTTCCTGCAGATACACTAAAAATACAAAAGTACACTGTTAAATTATTTGAAGTCCTAATCCTAAAAAAAAATTTTCAGTATGGACAAATTAGAGTTTGTCGTGGATATAAAACCTGTTATGAAATAATATCGTAGATTTTTTACGAAAGTATTATTTAACATATAAAAGATTACTTCAAAAATCCAAACAAAAGCAGGAAAATCATAATGAAAACTATATAATAGTCAAAATAAAAATAAAAACTAAACGGCTATTTAACGGCTATGTGAGGCCATTGACTGACAACTCATGTTTAAGGTTGAGATGAAATAGTGGTGAAAACTAGAGTTTCTGTAAACTAAAAAACTACAGGATATGGTTCAAGTTTTGACTGATTCAGAACAAAAATGAAATTCGCATCAGTCTTATTTTTTAACTGCTGCTTAGTGTTCAAATCATCAGGAGGATTAACTTTGACCCTGTTAAGTCAAATGAATAATTGATGAAGTTTCACATGAGCTTCTTCAAACTGTTTAACTCAACTCAAAGTTTAATTAAGAAAGTTTAATAGTGTATCCACTTGTTTCATAGTCACTTAATTGTTAAAAATAAGACCTAACTGATGAATTTGACGATTTAAATAATCCTACTATGTTATAAGAAATATAAATTGTTTCAGAAAGTACAAGGATAATGGCTTGAAGTTAATTTAAATACATTGCTATGCTATGTGGAATTGAAATATATCATTTGTCCATAAAAACTGAGACAGAAAAATTCTATGAAACATTTTCCTTAATTGAATATAAGTATTCTCATGCCTAGATGAGAAAATTCTTTACACTGTTTTGATTGAATCATATTGTATTAAATTATTTTAGTGTTTAGTTTTATCTAAAAGAAAGATAAATCAATACAATATTCAATATTGACTTTATAATGATGTAGACTATAATTACCATATAGTACCATCAATTGCTATATTGTGTGGTATCAGTTCTTACTTTTTTCCTGTGGTATGTATCTAAAAAATGTAATATGTATAAGAATACAAATTACCTGATGAACGAAAGTAATTATATTGTTAAGAAATTTACCTACGACCGTTTTTTAAAGTAGCCATTTCAGTTCAGTTCTTAGAATTGAAAAGTTTCACTTAACAGCTGTTTACTTTCATAACAGCATAGTTTCATTTCATAAGAGCATAGTTTTTCTCATAACAACACAGGTAACGGACCAATGAGGTTCAAGGATTGAGAGAAAAGAAGTACAATAATTGTAATACTTCAAACATCAACTAATCAGCTGATCAGCTGATCAGTTGACCATTTTAATTGTTGATCCTTGTTCCTGTTGATACTTGCGTATTCTTAACCTAAGTTGGTGGAAGTTAAATGAAGGTTGATCTTAAAATATCAGTTAGTGAAAGTGATGTTGACGAGATAGAAATGAGAGCACAAACTGTTTGTGCTAATCTTTTGCCACCAAAATCAAAACAAAGAAAGGTATGCAATTACATACCAGAAATTCATTAAATGGACGAAACAAAATAAGGTTACATTGATAAATGAAAATGTTCTTCTGGTTTATTTTGAAAACCTCTTAACCACTTTTTTACCCAACTCGTTGTGGAACACATATTCGATGCTGAGATCTAACTGTAAATGAAACTGTTTCACTATATTATTCAGTTGTCCAAAAATATATGCAATATTTCCCTAATTGTACCTGATACATTATTTATGGTAAGAATGCTGCTAGCAGAACCTATTGCCTGAAAAAATAACGTATTATTTAACAAAGTTTTACAAACACGTAATTACATGAAATCAGCTGATTATACAATAAGTCGTTGCATCAATAAATTTCAGTGACAATGACAATATACGAAAACAAAACCTCTCTAGGAAGTTATGAGTAGTGATTGTTAGTAATAAAAAACCAGAATTTTAGTACTTAAAAAACGGTCGTAGGTAAAGTAGTGTACGCAACTCGCGTTAATAGTCTTTACGACACTCGTAGAAGTTTTCTATTCGTCTCATAAAGACTAACTTAACGCAATCGTTGCGTAAACTACTATTCATTCACATGAATTTAAACAAATTAGTGGCTCAATGTCTCCATAGGTGTAGTTGTATTCAATAGCATATTTTAACGTTTACATAAATAAAATGGCCTTCACAATGTATGACAATTTATTTCAACCGTGGCTTCAATGTAATTGTTTTAACTAGAACATAATTAAAGAAAGAAACAGTTAAAACCATGGTTGGAAATCAATGTATTGAGTCATAAGAAGTTAATTGTACAGCAAATGTATAGTTTCAAAGAGTAGTTAAAGCAAAAACTTTATCAATCTAACTTTTAATCATGGAGACTTTCCTGGGTTTGTCAAGTTTCTTGTGGATATACTGTAACTTTCTCTCCTGTAAAATGTGATTTAAGCTCAGTTCTGTAGCACGTCTGAGATAATGATATCAAATCATAATAATTATCCACGGATTTCCAACTAAAGATTGTTGATAAATTTTTAACCTGATTTTGATTTTCAATTTCAATACCATGAGCTAGAGTATTTTATTATGTACAATACTAGAGTATAGTATTAGTACAATAGGTACTTTTATACTGTATAGCACCGGAACTAATAAACTGGAACTCTATCACCTCAATAAATAAATATAAATACGATATTTAATAATAATAAATTGAATTTCAAATATTTAGTAATATATAATCTTTGTAAACAATTGAATATAAGACAGATTAAATATTCTTTTCCATTAGGAGATGGTTAAGTATGGTTGATTGATTCGCCGTAAAGGAATATTTTTCAAATATAATGACAATCCTTTGCAACAGATGGTAAGATTTTTTGAAACCTTAACATTTGAATATTTAAATAATGATTTTAGTGCATAGAGAGTAAAAACCAGCCGTTGTCAACTCAATTGTAGATTTTGATTGTAAACAATAATTGCGTGTATCGAAAGTATGTATCGATTGTAGTTCATTGTTGCCTTATTGTAAATAGTTCGACATATCGATAAATGTACACTAACACAATCGTAATTTACCAAACGATTGAACCACTTACTGCGCTAAACAGCTGCTTGTTTCCATTAGAAAGTTAGATTGAAAACAAGATATAAGTAGCTTAGAGAGGCCATCTTTAAATGAAAACTAATTCGGTTTTGTAATATAGTTTGTTCAAATGATGGTGCAATATGACAAAAAATATAGTTCATCACATGGGCAAAAAATGTCTTTTCAAAACTCAATATTTTTTTAACCTCGGCTTCGCCTTGAAAAAAAAAAAAACTTGAGCTCGGATTGAAAAGGGTCACTTTAGGCCTTCGTGATGAAATATACTATAAATGAATTACATTTAAAATACCTACTTTTTCTACATCCTCTTACTAGAATCTAGTGGAGATTGATGGATTGAAATCTTCAACATTACATTGAATGACAATTCCCAGGATATCTCAGCGTTCCAATAACTGGGCAGTTTTGCCTCACGCATATTTGCAGATTCATGACAATACAACGCAATCTCAGACAGGCTTACAACAATGTCCTTCCTCACAATGGCTCTCTTATACCGAACGTGAATCCTTCGATATTAAAACCTGGCCAGATTATTGCCTTCTTCAACATTTTTACATCTTTAAATACACCCGAATAACCTTTAAGGAGGAATGGTTGTAAGTTGAATCCTAATATATTTTCAAAATATTTAATACTGAAAGGTTTAAATAGGCATACACATGAACCTTTTTATTATAAAACATTTAAATGGTGATTTTATATTGAAATTGTTATTTTCAATTGTAGCTAGCCTCTGGGTTACTGTATTATAAGTTAAGTTAGACTTTACTTCAGCCCGGTAACGTCCATTTTGTCTACTTCGTGTGTTTCGTGTTTTTGTAAACGTGTCTCCGTTCTATGTTATCGTGTCTCGTAGATGTTTCATTTATTGAGCTCTGTTTGTTAACGACCTTCGAACGAAGTGACTACCTGACACCTTGAGGCGTGATGAGTTCATAATAATCGAAACTAGTTGCCAAATAAGCAACAAAGGATTACTCTGATGCAGTAAGTGTAAACCATTATTAGTGAAATTGTTAGAAATTCATCTAACGACAATGTGAAGCAATCTTAATTTACAATTATAACAAACATACAAACAATTAGATGACATTTTACAGTTTAAGAGTGTTTGAACAAAATAAAAGTAAATGAAACATTAATGCCAGACAGTAATAAACTAAAAAGCCAAGTTTGTTGGCAGTTACACATGTTGACGTTTAGATGCTCTTTACTCTACTAAGAAGTTAAATTAGTAAAGTTGAAGCTTGCTCAGCGTTCCGTCGTCGAAAGTGGGTCAACAGTCGCTTATTTAAACAAAATAGCTTCTTTTGTTTCAAATTTATCAGTTATTTCTTCTATTTGAGTAATTACAGTAGACCCCCTCTTAACCGACCTCGTATTAACCGATAATCGGATTATCCGCCTTCGATCGTAAAATAATACAGTTTGTTTTAACCGACCTTGCTTTGAGAGCAGCTCGTTTTAACCGCCACTTTCTAGGAATCTGGGCATTTCCGCTCCCACGCTGGGCGATGAGAACCGAACCATACGCTTATCTCCACAGGATATGACTAAGAATAAGTTATTTTGTGTTGATCACAAAAAATATAGCACAGCCTGTCGTCAGTTTGTCATCATCGTTCGTAGCTCGAGCGCATCTGATCTGTTTGTTATCTGTGCGGCAATTTTATAACATCATGAAGTGTGTTACGATTTTGAGAACTGATTATCTTATCGCTGGAGTAAACAAACAACGCAACTTAAAGGGAGGGCAGGGAAGGGGGGTTAACAACTCCAAGGTCAAGATAGTTTTTCTGCCTGGAGCCTCCAGTGAGAGGCTATAAATAAACGTCCTGTCTTGTAACAAAATGGTTGCTTGTATCTTTAATTTTGACAAAAGGTTCTGTACCTCATTACGATGGATTTGTAAAGCATCAATTAATAAATTACAGTATTAAAGTTATTAAAATAGGAATTTTATTGACTCTTGCCTAGTATTATAATATATTCCACTGAAAGTAGGCCTATTTGACTTAACCGTGTTTTGTGTTTATTTGTGACTTTTCTATCAATAGGAAAAAGGAGATAAGAGAAGTTTATTTGATAAATAATGCAATTATGATTCCAAAATAATGATTATTTAATTCCAAATGAATAGCACTTCATTATGTTATGATTTTAGGGATTGTCCGTTTTATCCGACCTTTTGAGTTATCCGACCTAGGTCCGGTCCCATTAGGGTCGGTTAAGAGGGGGTCTACTGAATTGTTTCTTTATTTTAGGCTGTACAAACACACTGATTAAAAGTGTCTTTGAAAATAGCCTTATTATTAAAGAATTTGAATCGTAAAAAATGTAACTTGTGGTAACAAGTCTTTTGTCAGTTGTAAAACAATTGGAAATTTAAAATATTTCCATCGATTCTTAAGTTTTTCTACTACTATGCAGATTAGGTGAAAAATATTTTTTGAATATTTATGTTTCACAAGTTGTTTGGGTTAATTTTTTGCCTATCACGTGTTAAATACAGTGTGTGTGTGTGTAGTGTGTATACCTCAACCACTTAATTGCTTTAATGAAATTTAGCTGCAATAATTTACCTTTCTCGGGAAACGATTTGGTGAATTTACATACAAATAACGAACAAACACATAGTAACAATAAAAAGTTACGACAGAAATAACGATGTGCACACAATGCATGTCACAAAATGCAGGAAGATAAGCATACGTAACGATCATACATTTAGTTGATTTAGTAGATTATACATTAGTAATTAGTACATTAAAATACTATAACATTCCTATTATATTTTTTTCTAGGATACAATCATGATACAATGTGTGTGGTATATGCATGATAATGAGGCAACCTGCGTCGAAACCTTGAAGTCCTGCAGCGACTAATTATAAATTCGGATGAAAATAAATGTAAATAAACTATTGTTTATAAAATAGGTGATATACGGTTACATTCAAACCTACGATAGCAGAGTAGGTTCTTAGGAGCAGTTAGGGGATTTCAATAACTGTATATAAATATAATATACAGTATATTGTTATTATTAAATATATTCTGTATATTATAGATGTATTCTAGATTATAAGACGCTATGGCGCATTATGGATACTGATGTAGTTCGCGTTTTGCCCCAAAAATGACTTCTGAAGGCGATGTATTCGACTGGATAAGACCACAGAAACCTCTTATAACGAATATCTTTGTTACACGTACGTAGTTCATTGTTATATCAATAGTATAACGTTTTTATTATAAAAAAGATTTTAGATTAATATTGTTACTGTATGATTAGAATACAAAAACTTTTGCCCTTTAAGGTTTAAATGCTTTAGTGTAATTCAGTTTTGAAAATATCTATCAAACATACCAAGACTTTACGAAAAGGCTCAAAATCAACCTAAAGTACTCGTATTTATAACGTTTAGTACTATATATCTTTTTGTTTGTCTTTCATGCTTGAAGCTTACCACTGTCTAGTGAATCAGTATGTAAAAACTAAGCACGGTGTCAAAAATCCCTAAGAAATAAAATATTGGAGGAAACCAAAACGTCGAATATGGAAGTAGAAAATTTAAACTCAAAGTTACTATAATCCAATCAAATTAGATTCAACAAATATTTAACGATCTGCTACTATGTAGGGATGATAACCTTTCACGGAAAAGGTTATTTATTTACTTTGTAGTCACGAGTTAATATACTGTTATTAATCAATTAAAAGGACATAAGTAAAATAAAATGTCATAAATCATAACTGAAACTGACTTTTTCCTCCTTACTGGGAAAAGTTATAAAAAAGGTTTGGGAGGAATCGCTAAAGGAGATGAACTGTAAATTCTAGGAAGATATCAATGATTGTCATTACTTATTTAGTTAACCCTAATGATTACTACTACTGTACTAATAAATCAGATTTTACAATGAAGTCAGTAATAAGTAATAGGTAGTCAGTAGTAATCTGTCAGTAAACATCTTTACATTGTTGTATACTGTACATCCCAAGCTCTAAACATGTTCATGACCTAGCCAACCCCTTTTAACAATACAATTTCTACTCACATTTTACTCATTTCAACCAAACATTGAGTTTTAACAGTATTAAAACTATACGGTTCTATCATTTGTGCAAGAAATATTTTTAACAATAACTTTGGCCTTTGATTATTTTTTCTTATAATTTGTCTTAAAATTCGTTAAATAGGTGGCAAAGGAAACTTCTTCAATAAACATGAACTTTTATCTACGCTAGGATAGATGTCATTTATACTTAAGCACCATCATCCGTTTCCAAACTCTGTTCATCCCAGTCCTTCCCCAAATCCTGCCCATTTTGTGCTTCCGATTGCACATATCTCTTCGAGATGCATTCATAATTCAAAAACTTCCCCTTTTTCATTACAACAGCTCTGACTCCCTGCTGGGTATTCTTGTTTCCAGTTGCATGGTTCCGATTATATATGTGATATTTGCAATGAAAACATGAATTATATGATTCTTGTCATATTTATATCGAAAACTATTCAAGGAGGCTATACCGTGTTAAAATAATTATCGTTAGGGTCATGTGTATTTAATGAACTGTAACAACACAACACAATATTAAGCCTTTTCAGAAATTATCAAAAATATATTTGTGAAGTTTTTATTTTAAAATTGAGAGTAATGTGAATAACATTTTATCAATACTAAAAAGTGCCATCAAAATGAATATACCATACACATTAAAATCTTTATGTATTCGAAAAGGCTACTGGCATATTTTATCCACTCCTCAACTAAAAATAATTTATGAAACGAATGTCCACATAATATTTTACTTGTAAGACGAGGGGAAGCATACATTTTCGAAACATTATCGCCTTATTATTTAAGCCCGTAACTTAACCGTAAGTATTGAAGACATAAGTAAACCAAGTTTTATCATATATCCTTAAAACTACCCATGAAAACTACAACTAAATCGTCCTCTGTATTACAAAAACACCTTTTATCCATGAGTGTTATAAACTTAACCACACTTGATAAATAGTGACTTATTGAACGTTCTTAGAAGAAATGAGAGTGGACATCGAGAAACTTCATGATAAAGAAATACCCCCGCCGCAGCAAACCTGCAGACTAAGCGAATTTCCATTTGACTGATTGGATTTACACTGAAATGTCTACTTACAAATATAACATTTATTCTTGATTTAAATAGAATTAGTTTAACAAGTACTTAGGTTGGCTGCATCAGGGAGGGTAAAATTGCTTTTTTTGTAAAATGTGAATAGTTAGTAAGAAATAAAAACATTTTCCAAATTTGATCAAGATATGTTCACAAACAAGCAAACTACAACAGTTTACTTATTCTCCATAAGAATAACATGGGAATTTTAAATTTACAATTTTTTGGAATTTTCTCCGTAACCATTAGGCGCATAATAACGCTTCAATATACTAAATTATTTGTTTTTTTAAGCTCTACAAAATGGTTTGGAAAGAAATTGCTAAATTTTATGTTTTTTGGGTCAAAAATGAGAAAAACCTATTTTTACCCCATAAAACCCCCCGTAAACCCCCGTTCCCATGGTCCGATCATGCTGGATCGCGAACTCGTTCGAATAAATGTACGTTTACACGTTTGTACCAAATTTCATCAAAATCGGATAATTTTTGCTCGAGTTATCGTGCTGACGGACACATACATATATATATATATATATATATATATATAAATATATATATATATATATGAATTTGAACGGATGGTGTTTTTGGCCTCTAGGGACCTCAAAACGAAAATAAAAATCGGTCCCGCGTCCAGGTCTTACCATGAGTACTACGGTAATAGCTTATTCCCTATATGGGAAATTCGCTAAAATGTAACGTTTTAAATGTTAAAACTGGGCTTTACATTTTAACGAATAAATAAAATGAAAATAAAATTACTCTATTACTCGTACATTTAACGCTCATATGGATTACACCAATGTTAACTTGGTGACCAAATTGTATCCGGCTGATACTGTAATGTGCTCAGGGTGAGTTAGGCGTAAGCAGATACTCGCCTCTTTCAAAATAATTAGATCCCTCGAGTGTGCTTCCACTTCCTGTTTTCCTACCTATTTACACTTTATTCCAACAACAGCTCTCTCAATTTCAAACTCATAGGACACAGTGTGGAACAGGCTTTGAATTTACTACATTTTTTAAAGAGGTAAAAATTGTGTTAGTTTTAAAGTTGGTGTCTGCTAAGAGTATTTAAAAATTATCGTGATAATTTTTGATTGTTTGGGACTGGTGAGAGTTGATATTTGAAAGCAAAGTTTTGTATGGTGTCTATTCAACATTCAACATTCAAGCTATTAATGTGAATGGCTAATAATTTACAGTAACTTAATTATTTACTGTACTTCAAGTCAATAAAAAAACCGTAATTCAAACAGTACATTTATCCATGAATAATTGTGTCATTCAATCAGATTACACATATTTTCGTCGTATTACAAAACCATTGAAAACATGTTTCGTACTCCTATTGACCGATAACACAATGGGTTTTCTGTTGTATCCACCACACCAGATTAGGTTTTTACACATTGCAAAATTAATTTAATGTATAATGTTTAGTTATTTAATCCAACCTAACTATTTAACCTAACCAGGTAATCGGTCACGTTTAATTCGCATAAAGAGGAAAAACTGGATCTAACAGAGTAGAATGTTATATTCCCTAAGCAAATTCGTAAAACCCATTCAACTAAACCCATACCTTCTGCCAGACTTTAAAATAAATTCCTAATCAAATCAAAGTTACAATTTACCAAACTAATTTTACCAGTTCAGAAATATTTATTTTTAAAACTGTTAATCAATGAGTCATAGATCACCTAATAAACCTTCGCCGCATATTGTGGTTCGGATTCCACTATAAACTGTAGGTCCCTTAGCTGCCATTAGCTGTTTGGGCTATTAATTAACAGCTGTGTCTAAGGAATGTCGGCCTTAGTCACTAACAAGACTACAAGATCGCGCCACTCATCCTACACTCATCTCCATTCATACTTGGCTTAAAATACCTACATAGTATGGTCGCCATTTCATAAGAAAGTATAAAGTATAAAGTATAAAGTATTTACAGAAGTACATCATTTACATAATTTTTGGCGGGTTTCTATAAAGATGAAAATCTACTTTCAGTGACCAGTGTAGCCTCGTCAGCCTCGGCCGCGCTGTTAGTTGATCAAAGGAAGATAAATGCAAATGTAAAAGTGAGGTTAACATTTTGCATATTACCGCAAAAGCACTTAGGCAGAGTAAAAGTATAGAAACGTATTTCCGCAATGCATAAACATCACTGATGATGTTTCTCATGCGAGTTTTTTTTAATGAAATCATGAAAAAATTAATGTAACTGGAATATGAGTTGATTAGAGAATATCCCATTATACAACTGTCTTAGTTGGATTACAGTTATATTCAGATTTCGGCTACAGTTCGTTGTTTTAACTTTATCGATAGAATCAACATGTTTAAACACAACTAGATGAATGCAGTGTACAAAGAAAATTAAACACGATATTAATGTTGTTGATTTGTTTTTATCTTAAGGAAGAAACGACGCAAAACAAATACAAAATTGGAACTGTTACAAAATATTACTCATAATTTACATAGACACATTAGTTCAAAGTTGGTTGATTTCAATTTTAAACAGCAGCACAGAATGGCATAATATTGTTCGACTCATAAATACAAGTCAGTATCTTTTACTCAAAAACCTAGCTGTTTGCCCCACAGATAACGACAGAGGGAAGGGGATTGGGGGCTTCTATTATTTCCTTCCAAGTAATCTTAGGTACAATCGACGTATGAGAATAAAAGAAACAACGAATGGGGAAAGGGGAAGAGGCGGAATCTTGTAGTTAGATAAAATATTCTTGTTTAGATTTTTGAAAATATGTTGAATGGATCGATTCACTAAATTTAATTAATGAATAGTTAATCATTTGCAGTAAATCGTATGTCAGTAAGTGTTTGCATAAGAATATCCAAATCACATGTACCGAATTCAAAAGTTATGATTGGTGTTCAATGACAGTTTGTTATTTTGGTGTTGTCATATTTATTAAAAAAATATTTTAAATTAAATTTCCTAATTTTTTTTTTTAATTTTGTCACTAAACCTTTCAATTATAATTAAGAAGACAAATGAGTTATTCGTCAATAAACTGCTAAGAAAATATAATTATGCTAAAAGTTAAAAAGGAATAATTTCATGGTTTAATAAATGACTAACTTAATTAAATATTTACTCATGCTAGCATACGCGTTCCCCAAATTTATAATAATGATCGTCAATTTATTACTGAGTATTTAGGACTACTCTTACTATAGTATTAAACTACCCATTTTACCTACAAATATTTCATCAGAATTGTTTGTTTTAACGGACTGAAACAAAAAGTTGAATGGGTAAAGTTGAAACTCTATCTTCGTTCAGAAACAGGCCAACCGGCAATTAAAACTAAATAACTTTTTTCATATGATATAGTACATAGCGTCCTTTTTTAATAAGTAATTTTACTATGTAAATTTAAATATTGAATGTGTACTTATTATACAGACTATGTGCTAAATGATTTTATTTTATTACGTTACAAATTTATTTATAACAAATTTTAATAAACATTCACTACTATGTAAACAATTCTTTCACCTTTTTACAACACAGGTCTTTGGAAATATAGTGCTTAATCTTAGGAACTTATTGAATATTACATTTTTCAAATAAATCTAGTGCTAGTAAAATGTTGTCACGAGTTATCTAGAAAGCATCTTTATCATAATATTTTAGTGAAAAATTGAACTTTCCTTTGTTGAATGTAAACCTTATTTACAGAAGTGCTTTTATATTTTTACAGCCATCTCAGGCATAAAATATTTCAAGCAACACGTTGAAAAAAATCTTTCTATAGCAAACTGATACCTGTTTTATCGAGAACGATTAAAAATAGTACAGTATAAGGATCTTATTTACTAAATTTAAGTTTGTAACAACATTACACAACTTCTTGGCGAAAAATTCATCAATCCATACTTTATAAGGACTTATTTGCAATGTATATACCGGTAATTATTTTGCAATTGAAACTATCAGGAGTGTAATCATTTTATATGAACTTACAAAAAAGTTACATATTAGAATTTAATTTTGGTTCGTATTTATTGAAGTAGTTTTTACTTGGAATTTCTGCATCCTTTTCTCGCTCGTGGGACCAAAACAAGAAACACTTTAAGCAAACTTGTTAACATTTATTCGCTTCTATTCACACAACCCTCTTTTAACGTTATGAATTATTGTTAAAGAATCCTTTTCTATCTGCACAAACGTAAAACACTGGGGTAGGTGGAAAAAGTAAAAATAGACTCTGAAGAAACATTGGCAATAAACAGAAAGCAATTACGAAAGTTAAGTATTAAACATAGGGGAAGGTTTGCGTGTAAACCGTACACGCACAAAACTCGATACAATTTGCAATACAAGGGTGCAACTGATTTCCGGTCTTGGTGAGTCCGCACGAAAGGGCGTGCTGTAAGGGCTGAGACTCGTTAGAAACGTAGAAAGTTAAAACATTGGCTAGACAGTCTTTGCCAAATAACAAAGTAAAGTAACAGAAATCCGCTCTTTTGTAAAATAAATTAATGAGTGCATGTTTTGTATTTGCCAGATTGATTATGGTCGTCCATAATCAAAATGTTCGATGTCGAGAAGGTTCAGAAACCTTTTGATTCAAAATCGCACCTAGATGTCCTAGCTTGATCATTAGTTTTTAATAAATCCTGGCAAAATTCACAACAATACTGGTCTTGCTAAGTAATACAGCCTCTCATGACAAACCAGTCCATTCTGCACTCATATTAGGGTTAAAATACGACCAGTCAATTCAACGAATTCATTTTATAGGTAAAAAAGCTAATTTATCATCGACCCTAGCTTAGGCGTTTGTTTACCCATGAATTAACTGTCCAAACCCACTGACATGTGTTTATTTGATAACTCACAGTGTCTGTATAAAAAAATAAATGTAGGAAACTGTAATTTTGTTTAAAATACTGCTGTTTAAGCGAAGAACCATTATAATAAAAAGATGAATTAAGAAATACTATTAAAACACACATTCAGTACTACCAACATGATAATAAACTGTTGTATAACATGTAAACTACAGCATATGCAGCAGACTGAACGCAATGCGCTAACGCAAAGCACACATTGCAGACAGAATTGAACATACAGATAAGCAGATGAGTCTGTAGAACTGTAATGCAGTTAGACAGCGTATACCCACAGTGTTGGTTTTAATTGTTGAGCTTCCTATTTACTGCTACTTCATTAGACTCATCAGTTATTGCGAGAATTGTGAGTTTTCGTTGACCTACAATTACATGCTTAACTTTCAAGTTTCCAAATTAAAATTGTTGCTGATTATTATAGTTTGTAGTGAAATCTTTTTCCAGTAATTGTAGACAAAGTGCTGATAAAAGTAAACTTATTTCTACGTGTTCTTCATTAGGTTGTAAACGGGTATAGGCTGTTGCTCGCTGAAAGGTTGGACTTTTTTAAGCAAGTCTAATACTAA
>NW_026542595.1:185875045-186227306 GCF_028750875.1 Macrosteles quadrilineatus | reverse complement strand
AGTCCATTAAAATCAATGAGATAAAACTTTGTCATCACCTGTCAAGATTATCACCCTGCGTTTTATTACTAAACATATTGTAAAAAGATAATAAAAGTAAGCACACCACACTGCTTGAGTGGCTTTCGTTACTTTGATTTGTTTCCAAAATACTTATTTCTTAGTTAACCAAATACAAATAAACATTGACCGAGTGACTGTGTGACTCAGCGTCCTCGAGGGATGAATGCCTCATTGGCACGACGTCCTCCACTGAATCTTCCTCAGTTGTAATTGGTCCGTTATTAGAACGTCCGCGGCTTTGATAAACGCGCGTCACATTTGTCTGCAACGGACAAGTCTGGCCTTCCAAACGTCGTCCATTCACTGCGCCGAGGATTTATAAATACTTATGATTTACACTCAGTTGCAGTAAGTTAACGCTCATTGCAACTGACTTTATTAGTTATCTTGCACGTTTGTTAAATGATGATGTTTGCAGTTGCCAAAATGAGGTTGTTTGTGGTTATTTTTTAGATTCAAATTTTAGTAAGGTATTAAAATTGGTTGCAATCAATGTTGTTGTCTCAAGTCATAGCTAATTAGACCCTGCCTGAACTTATCGTTATGGTATAGAGTAAAGTTTATAGTAATACTAGACTTTTCTTAGAGAAAGGGCATCGTTTAGTTTTGAATTTTCCCGTCGACCTGGACCTTATCTTTGGGCTTATGCCTATGTGTAGCACCTTTCAAGCAAATAATGTGGTGAGTCTATACTTCACGAGAATGAACTGTTATGATACATAATAGTGGCACCAGAGGGACGCGAACCCCTAGATCTCTGCCTTGTATACAGTCAGGTTGCCGACTAAGCCACCGTACCATTGTACAATGTATTCTGACTCAATTCATGTTATGTTTTTCTAAGTTGGGTGAAGCTAATTTCTTAAGTGAAATGTCCTGTCATAGAGATTTGTTTATTCATTTATTTCGGCATACACAATTTTATCATGACACAAATCCAAAGTGGCTACATAAAAAATAGCCTATTAACTTAATATGCAATGACATTTTTACAATGATAAGTAAATATAACAAGCAATAAGGACACACGATAAATAATAGGAAACAATATTGCAATAATACACCCAAAAACAATCAATGGAGATGGTATGATTCAGTGCATACGAATGCAGCGATCACGCATAATTTATCAAAGACAATTTAATAGTTAAAACGGGTGAGTTATAAAGATAATTGGATATAAACTTGTAATAAATAGAATAAGGAGATGCTGAAGAAGTCTATTTGTGCTCTCTTAGATGTAGATTTTTTTGTGGTCACAGCCGAGGTGTTCCAAAGGTCCACTTGAGGTAACAGGAGGTCCCCAATCCTATGGAGACGAGGTATCATACTCTTGTGTTCGTATTTGCTGGCTTAATTATTTAAACATAACATTTATTTTGTTCCACCATTTTCTAAAACCTTCAACGTAACTTTATATCCTAGAACTCTAGTCCTCGAAACCACTTGCTATAAATGATTGCGTAAACTTTAGTAGCGGTAACATTCCTCACCTGACTGTCAGGATAGCTTACCTCAGTGACCTACACACTGACCGTTGTGTGTGTGTGTGTGTAGGTGAGTGCGCGTGTGTGTGCTGACATTTAGGCCCTTTGCCATTACTCCACTCCGACTGTCTTGTTAATAACTTCGCCATTATAGCTTATTGCCGACGCAATGCCTCATTCATAAACTCTCGCCTCCTACTTGAACAAGTTGGAAATACTCTGGCCTCAAGTCGTGTGGTTCATGTTGTCTAGTACTCCAAGAGAAGAGAATAACTGTCACAAATAGTGAATGTTTTCTCGTACGATCGTTCGCAAACTATACACCTTAAAATATATTGGAACACATAACTGTACATATTTATAATTAAACATGTACAGTGCCTAAATAGTGGTACTGCACTTTCAAAATTAATCTAATAATTTCAATGATGTTGACGTTGAAAATTTTAAAATCACATTATAACCACAACGTTTGTGTACATTTAGTTTTTAAGCCTACTGTATGATTAGATTTGTATAATTTATAAAGTTATAAATATTTAAAGTTACGTTAAAGGTTTTAGAAAATGGTTGGAAAAAATAAATGTTATGCCTGAATAATTAGATTTGCACAAGAAAGGTTTTAAAAATAACCGACTCCTATCAGTTTAATTTATTTTTTTAATCAATGTAAAACTATTTTTTTTATTTAATTGTTAAAGGCTTATCTTTTGTCTTTGTATCTTGTTTGCTCCTTAAACTCAAATTCTAATGGTAGACAGATGCAAAAGTTGATTAATTTAACCCTCAAAAATAACAATCCAAATAATAGTTTTATGAGGTTCTGTGAAATAACCTGAAACGCAAGTAACTTTAACCATCAAAACTAGGATGTACAAACAACAAATCACAAAAACATATATAGTAATAATTGTACATACACGTAATAGTCATAGTAAGACAACTAAGTAATGGAACAAAAAATTAACTATAATCATACTACTAGTTAACAAGATGAAGAGCTATCACAAATTACTGTTGTGGGAAGGGTGTGAATTGGACTACGTTGAATGGTGTACTTACGAAGATTTACTACATGGTATTGACAGTTGCTAGATAGACTGTTAGCCACATGGTTGATAAGATTGTAATTAAACTGGTGACAAGGCATTCGAGATCAGGGAGCTAACAAGGATTAATTGGTACTCTCATGGATGGCAGCCAAATTACCATCAAGATATGCTTTCATAGCACATGATGATGATATGTTTACTCATAGCCACCTCTAACTGGAGAAGGCTATGGTTTACTGCAACACATATCTAGTGAAACCCCTTTAAAAATTGTAATGTTATAAAAATACGTTTTACTAAGAAGAAAATAAAAATCTTATGCAGTTGTCAAAGTAGTTTTCTTTTGCAAATCAATTGGATATTACCATGACACAGGATTATTTTTTAATACAAATGTTTCTGTCATAACTATTCTCTTGGCACATGTTCACTGTCCATTTATAGAATTATTTATGTCTTGGTTCTTACTCAGATAAACCCACCTTAACTTTCTAAAATGGTTACAACCGTTTCTATGTACCCTTAATATTTTAGTACATTGTGCAATACTTGTTAAGTCAATAACCTAAGAGTTCAATAACTCATTAGTTGATGTTTTTAGACATCAAACCGTAAATCCATAATTTACATATTGCATTTAATGGCTAGAAGGATAGCTAGAACCGATATATTTTTTCCCTTCATATTAATGTTTTATTTTATTTTTTATAGTAGTTTGTTTAATGAGTGTTTGTAATTGTAATTCCTTTGAAAACTGCTTCTCTAATGAATATTATATCAATCCAAGATATATTCTAATGGCTCTGATCAAATAGTAATTTAATATAAAATTGGCGATACTCCCCAATAAAAGAAAAACTTTCACCAATAGCAAATTTCTTTAACACAGTTTTAATGTACTGTTTAGATGGTGTACATTCAATAGAGAGTGCAGTTGTGTAGCTTTAGCGAATTTCCCATATAGGGAATAAGCTATTTTGGTTTAGTTAATGATCCTTCTATTCAGTTTCTTGTTTATCGTATTTTACTGGACCACCAAACTAAAATAATAGAAGTCTGGTAAAAAGTAGTATAAGTACTAATTGGACCATATAAATTATGTCATGTAATAGTATATTTCATTACTAGGACCGAAAGTGGCATTTTCCGTCGCGCGCTCAAGTTTTTGTGTGAGGCGAAGCCGAACACAGGGAACATCAATTTCACGTGCGAGGCGAAGCCGAGTATGTGAGAGCTATTTTCACGTACGAGGCGAAGCCGAGGACGGGAATAACGGAGCAAGTGCCGGATAATAACTTTCGGTACGAGTTATGAACGATACTTTTCATCACGACGCAAAAATACACAAACACAGAATAGCAGACCTCAGTAATATTACAACTATTTTATTTCTCAATTAATTTGATTGAACATCAAAATAAAATTAAATTAAATTTTCTAAAAGGAAACCTACGTATATTCCTCAATACATTTTGTTTAAATACCTATCAAAATAAAAGAATAAAACAACTTTGAACTATACATACAGCTGATTCAAATCATTAAATTAAACCATAACAAAACACTAGCGCGCGTAGTGAATAAATAGAGAACTAATTGAGAGCGAGGGAAAGTAAATTTAGAGCGAGGGAAAATCAGCTGATCGATTTTCCCTCGCCCTAAATTAGAGCTTGGGAAACGACTACTTTCATTGATGTCAGCTGCTATCGAAAGTAGTTACTTTCGTTACGGAGTGATGAAAAAAATATTACATACCAACATCACACCAATAAATAATAACAAAAAGTGAAGAATTCAGGTCAATTTCAATAATTGCAATTCTCACCGGCTGTAAAAAGCGTGTCGCTGCTAACACTATACTTTAAACATAATTCCATTTCTTAAATTGCCACCTTAATTTGTCGCTGAAATATTCTCCTGCTGAATATTTAACATCCATCAGGTCAGCTGGCGTAGTCTCACGGAGAATTAGACGTTCTTCCTCCTTACTGTTTCTGAATATTTGAACACAGGGTTCAAGACAAGACACGACCTGCTAAATTATACATCTTGGTAATAGATCTTACAAAAGAGATGGAATATTTAGAAATCCCTTGATTATGATTACTACTTTGTCTATGCCTTAATCCAGTTAAGGTAAATGGGTTAAATAGAAAAATATTTTCAGGTATAGTTAACTAGATAAATTGTGAATCTAGTAGGATATTTATTCTACTATGACTTCTGGTCGGGGAGCGAGCTGATCAGTGGTTAGAGCGCTGGACTTTGGTCCAAGAGGTCCCGGGTTCAAATAACGCCAAATCACCAATGGATTTTATCTAAGTGATAATGCCGTAACGCCTTGGTCTAGCCTGAAGTAATGTTCAAAACAATCCCGGGCTTATAACTAGCGTCCTAGGACAAAAAAAATACTATGAATTCTGGTTGATAAATTTGTATTTTGCTAAGGAACTATACAAATATGTATTTCACTGTTTAAAGACATTAGTACTGAGGTTTATAAGTTATTGTAAACAAATGAAAAATATGTTAAAAGCAAGGAAGAATTTGGAAGCAGCCAGATATTAGTGCTGAACTTCAAATCTAAAGGTAGCTTGTTCAATTCCAATCGGGGTCAATTTTGAAACCAAAAGTCTATGTGTCATTAGACTGCTAACTAATAATGTTCTCTGAAAAAAGGAATAAATCACTATAAACTTTATAATACATACATTCTAAAGTCTTACATATTTTTATTTTATCTTTTGAATGGATTTATTGTTTAACTATACGAGGGTGGCAGGTTTGTATTATTGAATGTCAACGCTGGCCAGGCTATTTACAGCGTAGGAAACGTGTGTCAATTACGATTGAGTTGGAACGTTAATCAAGGCACGAACATTCAAATAGCGGACCAATTAGCTGCTGGAGATTCCTGGACGTTGCCAGAATGTGTCGCTCTGTGATTGGTGGATCAAACTGTAGCTGGCGTTTACTGCGACAGTCCTAGCGTCGCTGAGGTGTGTGCTTACGTTTCAAACTATACGAATTCAATATACCGACATCATTCTATCCACGGGGTGTGACATTTGGGGTAGGAATACCAAATTAATAAAACATATTGGTAGAATTAATAAATAGCCTACATTAAATTCATATTGGGGAGGGTTTTGCATTTTTATTAGCTACGTATAGTGTGTATTATCTGTACTGAAAGCTATTATCATAGTTTCCAAAAGTGCAATTTGCTCAAAGATGAACCACTCAGTTAAACAACTTGAAACGTTTTAAAGACGTGATCAAGAGATGCAGATGATATGAGAGTGCTGATATATCCGTTGTATTCAGCATCCGTCTGGAGCAGCTGCTGCATCTCAGGGAACCATTAATAATCAACTGTAAGAGATGAAACCTACCTGCTGACGCTGCTATGCATTCATGTAGCGAGAATCACATCTGCTACGTATCTCTATTTGATCAGGGATTTACTAAAATAGTATAATATGCATTCAAAAATGTTCATATACGTTGTAAATTAATTGTTTTTAAAATCTTAAACAACCATTTGATGTTGGGATGATTAACATCAATCTAATCTAATCTATATTCTTGATTCTTGGTTCTTGATTCTAAAACAAACAGTTTCAAATCAAGCTTGTAATAGTTAGCTACTTTGGACTTCAGCACTACCTTCACATGGACTTCAGCACTACCTTCACATGGACTTCAGCACTACCTTCACAACTGATTGTAACCAATAACCTCGATAAGGCACGAGAGTTGTAGAATGACGATTCTGTACGTGGGTGTACTGACATTTAACTCGATAGGTTACTCTAAAGTCAGCTGGTCCATTAACACCTAGTTATTGGTGTCCAAGCTTTGCCTACAGGAAAGCATTATGTCTCAACCTTATGTTAACCTTTGCTCTCGCATGGTTTACTCACTATGTTGTACACATGTACAAACTAATTATTTTACAAACAATAACCAGAGGAAAAATCAACATATTATTTCAAATGTGTTCAATATGTAATACCGTTAATATAAATACGTTTATTTAAGTGGTTTTAAGTGTGGTTTCTTAGGTGAGGCCATAAGTAAGTAACTTAACAGATGATAAACTTAAACGAAAGACATATACTTGAGGCCAAATTTAGGAACTAAGATGATTTAACAACTCTTTCTCAACTTGTAACCCACGAGACTGAAGTATACTTTTAACAAAATGGCCAAAAAGGTTAGGATTGTACTTTACAGCTTTCAAACCTCTAAGAACGTAATCTGGAATTAAGGAAACTCTGGAGGCTTACTCACATGGCTGTTCGAATTCGTAACGGCTGTTCGATTTCTTTTGCATGTAACTCTCTCTATCTCTACCTAGCTGAAAACTGTGTGAGCTTTGAGATTAAAAGACCCATTTTTGCATATTCCTAAAAATTAAGAATCTTCTCCAGTTTGTATCCAACCAGGGTCGAAACCTGTAATTCTTTGTAGCATTCAACATATGAACATTTTACGTACTGCACGCTTTACAATGTTGCACTTCCAACGAAACTAGTCGGTACCTACCTTGATGATAAAGATTTGGACCACAGATGGAGGTAAGATAGCCTAATTTGTTAAATAGTTCAGGAATATAAAATGGATATACGAATCTTCTTACAGTTCTTGTCGCGTATTACGACAGCCACTTAAAGCATATTGTTGGAGTTACATGACCTCACCGTTTAATTTTTCTTCTAAAACGACGAAGGCAGGCCAAGCTGAAATCCATTCCGTAGCTGGCGTACAAGCTCCGAGCCCGGTGACATTTGTAAGACAATCCCGTGCTTCCCACACTATGTGAGAGTGTGATTATTGTCCCATGACAGCTCAGAGTGTTCTTGTCCCGCTGATATACGATCATTCCGTCCTACACAGTTTACGTAACTTACTGGACCACATTCTCACTCCTTGCTTGATTTAGACATTAGATCTCAAAATTTGGTTTTGGCATACAAACAATTTTTGTGACAAATGTATTTAGATATATGCGAAACATGTTGGACTTTTGTTGGATTTACAGATTTGTTGTGGGTTCTGTCCAGAAAATAACCTAACAGAACTTTTGATTTGATGCCAGCATATAATTTTTGTAATTGCGGTTCTACCCTGAAGATACCGATACACAAGAGCACTACTAAGTAGTCTAGTCGAATTGCTGTGGAAGCTTTGTAATTTTTACTTAAGAAAATATTAAGCCTACAAAAATATTATATTTTTGTTTATGTTTCATAGGTTTTTAAAGTTATTGTCCCGTGTTAAAATAATTATTATAATATAGTTTATCTTTGTAAATTTTGTTGTGATAGCCTAATTTTTTTTTCAAAACCATTTTTTGCACTTTTTCCGCACTCAAATTATTTGTTAATCCCAGATTTCGATTTGACCCTCCAATCACGAATCATGCGCCTATTGGGTCTGATGATGATTGGAGTGTCCAATCGAAATCTCTCACCACTTACCAACTTTTATATGTATTTACCATATTGTGAGTGAACAGTATTAGTATAAATATATTATTACAAGTGTTATTTGACTTATTTTTTTGTGGTTTTAGTTAATTTAATATACCACGTAATAACACGTACGATGCTGATAAAGAAATAATTTGGTGTTATTATGTGCAATGAGCATTATTTATTTCACTCTTGTACACTTCCGTTTATCAAACATTTAGTTAATATGAACAAATAAATGAATAGGGTTTAAACTTATATATGCAGTTGTTTAAGAGTGTTTCGTTGTTAATAAGTGGCAACACTGGCTGGTGTGCTAAAAGCTTTTGTTGACGAACGCTGACGAGATTTAAGCTATAACTTGGTGAAGCTATTATGAATCAATTTAAATAGCCCCTTTGGCTTTAAATATCAGATAATCTACCATGGTAGAATTGCGTGGGTTCGTGGCCTGGGCGACCACGCGGACCCTAGCTCTCCCAGAGGGGAGGTAACTGCCCGGTGTCAGACCCGGCACTTCAGGTAGACCACAGTTATGGACGACTGGTAAGCGCCAGCCCCTTAGGGGGAGCCTCCAGTGACATTCCCTCCATTCAGGGTGGGGGGGGGGGGTGTTTAGCTCTCAGTGACGCCGTTAATTCCGCCTCTCCTCATCTACCTGTAACTGTGGTTGTGACACTGTCCTACCTGTTGTGTTCGACTGACATTTTGTGAGGCATATCCTCGACTTTGGAAGTAGCCTCGTCCTGGGAGGTGAAATACCTAGCCCCCAGAGGGGAGGTAAATGCTCCGTGTTGGTATCGGCATTTTCAAGTTGGCCACAGACATGGTCGACTGGGCATCGGGTCCCAGTGACATTCCTTTATCCAGGATGGAGGGGTGTTTAGCTCTAGGAGAGATGGAAGTACATCATAATCTCTAACCTACCTGTGTCTGTGGTTCTTTGGGCTTCGGCCTGCTTGTTGTGTGCGACCAGCATTCTGTGGGCAAATCCTCGACTTTGGAAGTAACCTTTCCTGGAGGTGAAAACGGGCAAGTACCCGCAGCTCACGGGGACACTCAAGGGCAACGTAACTTTCCGCAGTGTGAGGGCAACGGTTTGTAGGTACTTATGCAAACCTATCCCTGTCTCTGAGCACGGACGGTATGGTTATCTTGAGTGTGGGGGGTTCTTCCCGGAACCTCAATTGAGTCAAGGGTGTCGCCACCTCTGGTGGATAGGTTCATCCGGGTGGGTCCCACTTCTATACCTGCCTCCTTTTGGGAAACCCTGATGGCCTGGCAGTGATGTTGGGTCTGACGGGCAAACGAAGTAGATCGGGTGCTGGGTCCGAGCCCGCCAGGGGTATCTGGGGATCTATCGCTCTGGTTATCTCTGGTTTCCCAGCAATGGGTAAGGCCTCGATCGGGCAGCGGTGTAAATGGGAGGTTGGGGTTCCCCCCGTCAGCGTGCTGATGGTCCCCTTCCTCCTGGCTATTGATGGCGGGTTCTGCCTGTCAGGGACTAGATAGGTCCCGAGTGTTGCTTGCACTAAATGCGTCGGGGCGCTCTACTATGGACCTCTAGGTTCCGACCTAGTGGAACCCAGGTGGAGTGACGCTTAAACAAGCAGCCGGAATCCCTGGTTAGGATTGAGGGGCAACCCTCTTTCCGAAGGGTCTGCTTCGGCAGCCGGCGAGCCTGATGACCTTAAGTCATCCGCCCATGATGTGCTAAAGGTTGATGCGTAAGCTTCGGCCTACATCATGGGGCCCGGGTATGTCCTGAAGGATAGGTACCGGGTAAGCAGTCAGGGGGCTTCGGCTCTCATGACAACAAATGTAATGTAATGTAAATGTAATGTAATGTAATGTAATGTAATGGTAGAATTGCATAAAATAATGCTTCAAGCAAAAGTTCTACGACCCCGACCTATGACTCAACCAATAGGCATTACTCGCTGCATAATAATTTGCTGCTAGACGAAGCCTATCGTTAGCATTTGTCTGAGGCCTTCGACTGACAGGCTAAATGGTTAAATATTTCACAATATCTTTGTGATGAGGAAATTCCCTGAAAATTAGGAGGACATAATGTTTGAAATAAAAAGTTTTACAGGAATTTTCATATTTTCAGTTAATGATTTTTATTAGATACGTTCATGACTTTGAGTGGATTTTGACCATGTGTTTAAAATTTATCATTACAATTCGCGTAGAAAAATGAAGCACTAATCCAATGAATGCAATCAAACACGGAAATGATACATTTAAGTAACTTATATTAATTGTTAAAAGTTATGTGTAACAACTACTTATCAACTAGATATCCCTAATGTACGTCAACAATATCAAGCCTACATCATCGTTCTTATTACTTTTCTTATATGAATGACGTTTGTAGTAACACAACAAAAATGTAAAACCTTCACGGTTGTCTAGTGTTGTAAATACAAAACCTATGTATGCATTTTATCAAACTAAATGTGTGGGTTAGCATACAGTTATTGTACATATAAATATTGTATTTAGTGATAGCCAGGTTTGATTTGTCTTTCAATCCAAAACCTTTAGAAATCACACTAAACTTGAGTTATGGATGAATTATAATTGTGGTAATGCCATTCCAGCTGATTACTAGGGCAGATTGGGGTGCACAGGAGGTAAGTACAGAATTATAATATTAAATTTTCTTCTTTAAAGACGCTTTTGGAAAAATAAAATCAAGATTAAGTTATTCCTGCAGCTTAACATAAGCATATAGTAATATTATGTTTGGTCAACTGTTGATAATAAATTAAAGATGCCGTATCCTAAGTGGTCAAATATTTAAACCAAAATCGCGTTCGAATCTAGTTTCACTGTGTATAGGGTGTGATTTATTAGTTTCTTTTCATTTCATAAAAAAATATTTAAATTTAAAATGTGTAAATCTATACTGCAAAATTGCTTTTAGATTAAGGTAAGCAAACGTTAAGAGCCATAAAGTCTGAAGACAACTGCTTAGTCCCATCGTGATTGATCAATATTTAAACTTATTTACCTTATTGCAGAGCATTATAAGTGTAAATCAATGTTTTAAGTGTTGTTGGATGTATTTTTCCTTTATCAAAAGTAGAGGTTTCTGAGCATGTGTGTGCTTCATTTCATAGCTCTCATAAAGATATTGTTGATTTTAAAATTTTTTATGTTATCCTAATTATTTATAGACCCACTTATGCACTTGACTTTATGGATGTAAGAAATAAGTCTTATAGAGACAACTTTTCAATCTCACTTGTCTAGGTAGAATACGACTGCGAGGAACTTCAGAGTCCTGTAGAAGTTGTTCAAATAGTCTCTGACACAGAATCTGATCACTGTTACACCAGAGGAGAATGCGGAGAAACAGTCCAGGAGATACAGAAGGTCCACATACAACAGGACAACCTGCAAGACATTAACTTCAAGTGGGTGAGAATTTTAGTACAGTATATTAGTCCACGAGTCAGTATAGTTAGGCCAAAAACGTCTGTGCGAACGGTTGGTTAATGTTTCAGTTTATTAAGTAAATCATTTGTATTCTTCTGACCATCCATCTGTATTCCATCATTTGTATTCTTGTATCCATCTGACTCAACCACGTACATTGCGTTGTAGCAAATATTTTCATGAAATCTGATGTGGTGGCTGTGGTCGAAACTGCCAAATTAATAAACCCCATCACCTAAGGAAATTACCGTATAAACTGATTGCGGTTCATCCCAGAAAGAGAAGAGACTTATTAAAATTAAGGAGTAACCAAAAATAAAGGTTAATAACCAATGAACTAAACTTAAAGTAAGTGGCTACTTGGCTGTAACTGGTGACTTATCCCTTTCAGACCCAGCACACTCATTTGTGTAGGTAAATTTTTAAGTCCTGACCACCTAACCAACACGATTGTGTAGGTTAGATGTTTATTTGTTTTTTTTGAAGTTTCTGGATCTTTCTGTTGCTCAGACCTGTACGCATCGATTGTGTAGGTTATGGAGATCAGCTGGGAATTTTTGTTTTGCAGTCTGCCTTCATGTCTTATGGTAACACTGAATGTTTTGTTACAATGTCACGGTAAGATAGGAGAAAGAGGCAACTGTTAAGGTTAATGACTGTTTTATTTATGTTTTTAAATTTATATAATGCTAATTATTGCTGAAACTGAAATGGTTAATATGGTATTATGAAGGTTTCGTCTTTAAAACAAACCTAATCAATAATTTTAGTATTTGAAATCTAGGTTAAAAACCAACATTTATTCAAAATTTGCTCAGAATTTAAAGCGGTCGAGATGACTAAGATTCTGGGGTCTAAAAGGAATAGGAAACGTAATTTATTTTTTACGGAAACAGAACCATCAAAAATGTATTTAAAATGATGATACTATTCAACCTTCTTTCTTTCTTATTCAAATAGTTCCAAAATTTCTAAAAGTCCGCAAAAAATAAGACCATGTAGTCATACTAAATCCCCTATAATTATCCGTGAGTCAGTGGTCTGAGGAAAAATGTTGCTGCATTTGTTAACGTCGGGAATTGTATATTCAAGACCATACGTTAAACGTAACTTATTACGTTATAAGTAACTTATAAAACAAATCAATTTTATGTCTTAAACATATTTTGATATGAACAAACAAAATCAAATAAAACCATGCGTTTCGTAATTTATTGTTTCTTGTAGTTTTGTGATCGGTGGGGACGGCAACGTCTATGAAGGGCGAGGATGGAAGAGAAAGGTCCAACAACATCAAAATTGGCAAACTAATATCTGCAATAACCTTGTCATAGGCTTCGTCGGAGGCGATATAATAGGTAAGTAATACTGATATTATTAATACTAGTGTTGTTTATGTTTGACAACTTGACCACAAGCATTCTAGTACAGTAGGTTGGGCACAATACTAGTGTCTAAAGGTTATACCTAATCAAAAACTATTAAGGGTCCAAGTGTTTCTTTGAGTTTCAGCAAAATGTGTTTACAAAGATAAGTAAAAATTATTTTACCTAAAGAAATTGTAAGCGAGACATGTATAAAACCCCACTTTAAGGTGTATAATCCCTAATATAATATTCAAAAATATTACCAACCATGAAATGTATACAGGTCAAATTAACACCTTCAATATATCTTGTTGATCTATACTGCTTCTTCGTAATCTGCAATAGTCATAGTTTGACAGCTGCTGTTGTAGTTAGAATCTGATTCAATTTTAGTTCCAGTTACCCTAACAATTGCAGTAAAAGTTTCAATCCCAGAAATTGTTTCTATTACAGTTGCAGTTGTAGTTACGGTATCGTATTCAGTTGAAGTTGCGGTTGCGGTTACATATTCAGTTGCAGTTCCAGTTTTATTTTCAGTTGCAGTTGCAGTTACAGATACATTTGAAGTTTCAGTTGGAGTTGTAGTTACAGTTACATTTGCAGTTGCTGTTAAAATTACGGTTGCAGATACAGATCCAGTTGCAAATACTTAAGATATAATTTTGCCGGACTGTAATCGTTTGAAGTTATATTCATTAGAATATCTGTAATGCTCCTTCTAAGATAATTGGAAATTTTAAGTAAAATATTTTGTTATTTTTTCAGCTAATCCACCATCAAACGTAGTGTTCCAAGCATTCCATGAGTTTATCGTCCATTTTGCAGAAGAAGGGAAACTCAGTAAAGAAAAACACATTGAAATAAAAATGTAACAATCCATTAATGATTCTTTAACACTATAAGTTACGTTTACTACTCGCTACTATACTTATATTTTATATTAAAACTGTGTTCGTGCACCAATAATGAGTTTATTTTTCGTACTAAGTTTTCGTACCACATCTCAAAACTCAAAAGATCAATGTTTAAAATCATAACTGTTTTACTATAAAAATTATAGTTAAAAAATCCTTTTCATATTTTTATTTATTATTTGAAATACACTATTAGCTACAGCATTTAAAAAATAGCTTACTTGAGACTAATTGTTGTTTTTAAATAATAAATCATGTCCATTCAATGAATAAAAGTTTAAGTTGCTAATAATAAGTAAATAAAAATAACAATAGTAACTACGATATTTGAAAAAAAAACTTCAAACCCTTAATTTTAATCTGTTTAACTCTGCTTTTAAAACCATAAAGCTTTTATTTTAGTTGTGAAATTGTTAATTTTACAAATAGAAAAACCAAAAATGGCAAAATGTATAAATTGTTAAGAAATTAAAAGTTAAAAGGGCTTGTATTTGCCTCAATCACTTTCTTAGAAAAATAAAGTAGATATAGTAACCACCACGAATTTATCAATGTAGTCATTTACATAATTGTAAACACACGTTATCTATTGACGCCCTTATCTCCATTAGAAAATCAACTAACGACTTTACATAAATAATCTTTAATCAGAATAAGGTTAGTGTTGCCGATATTGTTAGTCTCCTTCCATTGTTACATATTGTTGCATACTCTAAATAGACTGTGAGTCATACACGGGTTTGTAAGGATTGAAAACTTTTAAGAAGTGGTTTGCAGCTTTTTTACTAGCAGGAAAGTGATTTAAAGTAAGTAAATATTTTAATCATCTACTGTAAATGTTATATGTGAGTTTTCAAGTTTTTTTATGACCGAAAGATTTTTGTGTGTATATTTTCAGTTTTGTAAAATTGATGTAATTTACTTCTGTAAATTATAATATTACAATGATATTGAAAAGGTTGTTTAATCCTATTAAATTTTCGCTTAGAAAAGTCCTTATAAATAGAGAGACAGTGTTGATGTGAACATCAAATATTATATTTGTAGCTTATGAAATAATGCACGTTGTGTATTATCACTTCGTATGATAGGTTGCTTTGGTTACAAAAGTGTTGTTTCGTCTTACTCTACTGTTATTCTTTAGCTTATATGTTGTTTCAGACAATTTGTTTATTAGTACTTGAAGATTTGAGCATATTAACTGTAAATTAAGTTGAATTTGTACTTGTACATGGTATGTTTACTCACACATTTAGGGGTAAAACTCGTTAATTATATTTTATCTGGAGTTATTTTATCTCAATCACAACGTATTTTGTCAACTGCGTTTTAATATCTTTCATAAAACTTCTAGGTTTGATCTAATTTGATCTAAATTACTTCATAGCCCATTACAAAAAGTAAATACTAGATTATTTTTAACTTTAACTTCTAGTTTGATGAGTCAAAAATGTAATCTGTTTCAATGATATGTGTACTATAAATAGATTGAATTACAATACAAAAACAAGATGTCAAGTAAAAAAATTATATTTGGTCAATTGGGAAACCGTTCTACGAATTAAGAAAATACCTCAGAATCTTATAATAATACACCACTACGTCTTTTCACAGTCCAGCAGGATGCCGAAAAAGAAGAAAGCGTACGATAAGATTCCGAGTTATAGAAAGTATGATTCAGAAGACGATAATAAGATCATAGACCCTGATGATGATCCTCGTAATATGTTCACGAAACAGTGGAAGTTTTTTACACGGGAACAGTGGGGGGCGAAGCCCGGGTTTGCCCATCGTCCGCTGCACACCCCGGTCAGGAAACTACGGGTGATTTATGACCTGAACATGGACCGATGTACGGTGACCAAGACCTGCAAGAAAATTGTCTTCGGAATACAGAGGAGGCATTTACATCTGGGGTGGCCTGACATAAACCTCAAGTTAGTTGAGACTTTTTTTGTAAATTTCAACAATGCTGTATTCTTAAATTAGCATTATGTATAAGTGTCAAGATCAGTAATAAGATTTTACAATTTTGCTTGAGTTGGCATGCACATGCTTTATGATGTTTTTGTAATATTACGATTTTTTATTTGATTTATGCATTATGTCTGATGTTTTTTTATGCAATTGACCATATATTACTGATTACTCGTAACTTCCCTTGTAATGTTAAACATGTCTAGAGCATTTATTTATTACAAGTAACGACTGACAGTAAACGTAACGGTGGAAAAATACATTTTGTGTAAAACCACCTTAGGATCTGGCTTACAGAAATTAATATTTCTGATGTATAGAATACATTTACTATCAGGAGCCAATTTGATTTAAATTCTTGGCCTTACAGTAGATTGGTGTCAAATTGGCATTTACACAATCTACCCAATTAAAAATATCAGATGTTTCGCCCATGCTACGATATGATATCCAGAGAAGAATATTTAATGATTATATTTATCACCTCAGTCTAGGAATTAAAACCACCCAGATCCGTATACATTCCCTACTACTATTCTTACCAGAACAATAATGACAAAAAATTGTAATGACCAGCAGTAAGAAGGTAATTAAACACGCCTTTGAGGCCCACATTCCTGGATATTTTCCTTTGTTAGGTAGGAATGGCCTTAACATTTAGACGGAGTTAAGTTATAATATACCTAAAAATAGTAATTTAAGAATGAATGTGATCGAATAAATTTAAACACGATTAATGTTTTTTTTAGTTTCGTAATAGCAGGAGATGGAAATGTTTACGAAGGTCTAGGCTGGACCAAGAAGATCATCAGACTTCCTCACCATTCCCTGGAGACTGGGAACACCCTTGCCATTGGCTGCATCGGCAGATACAACAGTGAGTACAGCGGAGGACATGTCAGTTAGATGTTCCATGAGAGAGGAGAAATTAAATAGTAAAAATATAATGAGCCCGTGATGTGAAATCAATGCAAAAATGTGTTAGGCTTGTGTTCTATTGACACCACTTACTATTAGATCAGTATGAATCAGCACACCCCTGCTTTGCTTAGTGCGTTCCATGCACAGGATGGTTAAGACATAGCGGACAAGCAAATTCAAGGTTAAAAATCCCGCTCTTTATAAATGATTTTAGTAATAAATAAAGTTTACAATATAATGGTGAACAAAGTCATACTTTAACAGAAAATCATTCATAACTCTATGACAACGTTTGGTTTTGTAAGTAAATTGTTTTACTTGTATTTGGTGTTGCATTGTTGTGCACAGATAGTTTTCCCCAAAATATTTTAAGTAATATGAATAGTTAGTTGTATTCAACTTTTTTAGAAAGAATTCGAAACTTTTGAGTCAGTTTGTCACGAAGTATGCTTTGCATTTTGGAAAACTTTCATGTTTACAAAAATTACTAGAAGGGTAACTGAGCATAATACTTTTTACAAAAACTTTGCAAAATAAATTATAGTGACTTAAATAAATTCCAATAACTATTCTAAATAAACGATAACAGTTTAATTATACACAATTGTATCAGTATAGTTTTCTTTGTACTGAATTACAAAACTAATACTTTGGCAAAAATATTTCAGGACTAACGCTTCCCCGCAGAATAAAGAAAACACTTGATCTATTTATAAAGAAGTCTGTAGAAGATGGATATATTGTAAAAGAAATATTTAATGGAGAATTCTGGAGGATAAAACAAAGTTGTAAACTGTGATTTTAACTTAAACTGTATAATTTTAACGGAATTAGAAGAGCTCTGGTTGTACCAAATGTTTTAGTTTGAAACAAGACAGTAAACTGCATTTATGGGTTTGTACTTAGACTAAAATAAAACGCAATTTAGTAAACCTTAACATTTTTTCTTAAGCTCCTTGCACTCTTATCAGCAATGCTTTGCTGTTAAGAGCATAGTGTACAGTAAACAAACATGACATTTAGGGCCAAAGAATTGCACGAATAACAAGATAGCATATATTGGGGTGATATCTGTTTTCTAAATGTTCTAAAACGCAGGTAACAACTTACCTGCTAAAGTAAAAGAAAACATGCATAATATAATGTTTTAAGATTTGTTTGCATTAGTTTGTGTACAAAAGATAGGCCTAACCCCACAGCAACAATCATTGGTTTAATTAAGAAAGGAAGTTTTCAAAGGAAAACCTTTATAAATACTCTTATCTCTGTGTAAAATAAACAATATTTTCGAAAAACTTAACAAAAATGCATAACACTTAAATGATCATAAAATTTTAAAAGTTTACTTTGAAAACTATATCATAACAAAGTGTTTTTTTTTCAAACAACTTGTAATCTAAAGTAAAATAAGAGATGTACTATTTTTTTATATCTGATCGCTTAATCTTAACTGCTTAAATCTTTCAACAATAATCTTCACACCCTTATCAACTACTATCCGTGTTAGAATTAATATATAATATTAGAGATACTATTATCACAAGCCATTTTATAATGAGAAGTTTTGTTTAGTAGTGCTTTAAACTAAGGGGATAAAAGTAACGTTACAGAAACGCTATCAAGGTGAGTGAATTGTGTTGTCTGTGGAGGTAAAAAATAGAATAATCGATTTTTTTTCTTAAACAATGAACACATTGTATATCAAGACTTGCGTGCGTTGCACGTTTAATTTCGCACATAAGAGAAGTAAACTCACAATAGGAAATGTTTTATTTGAAGATTTTCTACTTTATGATGAAAAATAATGTCGCAAAGAATATGTCAAAACGTGCTTTTTAGTAGCATTAAGTTGGATTACAGTCCAACAAACACCTACTTAGTAACTGTTAGAGATGGTAAAAAAATGGGTTAAGTAAAAGCACTCTTTCTATTTACTATGTAAACATCCAATTCTTAATGTTTGAACCAACGGGAGTCTAATATAAAAACTAATCGATTAGTTTCAAGTGAAGTGGCTTTATGAAACATGTTATTGATCATTTATTAGGTAAATAAGGTTAAACTATAGGCCTCATTCTTGCCCGCTCTCTCACTTGTTATTTAATTACTTACTTTTAAGCTCATCCACTTACTTTAAACCTCACCAAAAACTGCATCCAACTATTTAGATCCTATGAATCTTCTTCATCGGCTTTCAAAGTTTGAGAATCTTTGGATCATTTTCACGTCTTTTTTTGAACATCCAATGGTCTTCCCTTATATATTATTTCCATTTTTAGTTCATCACTTTCTCTTCTCTCTTATTCACATCAATTTTGCTTCATCATATTTCCATTTACCCAAATTCTTTACTTCAGATTGCCTCGTTTTCTTTGGTAAATTTAAACATTTCCCTTCTTTTTGGAATAAAGAACACTCAATCGTCATTGATATTAGTGCTAATAACAGTATTAAGCCGATGCAACTTTATCATCTGTTTCCACACTTAGATGACGTTTGGTGAGGTGACAAGGTTCGAATGGGGAGCTCTTGAGAGCAAAGCGAGAACAGAACTATGGAACCCCATCATGAAGGTGTTAGCTGTTCATGGAACACACACCAAACCCTGCACCACCAAATCCGAATGTATAAGGAGAATGCAAGAGATCCAAATCGTTGACATCTACCAAAAAAAGATGCCAGATATAAATTACAAGTAAGGGATCAGGCCGCTGAAGACAGTTGAGGTATTAGTGCAATAACATCAAGCATTTAACTACAGGTTATTTACTGTCAAACTAATTGTAAGCTGAAAAACTTAATTATTTTGAAGTATTTAGAGGGATTGAGGAGGGAGAGATTCGCATTATAGCGTGTACAATATCTTTAAATACCTAATTATCAGACACCTATCAAAATATAGTCGTATGTTAGCATGTTTAATAAAAATCTAAATAATATTAAAGTGTAAATGAGTGGAATTATAATTTAAAATTCATATTATAGCCACTTTTCTACAAGGCTTTAGGTCAGGACTGTGGAATTGTATTTAACATTTTCCATAAGCTAGGCTAGGAATTGCGGCAATATCTTTTAGCTAAAATTCATCAGTGGTTGGCGGGAGTTCAGCCCGGAACTATGGAGACCGCAGACAAGCACGCTCTCTATAATACAAACTAATAATAGTTATTTACCTAACATCCTGTTGTATATGCAAATTCCAAAGCTTTGTAGTCGTTTATTTTACATTCATCTAAATTCCAGTTTTCTCATCGGAGGAGATGGCAACGTCTACGAAGGTCGGGGATTTGCAAAGAAAGTGTCACCAACGTCTGACTATGTACCGAACTCTCTTGTCATTGGGTTTATAGGAAATTGGGCTGGTAAGTATTTATATACCAGTGTTACAAAAAAGTTAGTCCCCTAATTGCTTGCAATTTTTCTATTGTTTGTTTGTTTTGTCATGTAGCTGTTAGTGGTACCTGGTGTATCTAAATGTAAATTAAAGTATTGCCGTTGGAATGATAAAAAAATATTATATCTGTTCAAGCTTTATTAAAATTGAGACATTTTAGTTTTAGCTTTGTCGGACTATTAAAATGAATTCCGTTCTAAAAGATATTTTTAAATGTCCAGCTTATAAATATAGTTAGGTACGTAGAAGTAAAAACAATAGGTACTCATTTAATACATATGAAATATAACTCGTACTAATAATTTATTGAATCGGCAATTTGAAACATTTATGTTTCAATTAAGTATTATTCCAGTGTTATTTATGTCTTATCTTCTTTCAGTTGAAGAAATGCCAGAAATGTTTGAAGAAATACTTACAGAGTTTTGTCGATTGTACGTCAAAGAGGGAAAGATAAACCCGAATTACAAGGACTATTTTGAAGTAGGATACTAAAATTAATGTTCCTGTGCTACATGTTATGAGTGACCAAGAAATTTTGATATACTAATAATTACTAATCAAAGTAATCAATGGGTGACTCAAGTAGAGATAGTTTTAGCGTTGTATTTATTTATTTTCCTACGTCATTTTTACTCAAATTTATATTTTCGCCCGTTTGTTCTAATAAAAAAATCAGCAAGTAAATCATTATGCATGTCGGTCTTAAGAGGGTCAAAGCTTTCAAGTTTCAGCATTTCTGCTATCAAGTAGGCCTACATAATGGAGAAGACGTTTTCAAAATAAAAATATTTTAGTGACCAAAGAACCTGACATTTTATTTTTAAACTCTTTATGTTATCAGTTAGAAGTTCTCATATTTAGTATTTTAATATAAAAACATAGTTTGTTGGAAACAATCATTGGATATTTAACGAAATAATTTACAACGAGAAATGTTATCATTTTAATGAGTTATGTTAAATAATACAGTGTACACTGAAAGTGAGATAATGTACAATAAGACAGCATATGTATTTAGCTATGCATTGGAAATGAACAAGAATTTTATTCGTACTAATATAGAAAAACAAAAAAGCTAAAGATTCTTTACACGATTTAATTATGGTTGATTTTAAACCACTTTAGCTACTTTCATAAACCTATTCGTTATCATTGCCACAAAATCAATGCACATAAAAAATCGAAATGCACGATCATTTATCTTTCTGTTTAAATTAAAATTAAAATGTTACTTTTTACTTTTACTCTTTTTCGCTTATACATTGATTACATAACTGCTCATACTCATACTCGCCTACTCACTTCGATTGTGTATGACAACGTGTCATTATTTGTTCCTCAATTAGTACATATTTCAACTGTCCACTTCCTCCATCAGGAACACTAGTAATATGTATGCTGGTCTCGAGACGAATCCATTCTAACCCCTTGATGTCTCTATTAAAATGATATCAACCAGTTAAGAGGGCCCTCACCACGATGACTTCATGTTCTCATATTACAGTGGGCTCATATTCAGCTGCCTACTTAATTGTCTTAGATATCCGGTCAGGAATTCTATTTAATGATGTACTACTTAAATTTTTCACCGCTGTGTTCATAAGCTACTGTATGGAAGGTAAAGTCTAGAATTTAGTTACTGGTAACTGAAATCCAATACACCACCATAAGTTTGTACTTAACCATGTATAGTTGAACTACCATTGTTAACCAATAATGGACTGGGTTAGTACTTTTCAAAGTATAGTTGCATCAATGACAAATTTTTTAATTCTGTAAAAAAAATCCGAAATCAAAAGTAGTTTTAGAAATCGTAGTACTTTCAACAACTCAATAATTTTTATTTTAACGTACGGTAGTCTATATTAACTTCGAGATTAAATCTAGTTGCTGGGTTAAGATACGTTTAATCATTTAGGTTTACTTTTATCCAAATATAATAAGGCAGTTTTACATGGTAAACCAACTTATCTAATATTTAATGATTCTCTCCATAAATTGCTATAAATTGTCCATAAATTGCTGTGACCGCTGGTAGTTGATTGACGCTTCCTTAGGGTTTTAGTTAATATTTTAGATAGAAAAATTAACTATGAACAAAAAGTACCACACCCCTCACACATATTGTTACTCTATCACTCATAATAACTACATTAAATCAATCATGATCTTAGAAAATACCTAAAATAAAACACTCACACAGAAAAGTGCGAAGAATATAAATATTCCCGTGTAACAAAGTAAGTTGGTCAACTCGTATCGGAGTTTGATTGTTAAAAGTTGTCACTCGTCGCGCAAACTTGTCATAACCTTCTCACAACTTTGTTTCTGTCCACAAAACCAATTTATCTTTGGGCCTTTATCAGCACTGGATCATTCAACTTTGTCCATCCCAGACAGCATTTGAGGCGTGTCGTGTAGAAAGGGAGCAGTTTTTTCTCTCCTGGGGGTTTGGTAGAAGTTTCAGAATAACACAGTTAAGAAAGCTTAAATCGTAATTTTGATATTTTAGTGGTTCAAGCTTATAAAAATGTTTTAAGTAGATAAAGGGGAAATAAATGTTATTATATTATCTATCTTTTCGAATGTTTTTTTTTATTTTCTGTGAAAATCCTTAGTTATATACCTAAAATGTACACAATGAAACGTAATAAATTGAAAGGGGTATGATGCAAAAACCACATCTGCAATGACTACAGGATTGTACTTATCCTAATACTTACTGTTAAACACTCAAATTACTGAACGAGTTTGTTGAAAATAGTAATAGTTGGCTGTGGCTTTGATTACGGCACTTCGAATTTTCAATTAATAAATTAATTGCTAATATCCGTGGGTTTCCTCAATCAATGTCTAAGGAATTTCTCGTAAAACTACTTTAAAAACTCTTATAAAACCAGATTCCCAAAACTTGTTTGTTTAGTCGTTACCTGAACCATTGTAAAATATTAACAGCATTATATATTTTCACTTTTGAATTTGGAGGACGGTACTCTTGTCCACAAAAGCTGATTCAGCTGGTTTACAAAAAGAAATATTGATAAAATACCAACCATGCACTTCACATTTATTTGAATACGGACAATGGTTTCAATTACTTGAGGACGAATGTCATAGTTTAGTTTGATACGTTATCCAATTGCATACAATAATGACAAAATATTCACTAAACAGTAAACATTCCTCCTCATGACCTCAAGCCACAAGCCCTCATATTCTCAATTGTTATTTAACAGAGGCAGTAGATCACCCTCGTGACATGTATAACCAGCCTATTAATGACGTATTAATTAACCGTAGGCTGGAAGGATTCGTCACAGTTTAGGATGAGTATATCACTCAATTAAAGTAGACATCGCTGACTCGGACTAGTACGACGTTATTGTTTACATTAATCTCGGAATATTTTCTGTTTTTCTCACGAACATGTTAAGTTTTTGTCACATAATCTACAAAACTCAATTTCAGTTTGCATGCGAATATTTTCACATTAACAGTAACCTACTTTACTTGTAACTCGGAAATAATAAGGCGATTTTCAGTTCCCTTATTTTTCTTTTTCTATTTATACATATTGTAAAAAGTAAATCTTTACGGTTACTCAAGAAAAATCGGATTTTGTCGAAAATGCCCTAAACGATTTTCTAAAAAAAATAGTATGTTATAGTCCTTTAAATTGTGAACAAAATGGTATAAATCCCATTTCCGGTAAAAGTACGGTTTAAAAGTTATCGTAATTTATGTTATTTTACCATAAAAAAATCATAAAATTACGTAAAAAATCGGACTTATGGAGAAAAGCTGGTTTTGATCAAAATTAATATGTTATGGTCCTTATAATTCTAAAAAAATAGTACAACACCCCATTGCTGTAACAATTACGGTTCAAAAATTATTGAAACTTGTGTGATTTTTAACTATAAAATATCATATTAATTCTCACCGCTTACCCATGATAAAGGTGTTTGATGAGCTTATAGGAGAAAATATGTGTCAGAATGCTGATACCGTATATTATTTTTTTTTTTTTCATTAAAACTCAATAATGGTTTTTTATTATAAAAAATGCTTAATTGTTGAAAGCAGATGATTGTTTTGGCACCCTCTCTAAACCCCTCTTCCCATGTTCAGATGCTGCTGGTTCACAAATCCCTACAATATATGTTTATTTAAGTGGTCGATCAAAGTTTCGTCAAAAAAGGAGAATTTTAACAAAGAAAAAAATTATCATTTTATAAGAATTCTCAGCCCTCTTAATTAATTGAAGAACCTGTTGTTTGATATAAAATAAAGAACCGTTACGGGAAAAATACCTGTGTAATTTTCTTAATCTGTTTTTAAGTTCTTTATTATCTATTAATGTCATATTCAACGACTTTAGTATGAAAATCTATGGTTCAGCTCAAGCAAATAGCACATAACGTGAAATAAAACTTATTTTCCATTACAAAATTAAAATTTTGGCCTCTTATAGTAGCATTAAACATTCATACAAGTTGGGTTATAAACACAGATGAAGCTGTGATTCCACACACTAACGCCGTGCGACGCTAACGATATTTATAATGTGAAATATGCATTTATCACCATTATGCGAGACATTGGTTGGACACACTATGACACAAATCTGAAGCCCACCGCTCTCATTTAGTGTCTCCCCGCCCAGGCTGCATGGGTGGCCGCGGACTGAATAATACTGATTAAACGTGTCCGACATTTGTTGCGAGTGTGGTTTGGCCAATTAAGATCACGTAGTCATCAATACAGTACTCGAGGAGTGGGTGCTTACAGGCAAAAAGACTTAGTAGATTTGTTTATTTCTTCTACAAAGGAAGTAAGTTTGACTAGTTTGTATAGTATAGTATAAACCAAGAAGGGATGCAGAAATATTTATTTTAGTACAGTATTTACAAACAAATATTTATTTTTATTTTAGTTATATAATATAACGCTGCCACACCAAACCTGCAGACTAAGCGAATTTCCATTTGCCTGATAAGATTTTTCACTTAAATCTATTTTTATAACATTAAGTTTAGCAAGTACCTTGACTTGCTGCTACAGGGAGGGTAATATAAAATGTTTGTATTTATACTTAGTTAGTTAACAAAACATCCAAAACATAAATATTCTATTCAACACAAATTTAATGCTTTAAGTCATATTTGGAGTGAATGAGGGGATTTAAATTTTTTATCGAAACCAATCTTTTTCATTTAATTGACATATTTATGTATCGCCTTCTAATAACTAAAATGAAAAGTCAAGTCTGGTGAAAGAATACTCAAAATCGCATTCCAATTTTTAATATTCTTGTAACAAACTTATTTGGAAAATCCACTGTAAAAGATCTAACTTGTCTCGGTGAAGATCAAATTGTTAGAAATATGATTGTTATGTTTAAAAGGAAATCAAGTTGTAAAATATTGTTGGATTTAAGAAGTACAGTAGGTCAAACATAGTGGAAAGTAACTAAAGGAAGTGTCCAAGCACAAAGATTTTCTACATCCAAGAGTTCTCGGCAGTTGGCATTCATGATCTGCATTAGTGTTTTCGTTCAACAACAAACAAATATACACAACAAAACCCATCTCCACTTTTTAATATTATAGATTTAGGCAATATTATAGTAAACCTAGGTGAGATAGATTGACACTCATTATACATTTCCACCTTGTGATTACAAATCTAATTACAGATTCCTCTCCCCTCCCCCACTACAACCCCGGCCTGGCTCGGACCCAGGGAGAGTTCATTCATTCAATTAGTGATTCATAAATAGTTCTGTCAGACAGCGGAAATGTCAAAGCAGCCGACTGCAGTGAGAGATGGTTAGGTTGTTTGTAATCAAATCGTGTTTTTATTATTCCACTGTAACCTCTTTGTGTATAGTGTATAACGAACGAATATGCAGTCATTATTGTCACACATTTCACTATTGTTCGTCTCTCCATTGAATTAATCAATTAGTATACTGCTCTGTTTTTAGCTAAGGTCTAAAGTGGTAAGGTCTAAAGTATACGTACTATTCTAACTAACGATGAGAGAAACGGGGACATAAATTATATATGATTAGGGCAATTTCTTTTGCAAAAGTTTTCTGGTTTTTTTTTAACTATGCATACAATATTTTATATTGAACAGTAATAAGCTATTTGTTCTTAAAATAGTTTTGGGGTCGGATACATTCCCCCTCCTAAATCTATTAACGCATAACGGTCACAGGTATGCATTTAAGAAAACCCCTGTATGAAAATTTAATTTTCCATCTTCATAATAATGCTCAAACTGTAGACTGTAGAGTTCTAAACCAAACTCATTTTGTAGCTTGAAAAATTTTACAGCTGTTGAAATCTAAAAAGGGTATTTATAAACAGGTGCAACCTGAGTGATTCAAACATTCCCTAGGTCCAAGCTGTAGATCAAAGACAATGCAACATGAGGAACTGGTAGAGCAGATGATTGAAATGCTTCTGACTTCCTAGAATAGTCCAGATGCTAACACCTGTCAGCTGACATGGTGTGCGAAACGATACCTTCATCTGACTAGACTTATCGTAACAGGAACAGAAGAAGAGAAGGAAGTTGATGTCTTCACGTGAATTGATAACAGTTTGAGAGGGAAATGTGGAAAACCAATCCTCTTGTTTCGTTAAGAAAAAGCTTGGTTTTTGTACCTGAGAAATTAATGTTTCTTTTTCATAATTCGAAATCGGACTTGATGACAAGTGGTTAAACGACCTTTTCAAACATTGTCTTGACACACGAATAAGCGTGATCCTGGCCAGCTTAATTTACAACTAAACACAATCTGTATCACCTACCTACATCATACACCTATCTTTACCATACGGTCATAGTTGGGTTTAAATTTACTAATGGATTTGTATTGTAATGAAAATGTATTGAAAATTTAAATTTTTAAGGCAAATTACTGTCAGGAATTCGAAAAAATACGTTTGTAGTGATTTACTTTAAATCGGTGTACATTGATTCTACTTTTTCAACTTTTATTTTTATTCCACATAACTTCATTAATTATAACCGATTGTTTGCCAAAATTTGATTAATAATAAACGATAAAAGTTATAGCGTTATGCAACTCGTGGATCCCTGGAGTCTACATTACTAAGTATTTATGTAATGCTTAACATAAGTCGAAGCAATACAAGAATGCTTTGTTATTCTTAACCCCATGTGCAATGTGGACTTCATTATAGCTCAATACTGTATCGAACAATAATTGCACTGTTTTGAATTATGTATATTTAAATTGAACGCTTGTCAGAAGTCAAGTAATGAAACACCCTTCGCTAGGTGGGAGTCGGTAATTGGGTGTAAATAGGCCATAAACTGAACGTTGACAGGCGCGCCCACCTGTACAGACAGCTTTACTGCCCTTTATGTGGCGCCTTGCTGGTTGTCCAAGCGTCCGTTTGTACCGAGAATGTTCAATGTTCATGAAAATATGTAGGTAAAACATTTCCAAATATATTAGTTTAGAACTAAGCAGCAGTTTGAGATCAATTTATTCATGTTTTGTGGATAGAAACTGTTTAAAATATCCTTTTTGTTGTTTAAAATCGCCTTAGTACTATCAGTGTTAAATGTTGATTGGCTGTTTAGTTAAATGTCTCAGTTAAGTAAAAAAGTATTTGGATTGCATATAAGTTAGTACGAGTGTCTTCTTAATGTAGGCTACTTTTTCAGAGACTCTTTTATTGGCAAGGATTGTACGCATATTGACATCATTGACATAGTCATATGAAAGGGGTCGGAACTCTAAAATAAACATGTTTGGTGTTAAGATCATCTTTTTTATCCTTCATTTTCAAGTAATCAAAAGCAATGCCATTTACTTTGCAGCTTAGTTCCATAAAAGATAAGTAGTCTACACGTACATTTGCTGAAAACTAATTTTTAAAACGTTTAAACTTGATTGCAAGAACTGTTACACAGACGATTGATATACATTTTCTGCTCTCTTCTTGCGAAAAGGGAACAGTTTTATGTCTGCATAAACAGATCTTTCTCAAACCATATGTTCATTTCTCTGTTCGGAGCAACGAGTGATCTATGAGACATGCGAGGCGCCGCTCTGTTGGCCTAGTGACAACAGGCCTACGCTGTGAATATGCTAACGTTCACCAACATATCTTGCAACTATTGTATATGATAATATATTCAACTCGACAAATTGAAAAACACTCGTAATACACATTACTGGCTTTCCTATCCTTGTACTTTATAAGGGTTTAAGGTGCATAATAGTGTGTTGAGATCCACAAGTACTGCATTTGAATTGAAAGAGAGTAATAGTAGATTTGTCATCCTTACGGAACAGCTGAAGCCAATTTTATTGTTAGTTCTGTACGTCCAACTGTAGAGGTTATGTTTTGTTTACAATTTGTTTCTTGTTATTTCAGTAATTTAAAACCTCATTTAACCAAATAAAACGATTTAATCATAAGCAATAACTGGTCTCATAGTTATATAACCAAATAGTAAAGCACAAATCATGAAAATAACCCTAAAATAATAGAAACAAAATGTTGTCTACCCCAGCGATCGGCGTGGACGTACATGAACCAGTCACACACGAAAAAGTCTATGGTAATACCGATGACAGTAAGTTGTTTATTTTTTTATGAGTCGTAGGAATTTCATATTGATTTACACTATAAAAGTAATGTATACATTTCTTTTGTTATTTTAACAATTGAGTCTATACAACATATTAATTAAAAACTTTTAAAGTAGACTTTTTGCGCATTGAGTAGATTTATTTAAAGCATTAAAACGAAAATTTGGTGTTCAAACACTCATTCATGAAACTACAAATGTATTTTCCAGGCTTACGTAAACAAATAGTGGGAATTTTGGGGAAATCCGATACAGTTGAGTTTGTTATAAATGATTGTGGAAATTTGTAAAGGTTTTAAATAACGTAACAATGTAAAGGATCCCTTAAACTCTCTGAATAGTTTCCAGAGAGAAACGAGAGCCAAGAAACTATTCAGAGAGTTATGTCCTCAAACATTCTCGCTCTGACAGAAAGTGTTATTGTTATAGCATCATGTCACGTTAGCACTTCATTGTTCTAAAGTTTAAGAAAATAAGGCCACTGTCTATTTTATTTCTGCATTCTTTAAAGTGTATACCGTCTCTTATACGAGTGAAAATTGTTTCTCATTGTTGGCAGTCATGGCTATTTGTAGTACAGTTTGACCATAGATAAAACATGGTCCCTTAGTAGATTTCCCATCCTAATGGAACAGCTGAAGACAATTTTATTGTTAGTTCTGTACGGTTTATGTAGAGGTCGTGTTTTGTTTACAATTTGTTTCCCGTTAATACAGTAATTTAAAACCTCGTTTAACCAAATAATACGATCTAATCATAAACAATAAATTGTCCCCTAGTTATTTAACCACACATTAAAGCACAAATCAAGAAATTAACCCTAAAATAATAGAAACAAAATTTCGTCGACACTAGCGCCCAGTGTGGCGTACATGAACTAGACATGAAAAACGAGCTTCAAAATTTACAATGGGATGAGAAGTCTACTTGTGTTGGTTAGTCTATGGTTTGACTAACCGGTTATAGCTGTTTTGAACTAAAACTTGTTGACGTAACAATTGTTACTCATGAACTCGTATTAAGCTAATCTTGTGTAGCATTGAGAGTGGGATTTGGTCAATTATCCAATTTCCTCCATATAATTTCCAAATAGGATCAGATGTCATTGACAGATTGGTGTCTGTTACTAATTGCTTAAATCAGAACATCCTACTTAGGAATATAAACATACACATGCCCAATTGTCATCGTGTATAGCTTAAAAAACAAATAATTTTGGATATTGAAGCGTAAAGTACTTTTAGGATTAAAGGTTACGTATCAAAGGCTCCAAAACGCTGTACAAATACAATTACCGTGCTATTTTATGGAAAAATTAAACTGTCGTAGTTTGCTTGTATATAAATATGTTTTGATCGAATTTGGCAAATCTATTTATATCATACTATTCGATTGACATCTTACCAAAAACATTTGTTTTCCCTTGTAACCAAGGTAACTGACAAGTTTGAGGAAATATTTAAATGGAAATTTGATTAGTCACCCTGGTTTTCTATGTGTTGGTAAGGGTTCTATGGTTTTCTAAGGGTTGATTTTCATTTAAAACCTTCGATTTATTATACTGTTTCATGTTTGTGAAAGAAGATAGTATATTCGGGGGGGGGGGGGGTTTATGATTAATTCCTAACATTAATTATTCATTCTTGCATGGTGAGACTCAGTTTTTTACACCGAATGTTTAAGCAGTTGTAGAGGCCCGGTGTAGTGAGTGCCCCGGGGACTATTCTGTAGCAATGTCCACATAAAGCTCTCCCGCTCCTGGCATTTATTGCTAGTGATGGCCGTCGCGTCTAGCTTGGTTTATTTATATAGTTTTGTAAAGTAGACATGTCGCCGGACCTACAATTTTCTATTTGTTGATCGGTGGCGTTTTGGCAAAATTAGTTAAATAACTACTGATCCAACACAATTTATTTTGTTTATGTATTTAACAATCTCAATCTTAAGGCTTATTCAGATATTTTCACTCCACTTCTTTTGTTTGGAAACATTTTCCCCTTTATTTCTGAGTTATTGATCAAACTTACATACAGTTCTTTGTTTTATTCGTCCAGTTTGGGAGACTGCATTATTTTATATAGTATATTAGCCAACACATAGGCGAATGCTAAATGATATTACAGAGTTGTAAAGAAAACGAAAGTGAATATTCCACATTCAAGGTTGGTACACCTCTAAAAAAATACTATGGTTGATACAAACATAGTTTTAACATTAACACAACGTGTAAGGCTTCAGTCTCGAGATTATATATTTTTTATACATATAAAACATTAACATGTATTTTTTACGGCTAAAACCATATCAATTAATTGATGATTGTGAATATGTAATGCAAAGTAATATACCTTGTTAAGATAAATAATTTCAAATAATTCCCTTATCTTTTTTTAAACCCCCTACACACGTTATCCTCCTGCCAGGGATTTACTAAACGCCCTGTGTCCTTATTCCTCATGTTCGAAGCATAACTGTGCTGCAAGAAACCGCTACTGACTTGCAGTGTTAGTTTATAAATCGTCAGATTTAGTTTTATTTGTTACGTTTTAATTGTAACCTTTAATCTTAGTTTTGGGATTCTAGGTTGAATAAATTAAAGTTTAATCTCAAATTTCTTTTCTTTTATGACAGTTATGCATATTTAATTATAAAATGTTTCACAAAGCCGATCTACGAATTTGAAGATTTTTTTAAAGACTAAGATGCTTAACATCTAGTTGGTTAAAAAAGGAAAATATTTCTTTAATACTGCCTACGGGTAAAAGAATAGGGTAATAATTTTTAGACGTAAAAAGCGAAAATTGAATTATACACTTTTGGTTAAATACCAAGTATATCACGGTCAAAAGATTCAAATAAACTGTCTAGTAGGTGTAATCTTTATAATATTAAACTAGCTTTATTTTTCAAGTTAGAGCTGCTTAGTTGTGGAGTTGAACCTAAAAGCACGACTCTTTGCTATAAACTGTTTGAAGTTAAATTCCACAGTTTGTATAAACCAAAACACTATGACTGCTCTCTCAAATCCACATCCCATCACGGCCAAATAAAACAATCATATAAAATAACCTGATACACAATGCATTGCCAACCTTAGCAACATAAATATACCTGGACAGACACAGGAGACGAATGTGCATAGTTGGCCCCGGGTCAGGGCGAGGCGGGTGACATGCCAAATGTCGCCAGGGAATGTGACATGCCCTGGTACACGAAGCATGTGACAAGCCGTCGACAGCTAGCTGTCTGCACTTCACACTACCTACAATGTGTTCTATTTTGGAAATTAGTTAATTACTACGTAAGGTGCATTAAGAGTCCGTTAATTACATTTAATTTGGTAGGTTATTTAATTATTTATTTTACATCTTGTTGCAAGTTTGCAGTAGTTTTTCCATGGATGGATCTAAAGTTAAATAGCATTGGCATATGAACTTCATTGTTAGCTAATTATCAAGACCAAATAATAACCAACCTTAGTCCTTGGTCTACTACCCAGAGCTCCCTTCTAATCCATTCACAGCACAGGACAGCTTTCTTTAGTCAGTCTGATAGACGGACAGACTACATGACCATTAATTGAGGCTCGAGTAAAAAAGGAGAACGAAGGTAGAATTCTAAACAAACAACATTTCCTTATTGAGATTCACTCAGGTCCTGCAAGTCATCCTGATCCTGCTGATGCCGCCAACATCTATGGGGATGTTTGATGTGGTCAAATAACAGAAAGTTTGTTCAGAGAAGTAGTTTAGGTACGGATTAGTTTTGAAATCTATTACTGTCTCCCCTTTACATAGTATATGGAAAAATTATTGTTTTCGTAAAAATTGTTGAGTTTGGGTTTTGGGTGTACAGTAAATATCCGTTTTGGGCCTCCCTGAACTCAGTGGTTTTCAAAGTGACGTATGTGTGTGTGACTGGTATAGTAGATCCGGCGATGGCTGAAAACTTATCGCGAAAGCTCGGTAACCTCTTCTCTACAAATCTTATATCCCACACACTAAAAAAATGAGTTTTGGTCAAACTTTTTGAAAAATTTTCAAATTGTAACACTGGTTACATCAAAATAATACATCTAAACAAATACATACATCATATATCATACAAGGTGGGGCAATGAAAGCACTCCAATTTATAAGTAGTACAAACTCAATAAAATTCACCCTATGGATATAAATAGCACATCAAAACACAGCTTATCTTTTGTCATTTTAACTTAACAAAGTCATTTTTCCATTTCTTGAAAACAAAATCCTGCAATTGACGTCCTTTTCCTACTTGACACTCCTTTTAGTCATTTGAAAACTCCATCAAATGCTCCTCCAGCATTTATTCAGGGATAACTTCAGTTTTTGGACAGTTCTTAGCTTCGGTTCAAGCAAATCTGTGAGGTGACTTTAAAAAACCCCAATCTTCAAGTAGCTTATTAGAATAGCCCCCCCCCCCCCCCAAAAAAAAGACCCAACGTGTAATGCTTTCAACAACAAAAGCTTCCTGGCAAATCTCTTTGGACTTTTAGTTACTGCAACTCGCTCTCTTTCAACATTTGCTGGTGTACAAAGAGTTTTGCGGTACCCACTGATTATTTTTAAGGTTTAAGTGTTTATTCTAAATAATTTTCTCAGTTCACCATTGTTTTCCAATCTGGAACAACGCCATGTTGACCAAGGATGGAATGTGGTCCAAACAATCTCTGGGTTTTTTGCACAAGAAACACTATTTTAAAAATAGGTTTCCACATAAAAATCTCACTGTTAATAGCCTCAGACATAATATTTACTAAAATGGCATAGTTTAATTGTTGTTATAAGCACAGCTGTTCATTCGTTGTTGCTTGACTTAAGTGTGACAACGAAATAAAATTGGGGTGCTCGCACTGCCTCACCCTGTACATACATCTAAATAATATCTTAAACCTTACACTATAAGGGCTATAACGCTTGTTGAAACTTAAACAATAAAGACGGTTTAAACTCAAACAAAGTAGTTGAGAGATCTCTTATATCCCTTGCACAATTTAAAACAACAACGTAGGATTTAATAGGCTAACAAACAAACAGAAGAGATAAACAGTAACTGGAGCACCCTCGAGACCGTTTGCTGCTTTAGTGTCGGACATTAGTGGCTAATACGGCTCTGTTTGTTTTGGATCTTTTATTTCTAGTGTTTGTTCTGCCATCGTTTACTGTTTTAGAGAACATTTATTTTAACCATATACGTGTTAAGATTTTACTAGAGTGAGTGGCGTTAAAATTGTTTTGTCATGGTGGTACACCGGGTGGATTTACTGGTGTTTTCGTCTAAATTAATTCCCACATTTTGCTTCTATAAAGTTTTTAATGTAATCCATTGCTTTTCCCGAAATGATCAAAGACAATCCCCTAATATTTTTAAACCAGGTTAAACGGACCATAGAGTTCGTGTTGGGCGAATGGGAAGTTATATCCCTAAAATTATTTTGCCCTCCTTCCTTTTTTAATTTTACACCCAGTTTCGTTTCAATGATTTCTATCATCTTACCAAAGTTTTTAGTATGAATCTTTTAGTCAAGATAGGTTTTTTCTATGCCATCCTTCCAGAGATCAATATAATTACTGTAGATTGCATAGCTCCACAAACCAACCAAGCAAACTATACTGCAAAGTAGTCACAAAGTATCAGTATTGTTTATAAATAATGTATAACCATTCAAATGATCATTTATCAAGTCGTCAGATTTCTATAGAATCCTACTAAGTAAAATAAGTGGCTGTTTAATAAAGCGACACATTTTCATAAATTCCGGTACAAAATACAGTAGAACCTTGATAACAAGACTCTCATGGGGATTGTAAAATATGACTTGTTATCAAGGTTGACTTCTTATCGAGGTTTTTCTAACATTAGGGGTCAAATAATTTTAAGGAGATTTGAAAATGACACTCGTTATCAAGGGCGGCTTGTTATCGAGGGTCTTCTTATCAAGGTTCTGAGAAAAATATGGCATTTAAAATCAATATCTTGCCACTGATGTTAAAACCAATAACAATTTTCAATTGACCTTGTGTTGGGGTTAAAACTTCACATTGAACAACAAGAACCAACGACGGTCCTCTACAATACAGTTTAAATAGTTATAAAGATTTACTCTTACGTCCTGAGGTATAAAGAAGACAAGAAAACACTTTGGTTGACGGATAGTAGAAGTTTAACTCCACCACAATAACATAGTTGGCAGAGTGTGAGACTGCGATATAGAGGTTCAACAAACTAACAAACCGCTTCTCCAGCTATTGTCCAGTTTATTTCTGTTGAGTTGGTTTAAATTGAGTCTCAACCCAGAAATACTTGCTGATTCGTGTTGTTTTACACAAACGTGGTACTGTTGCAAACTAGGAATATGTGTATGGACATAAAATATTATAACATGGTAATTTTGGTGACAATTTCTTATGAAATAACGGTATTATTGAGTCCATAAATAATCCTTGACAAATGTAAGCTAACATAGAAAATTATGGCTAAATCATGCCTTACACAAAAGAGAGGCAACATAAAACAAAACGCTTTGCACCTAATACTTTCCAACAATAAAGGCAACATAAGGCACGATGTCTAAATAATACCTTACAACAATAAAGGTAACATTGGCCACAACGACACAATGCGCCCCAGGCTGTACGTGTCTCTAATACTAACTGGAGTGTGTTTATTGAATTTTCAATCTGTTTGACACTGAAGTCGTCTTTCCTTCTGCTTTTTCACTGGCGCTTCAGTTTACGTTGTAATTTAGTTAAAATGAACGTTTAGATTTTCTCATTTCCAAATTTTATTCATTTGAGTTCTCGTTTGATTAAATTTTAGTTCGGACTACATCAATATAGCTGAGCATGCTTGGGACATGCATTAAATTCTTGATTGTTCTAGATTTTGAATCTATTATTGAGTGATTTGTGAGTATATGCAACTTGTAGCTAGAAAAGTCTGTGTGACTGGTCGAAACGTTTTCGTAGCTTGGGGAAACTAATGTAATGTGTATAATGACTTTTCTATTGTGTGCTTTGAATCCAATTTTTATTATCAATACATATTTCAAGTCCTAAAAGACTAAGCACTAAGTTTTCTTCTATAAAAAGATGTGGGATTGTTCCGTAATACATTTTCATAATAATCAGTAGCAAAGCTACACTAAGCATCTCATTTATACTATACAGTAAATATGGTTTGTGGTGAGTTTCAGTGGTTTATTTTAACGTTAATTCTTAAAATGTGTGGTTTTTTTGGCAATTCTTAGGCCATATAGGGTAAATATGGACAATTGTTAGTCCATCAAGTACTAGTATATACCTGCGCTATATCTCAGCTCCGGGGAAGCTGAAGATGGAGACAGACCTCTACATCGGCGGGTTTGTAACAAGACCAAAACAAACACTCTTGCTTTGATAAACGGTTGAGTCATGGACCACCTCCTGGTCCATCCATCATTTACTTATCCATCAACGTCCAACGTATTGTTTTATGTCTCGAGTCTACTGCTTATAGGCCTACGTATGTTTTTTTTATAACTGTGATCTATTATTTAACCAATCTCCTTTAAATTTGAAAGTTAAGTCAGAATCCTCTAGTTATTTTTTTATGAAGTAACTCTGTCTAGATGGTTTTAAGCTTTCGTTCATTGAATCGTGTACATATTATGTATTTAAAAAAATTTCAATAATTTAGTTGTTTATAGCCAATCAGTCTTACAATGTGTTCCGTTGTCTTATAGAAAAACGTCGATTATATACATTTGCATGGTTTTGTACATCCTAATTATACCGTATGATATATTAAAGTGGGTGGTAATATTCCTGTGTAAATATTACTATTATTTCTGCAGTATTTTACACATACTAAAACAGTGCAAATAGAAATTAATTAGCATCAAGTGGTTTGTAAAATTGCTAGTATTTTCAGTCCAATTATATTTTCTGCTACTTACTTACTAGTTAATGTAATATTATTAATTTTATCTTTTCTAAATTTTATCTGTAATACCTTTGGATTCTAAAATAAATAAAAAAAACCTGTGGATGAATATTCTCAGTAAGCGCAAAACATTTGACAGCAGTCTTGAAAATAGTGACGGTTGACGATTCTACTGACACCGACAACAAGACCTACAAATGAGGATTCGCTGTCATCATCTTGAAGTAAAACTTTGCTTAAAAACTGTTCAATCAAGTGTTCTTTATTCAATTTCCCACTGAATCCTTCCAACGCCATTCTCTTCTTCTCCTGGACGGTGAGCCAACGGCGGCTACTCTACAGTCAGCCTTTTACAAAGTTCGCACTCTCATGTCTACTGCCTAGTGCCTACCAAGCCGGCGTCCATTGTGCTGTGATGGATGGTCGGGTACAAGATCATTAATTGGACCGACGATGAAGGAGGAGTAACGAAGGCAGAACTCTAAACAAACGTGTCCTTATTGAGAGTCCTGAGTCACTCCAGGATAACAGATAGGGTCAATATACTTTCATTACCACTTTTATTTCGGGCCCGGGAACAGTTTGCCTCATTAAGAAGGTAGCCAGTCTAAAAAGACATATACTAGTTTATACATGTGTACTATAAATATTTTTTGTGAATAATTTAACTTTAAAATTGTATTACTGATGGAAACCTTAGGAGGGTGCTTTTCGATTGTTTGTATTTTAACTAAAAAAAACTACCTATCCCCTAATTACAAAGGGAAACATTAATTTTACGAAAAGCTACCTGCAAAGTGTATGCTAACTGCAAAGGTTATCTATATTGTTGTCATACTTTTATTGTTTGAATAGAAGCCAACCATTAACTAAGAACAATTTTAGCAGAAAGTAAAGTCAAGGTAGTTAAGCAAAAAAATGATTAAAAAGGTGCATAAAATTAGCCAAAAAATGTCCGAGCCCTTAAAAGAAAATAATATATTTAGGATTTTAGGTGGATATGTAATGGAATTAAAACTGAATTGAGGCTTCCATTACGCCTTCCTTTAAAAAAGGGATACCAAGAATAGTAATCAGGTAATATTTTTAGTAATAAAGTCCATTCACGTTGACCCGATTATATTCAGGAACTTCCACTTATCATTATTACAATATTGAAGCCTTAAGTATATCACGATACCCAGTCATGTTTATATTTTTATCCTGACACAAATGAACTATAATAACAAAATCTGGATAATTATTTACCTCACTCCTAATGTTAAACGCTACCAACAGGTGTTTAATACTCTATTACTTATTTTCAAATCTTTATAATGTAATATAACAAAGAGCAGAGTGTTCCATGCGGTTTTTGCCAACAGAAATCGCTTGGTAAGAGCGACACCAGGAGATAGGAGTCATTGAAAGGGTCGCCATCACATTACTCCAAATGACCTCCTACACCATCTGACACGTGTTCCAGACGTCTCCCTTACTGATTTATTCCTTGGGTTTTATGAAAACCACCAAATCTAGTCATGTGGCTTTGAGATTACGCCTGAAAATTGCCGTTAAAATAAAATAACAGAAATCCTCAATAATAGTAAAATTAAATAACAAATAATGGAATTACATCTGGAGTAATAACTTTGTATAGTCTAATTGGTTTTTAAGTATCTTGTAATTTGGGAAACACGAGATACTTAAATGCTTAAAAATCACAGTATCTAAATTTTAACCTGTTAGGTTTTGTGATATCTCAACGATTTAGGTGAGTTCGATTTTTAAAATAGAGACATGTACGTTGGTGTAAAACTGAATTTCTATTCGTCAATGTACTCTCACATGAAAATTAATGTTTGTGGAAATGCATATTTGTGGCATACTGTTAGGTAAACCACGTGAATGATAGATAATGCCTTTACAGAAAGGACAGGGCAAAAGTTTTGGATACTGTCATCTTCTGTCCGAAATAACCTGAATGATTGGTCAAAATATAGCATGAAACTGGTATTATTTACGAGCGCAAAGTAAATCAATACAAAATAATATTAAACATATTAAGTTGAGCTGACAGATGTCATTAATTTTACAAAAAACTATTAAAATAACTAACCATTTGAAGGACAACAACTTTTTAGGTAATAAATGTTTTCTTTCTACATTTCAGACATTAATACAGCTTACTATCATCTATTATATTATTAAAGTGATACAATCAAATTTTATGTAAACGGTTAAGGCCATTTACCAAATAAAAATATAGGCATATGGCATATCAAAATGAAGCTTAGAGTGTGTAGATTTGCCGAAAAGTATTGATATGGACGAATTTCCTAAGGGCTCTGCCCCACTGGCTGATTTCCAAAGGGCTACGCCTGGCATTCTTCCAAAGTGTACATGATTAATTTCATTCAGTTAATGAAACAGCTGGTCAGTACAATGAACTGGTGTTTCTTTATTTACTCGAAAAAGATGTTTCTGACTCTTTATGTAGATTTAGGAGGGTTATGTTTGGTTTTAAAGAAAGGTTGTTGGCCTATACGTTTTGTAAAGTATTGCTCAAAGTTTCAGTTTGTGATTTATATAGTAAGCTACATGTAAAGAGGCTTGACTAAAGTTGAAGAGTTATGGTAAAACATGTCATTCGTGAAGCATCAATATGAAGCAATTGATGCTATTGCTACACCAAGGAGGTATGTTGCCATATTCTTTTGGATCTATTAACATAAAAAGTAGGGGCTTGAAAGTAAGTAGGCTTACACTTTTAAATCAGTTGTTATTTTCAAACTAAATCATAGAGTTGCCGTATCTTAAAACACACATCAGAATTACTTTAATAGCTCTCTAGGTCACATTTTCTTCCCATTGCAAAGCACGGGTATAGCAGCTTGTATAAATTAAAGAAAAACAATTTTGCAAAAACCATAATACAGATCATGATTATTTCAATGTTTTATATCACAGCCGCTTGTTCCAAAAAATCAATCCAAGATCAAGACCACACAGATCTACATTCAGTTCAATGTTGAAAACCTCAACCCTATGATATATCAAATTACGTTCAAACTGATGATTGATGAAAGATGATCAGATTATTTAACCGTTCTATAAAAGGTTTGTTTGTTTTGGTTCGGGTTTAGCTGAGTCACTCGTAAGGAACGCGTCTATTGAGAGCTATCTTGATCTCGGTAACCTCTCCACACATGGGTCAACTAGATGTGAACTTTACGTTTGGGTGTTTTGATTATGTTTAGTATGCTTAGGTCTGGTTGCAGATTATGTTGGAGTATTATAATGAATGAGTATTTTTAGACCTTCATTTACATACTAAACATATCTCTTTTTTTATATGATACCTATCCTCAAAACAAATTATTATATTGCTTAATCTATGTAGTTGACACTGTTACGATAATTTCAGTTCACAAACAAGATAATCACAATACCATGAAATTAAACATAGTATCAACATCAATCTAATACGGAGGCCTATAGAATAAATTTATCATCTTAGGCAATTTGTTGCCTTCAAAATCATTGTAACCACAGTTCATGATTCCACGCCAAGATGGAAACCATTTGGGAGATTACTCATAAAGGTAAACAATATACGAAATCTACGTTCTGTGATTTATCCAGAAATAATAGTGCAGTGAAAAAAAAATTTCACCATGAAACAAAATGACTTTTCGACTCTCACTCATTTTCTAACCTCGGTTTATGGTTCGTGTCGAATACAAAGTCACTTTTAAGCCCTAGAGATATACATATTCCTAAATGAAAATTATACTTAACACCGATAAAAACATCCATTTTGAATGCTAGTATTGAGAGTTTTAGGTAATGTAAAATGCACGTACCTGTTAAAGTCAACGTATGATACATAAACCCAGCATATGTACAAGGAAGTGTAGGATCGATTGAGTCGTAATACATATAAACCGGCGGATTATGGAAATGTGGAACTGATTGTTAAAGTTAGACCGTTATACTGGGTATCAATCACTGTACCGAACTCGTTCTGCGCAACCTTCAATTGCTGCGATACTTTGGTAAAATCATCACACATACATTACATTACATTGGTAAGTGTACTTTACTATAGTTTGTGACTATAACAATGATTCTTAGAGTGATAAATAAATGATAAACCTGTACAAATACACCTTAAACTATCCGATTTCTGTCAAAAATATATTTAAAATTGTGTAATAGTTTAAATATGTTTTCGAGTTTCAGGACTATTCCATTTCATTTTTTACTTATAGTAGGCTTTCATAAATATTTTGATATGTAAATAAAATACAATAGTTAAATATAATGACATTCAGCTTGTTAAACTCTTTATTGAGCTTCTATTTAGGATAAATGAATCACAGGCTACTTTTTCTTACAAGAATAACGTTAAAAGAAGATTTTAAACAATAGTACAATTAATTGTGTTAAACTCTTACCGAACAAAAATTTCCAAAGAGAATTATATTTCAATTGAAAGTTTTTTTTCATTCTCATTCAACCCACGTCTTGTATCGTAAAATGTCTTGGTATATTATCTCTTATGGTTAAATTCTTTCGACTTTAATTTAGGTTTTCTTTTGTTCAGTTATTTTGATGATGTTCAGACTTTTTATGCAATGTTTTTTGTATATTTTCTTAACTGGTTATTTGAAGGTTTAAAGCCCTGTTATTGAGAATATTTTAAATGATGACCTATTTTGCCTGCAGCTAATTTTTCCCTGAAACAAACATATCTATTTATATGCATAAGGCTCAATATGTGCTATTATTTATGATGTGCATGGAATTTGAGTACTTTAAACACTATTAGCGTTAGACTACATAAATATTATGAAACCAATACGATTTCACCAAACACACTAGTGCAAACGTAATTGATTTGATAAATATAATTAGGGTTTTTTATTACTTATAGTAATTGAGAAATGCAACATGGAAGGAAAAGAAATAGCATTTGTTGTTATGTTGTAATTCTTTCATATTGACTGGATTCTTTATTATTTTTATTATACGCTTATTGTAATAAATGGTCAGAAATCGTCGTGAAAAGTTATGTGGTCCTGGTCCGGTCCACCGACATTTGCCGTTATGTGTCATTCCAGCCCTCGATATTGCTGCCGTCTCTGAGAAAATGCGTTGATTTTTGACAAAAATAGTGTTATTATTCCTGTATGAATAACTCAGAAATATTTTTGGTTTGTAACTGCAAACTAATATTTAAAAGCCGTTAGTGATGAATTTGATACACTAAGTAGCCACGGATTATTTAAATTGTATTATATGTTTTAACCTTAATATATATACTATGATTCGTTAGATGTATAAATTTAAAGTCTTTTTTATTGCCAATCAGTTTTAGATAAAAACAAAAATAGACCTCATTGAGATTTTTAAGAATTTTTGAATTTTTTTTTTTTTATAAATAAAGACTATGACACACTTACATGAAAATTGAATACAGTAATTAAATATCATCTCCCGGAGAGTCGCACAACAGTTCGGACGATTTTATTATTTTAACTATTTTATTCATGTTATAAAATATGTGACTCTTAAGTATCTAATTTCACGTAAAAAATAAACTGTACAATTGTACTTTCTTGACATTCCTATGTTTTAGCTACTCTTATATTATCGATAAATTAAATTTTCCAAATCATGTAGCTGTTTAAATTTCAGCAACTACAACATACAAATTTGCTTTCCTATAAAACAAAGTAGCCCAAATTATTTGCAACAATGTTTTCGGTCTTATCGTTACTTAAGATAAGGGAAATTAAACTAACCAGTTGGAGGGAAATGAACTCATTTTTCTGTCTGCTCAGTCGTATCACTTCCATTAATAATCAAGTGAATCGTTCACTGACCTATATCTCTCCATAATCTTTCTCACTGTGGAGTTGGACCATCATAATATTGTTAGACTTTGACCAGATTCACATCGACAAGTAAATAGGGTTTTAGAATAAAAAATAACCTAGTTAGCATTAACTACCAACTAGGTATTCTGCCACAAAATATAGTTAATTGCTAGCTTTGCCACAGTGACATAGTGTATGGACAACTAAATGTTGGATTTATTATGTCCCTTCAACTATTGTCCGATAATCAAATAACTGAGAGCTTCAATAGTCCCACGATCTTTGATAGGTTCATTCAACTGTGTTTACGTGGGGTTAACATCAACTCGCCACAGTGGGATGTTAGTCCATAAACTGAATTGTAGGATTAAATAAAATTATTTTATTTATATTATTTACTATATTTATGAAGACCTAGAACGTTTCAAATTCATAGAGTAACATTGAAGTTAAAATTAAAATTATTTTTTTTAATCGCAAACGTTTTTTATGACACATCCTCAAAGTCATATAACATGACATGTGTTTTAAATAATAGTTGGTGTGCTTGTATGCTGAGTTTACTTTTAATAAAATATAGTACTTTTCAATACTATTAACACTATTTCAGTAAGGAGTGGATAGTAAATGAAAATACATTACATTATATCGAAATAAAATTTATTAAACGATAGTTTAAAAGCGCAATGGAAGGTTTTAATATTTTATATGAATAAATATTTCAAAAGAAAATTATTTTATTTAAAGCTTTGGCCAGTGAACTTTTTTTACAGCAAAACAGGTTTAAGAGGTTTAAGTCTAGCTAGGGGATTGACGTGCCGCGTATATCTGACTATAAATCTTTCTGAGTTTTCCACCAATAATTGTATTTTACTGGGCCTGTAAACTAATATGTTATATGGAATCTCTACGCCACCTGTTGGATTATTTAATGAGTATCATTTAGTTTTAATTAGCATAGACTAAAGGTTTCCTAACCTAACACACGAAATGTATGTTTCATCTATATTAAACTTTTTGTACTACGTAAAATTTATTTTTATCTTCGATATGTTTTTTAATTCTATAAAATTTAAGTCAACATAGGCAACTAATACTACTCATGAAATCTGTACAATTAGTTCCAATGCCTCATCATCCAAACTCATAATTCATACTTTGTTGAAAACGTGTAATCAAGTAATATTTGACTTCAAAATTTGTATTATTTTAGCATTCCTCTAACGTTTTCTACGGCTATTATTTTGTATTTAAAATGATTTATACCAGTTCTGACCATACCAGTCGTAATTTAGTAACTCAAAATGTAATTAAAATGGTAAGTAATTGTTGTTATTATAGTCTAACAAGAAAACATCTAGGCCTATAAAGTAATAACCATGACAATGTAATCCTATGGATAAAACACCAACGTTATTATGATGAAACATTGAAGGGGTGGAAAATCTGCCAATAGCATTAACATTCTCGTATGTTGCCAGAGTTTGCCATATAATTCACTTCAGGAGCAGACTTTGCCTGCAAAATATATCTTTTCTCCCACTTGTATCTCAATTATATACTCCGGTTTTCTACAGCAAAAAATAATCTTTAGTTTATTTACGTTTAAAAATGTTGATCAAATTGGAGGTCCCACGATGTCAAAATTTTAATCACAATGTGAATGTAATTTTTAAAATACCTATGTTATACATATCAAAACTCTTGCAGTTGTGTAGTTAGTAATTGCAATGCAGTTTTTAATAACTTAAACTTGATAACTATTTTCTAAAGACATAACTGATTCAGTACTACGAAATTGATATACAATAAGGTTTTTTCTGTAACTTCCTTTTTCTTTGTCTGGATTTATGTGTCAGTATAAAGCTTAAGTTCTAGCGGAGGGACAATTGATAATTAAATAGATAGTTTCATTTTCGCCCTCCTCGAGCTTGATTTATTTATAGACTACACTTTCAAAGATCCAATGATGCTGACCAACTGTCTAAATAACTGGTTTAAATGTTAATTGTAATTTAATAAAACATCAGATCCTTCAGTTAAATGTTTAGCCACGGTCAGATGGCACATCAAGTCCTCCAAACTACGATTTTTCAAACTACGTATTACTTTAAACCCCTCTCAAATGATGTCTTAAATAATTCCAAAAGACTTTGGCTTTTGAAAAAGACCCCTTGGTCAAATGAAGATGAAGATGCCGCGTGACATACAATAGATGTCCACTTTTTACTTTGGAAGGAGACTGATCGACCTTTAGTAATCGATCACGCTTGTCTCCCTCACTTATCCCTTCGATTTCCCCCAATCCCCTAAGATTATGTCTTTTCCTAACTTTTAAACAATTAGGCCAACTTATGGTGGATTTTAATTTTATTTTACACGAATTGCAGGGAAGATTGAAGTCACAAAAAATAAGTATGTGTACTAATTCTTTAATTGACACCGGCTCTTTACCATAAAAGAATCTGAAGAAGGACCATAAAAGAATGAAAATAATGGTAATTTTCCTCATTGTAAAAAAATTATGATATTTGTAACCATAATCAGAAAGTTGTTATAATTATGTCACATAATTTTATTTATATATACTTTGTTTAGGACTTTGTTTAGTTTTATTTATGTAAACGCGATCACAGAGACAATAAATTTATTTAATATGCGATTTCATTGTAAAGTAATTTAACTTGCTGGCTCGAGCGAGTGTTATGGGAGTGACGCTTTATAAACGCGTTTGGCTGAGAAAAGGCGAACCTAAGATAATTTCCCAAAGGACTCTTCAGTTTAAAGAGAATTTATTTGATTTACTCCATCAACCCGGTTTTATCATCAAATACAATCTGTGCATTACTTGGCTGGTAAAATGAATTCTCATTGAAATATCAAATTATTTAAACAGGGTGAATCGAGTATAAGGTGTCCACTATTACAATTCATTTCAGAGAAACCGTTGTCTACAGTAATGAAAAAGATTTTTGCTCTAAACAAGGAATAACTTTTTATACTTTTAAATACGGGATATAGCAAAACAGAGGTTCAATAACCTGAATCTCACAAAGAACAAATACAAACATTTGTCATTTTAACGATCTTCTTAAAAAAACTTAAATAAAAATTGAAAGTGATTATTTTCTTTACTTTAAAAAATACGGCACTTAAAGTAACCCCATATCTTTCTTATAAATGCAGACCTCTCTACTCTGATTAAAATGTTACATCTATATATTTAATACACAGTTGTAACACTGTTTTCTCAGTAATTACTGGACCGATCCACAAGATTTATGTCTCAAATTAAAGGGGATAGTGTGTAGATTTGCCGAACTTCCTTAGAATTTACGTTTTTTCTAAGGGCTACGACCTACAGCCCTTCAAAGGTCGAGTCAATACAATTCTTATTGAAGAATATAATACACATGTTATAAATTATTTGTCAGCTGTTTAATGTTTGTCGGATATTTGTTATTATTTTTATAACCTCACTTTCAGTATGTAATTATTAATCTAGGAGTTCCTGTTTATAGATCCAGGAAAAGTGTATTTGTTAGCTTTTTATACCACAATGTATTATTTATAATTGTATTTGCACATTATTTGTATGTTTTGGTGTACAATTTGTATTTTTGAAATGTTTTAATTAGTTTTCCTGCGAAGTGATGTGAAGGAAAGTGGTAATTATGAGTTTAAGTTTGAGTATGGAATGTGAAATAATACCCTTAGTAGGGACGGAAACTTATTGTTTTGATCAATATAATTTATTCTCTATTGCCACCAGAACAATCATAGGGAAATGCACTTACAAGTTGTACAGATAATTGTTAATGAGTGGGAAACATACCAACCTTTTATCTTAAGTGATTAATCTTATTCAAGATCAGGGTTTGACGTTCAGCAGTACCAAATTTTGCCTTCACACCCTGACATACGCTGAGATGGTGGTGGTGGTGGTGTTGGTGGTGTGAGTACGCTGGGATACGTGGAACTACAATTTATCAGTGAACTATACCCTAAATATTTTTTTCGAGTACACAGGAAAGTTGCTTGAGAAACTGTAACACTTAGGATTTCGGGTCTGGCGAATAAGTATATGACTTTATGTTTGATGGCAATGTTGACTTGGGTCATTACAGCGTTATAAAGCTTTATCATTAACTCCAGGGTGTGAAAAGTACAAAAAGAAAAAGAAAAGGTAATCCTTAAAAAGACATAAAAAAACGAAAAAAAAACATGTAGAGAACCATCGAACCAAACAAGTAAAGAGCAGTAATGTTGTTAAATGTGCTCTGGAAGTCCCTACAAAAAACACCAACTCTTTTTGAATTGGGTTAGTTAAATTGGATTCGTCACTACAGCAAATCTATGAATTTAGAGTCAGATCAGACTAACAGGGACACAAATATATTCTGCTTATGTCACAAGGGGAAGGTAAAATGAGCTCCTTATCAACATTTTGAGTTTAAAGAAAAGCTTATCAATGGGGCTACAGCGACTTTAAATAAAGTAGTGAGGGTCAAAAGAAAAAACAACTACGGTATTTGAATAATATACTATCATACAACTCTGCATTTGAAATGGCGAGGTCTGAGTCTCACTTGCATAAACATCTTTCTGGTAGGTAGTCGTAGTCTATATAATTTTAAGATCCGGGACTCTCTTTACCATCGGATTGGACCGTTAATACCCTCTAACATTGAACCAAAGTATGCCCAACTTTATATATACGACGTAAACACAGCTGTTACTCACAGAATGGGTCAAAGGTTCGTGAAATGCGACCAACTGCTGATGCGTGATTTACATGTAAGTGACTATATTGATTCCATACAACAAATGTAATTGGCTAAACAAAACCAGTTTAAAGGAATTAATATAAAACATTAATTTGGTTAAACTTATATATTGGTTTGATTAACATAAAATAGTTTATACAGGCCAACTATCAGTTCTATTTCATGTAAAAACTTTTAAGCATTCCCTAAATAAAATACAAAGATTTAATATTTGTTAATTGTTATGTCTTTTATTGCTGACAATATTCCCGTGGCGGAGCACGGGCGGTTAACTAGTTACTTATAAGCTAAGCTTTAATTTACTTATAAAACTAGCTTTATTTATAGTTATTTCTTGGGGTTGGAGTAGTGGGAAAAGTTGTCATTTCATAATGATGGGACGAACGGTTTGTCTGTAATCAGTAGTGAACACCTTACATGAGTCACGCTTATGTTTGGTTGAAAGATTATAATCTATAAGGTTATATATAGATAATAATAATAATCTACTTATTATTAGATAAATACCCCCGCTGCAGCAAACCTGAAGGCTAAGCAAATTTCCCTTTACCTGAATTGGTTTTTAATTAAATCTATTTAAATAACATTATGTTTAACGAATACCTAGGTTTGCTGCTATGGGGAGGCTAATAAAGAGTGTTTTTAGAAAAATATTAGTAGCTTACAATAAAATAAATAAATTTGCCAAGTTTGATCAAAATATTTCATAAACAAGCAACTACGACATTTTAGTATTCTCCGTCAGAATACCATGGGAATTTTAAGTTTTTTCTCCGTAACCAATAACCGTAAAAAACACTTTAAGATACTAAAATATTTGTTTAAGCTCTTTAAAATGGTCTAGAGAGAAATTTGGAAATTTGGTGTTTTGAGGTCCAAAATGAGAAAAGCAAATTTTTACTGCATAAAACCCCCGTAAAACCTGTTCCCATAGTCCAATCATACTAGTTCACGAACTCATTCAAGTTTATTCCGCCTTACACATTCAAACCAAATTCCGTCAAAATCGGACAAAAGTTACGCAAGTTATCACGTTCACGGACGTATATATATTACATAAAAAAGTGTTTTTATATACAGGGTGTCTCAGACCACCCGGCCGGCTTGTATAGCTCCAATATGAAAGCAAATGGAAACCTAATTGCAACTGGAACCCCTATTTTGACCCCAAGGAATTCAGCTAAATTATTTTCAACCCCAAAAAAGCATCCCAAAGGGCAGATTTTGGAGGGTGGGGGTGGTTTTTGGGAAATTTTCAAATGTAAAGGGGGGTCGTGTTACATCTCATTTTAAAGGTCTTTTAGTCCTGAGTATTTTAGTGGAAAAAGATTTAAGTTATCTTCATCCCTATTTACAGGGTGTTCAAAAACGTACAAAAAATAGACCTTTGAACTACTTTTCACTGTAAAGAGGCGGAATTTCGTGGGGGATTCAAATTTTGATAACACTTTAATTGCTAAATGAGCTTTCAAAAAACTCTGGTTTCAACACTTTTGCTATCTTTTTACTTATGTTACGCATTTTCAAACTACATTGTATCCCTTAAAATTAGCTACAAATTTTGTATTTAATGTTTTTTGGTATCTTCATTGGTTAAAGAGATATAGTGAAATTAGTGTATTTTAATGTTTTATTAAATGGTATTCAAAGTGTTTGCTGTTGTAAATGTACACCTCTAGGACTAAATTAAAACTAATTTTGTCTAAAAAATAAAATAGTACTCATATTGTTGATCTTGGAAGATTGATAAAGGAAAGATCACACAACTGCAAATATTCTTAGTTATTTTTCAATTCCATGGCTCTAATAGTGCTTTGAATGAATAATTTGTTTGAACAGCATTAATAGCCTACATACCGCTGGACTTGTACAAATGCTTAAATTACCTTCCATTTTGTTCCATGCCAACCCCAACTCTGTTTATGGGCACTAAGTACTTCTTCTCCACTATTATGGTACTGTATTGTTATTTTACTACCGCAGGTGCATTCACCTCTCGTACAGGTCCAGTAAGTTCCTTATAATTTGTTTTATCCGATCAAACGTGACCAGTTTCACGCACACGCTCATTGATTTCATGATGATTTTTTTTTATTTACCAGTAGCATTTATAGACAGTACTAGCTGTGTACCCGTTCTACGCACGGGGATCTTATAATATTCAGTTGAAACCTTCTTATATAAAGAACAGCAGTTGGTTTGCATATTTTAAGATATGCTGGCCAAACTATTATACATAGCTTCATTTTATGTTGTTTTTTGTTGTTCCGGATCGGTATGACAATCAATAAAAGGTTAAATTACCTCTGTGTCTGCCGGTCGATCCTATAACGGTAGGCTTACTTTTATTTTTACTATCTGATCTCGTTTGCATGGCTCAATCACGTCCTGGTTGAAGTTCGTTCGCTACGCTCACTCACCTGTATGTTGGAGCTCGTTCGCTGCGCTCACTTTCCTTCAGGTTAGCTCGTTCGCTACGCTCACTTGCCTTCAGGTTAGCTCGTTCGCTACGCTCACTCGCCTCCAGGTTGCAAATTAGCTGTTGTCATAAATGTAAAAGAAATAATAGTGCTAGTGCTGCACCCTGTTGGTAATCCTTGTAACTTTAATGCTATTGAACATCACAGAACAGAACCAACTTGTTTAATTGAAACAGCTGTTAAGATTCAATAATTTCATTTCTCATAAGGTTAACATGGGCTTCCAGAAATTCCACGTCTAAAATCGACAAAAACTTGATTTTCAAGGGTTTACTGTTAAATATCTAACTGTCTCATATTCGATGAAATACGTCTAAAACCATCTCATATATGTATAGTATTTGGAAAATAAGTTTCAGGCGGGACAGTGCTATAGTTATTGAGGAGTAGTTGTAATAAAGTGCGTATTTTAGCGTTACCAAGAGAATGACAGATAGACAGACAGACAGACAGACAGACAGACAGACAGAAATTGAGATAAGGTTTGATTCGGTTTCTCTGACCTATGAAATGTAAAAATAACCAAAAAGTTCATTATTCTAAGCAATGTACAGACAAAACTCTAATTTTATTTATATAGATTCATTCAAAGCACTATTAGAACTCTGTAATGTAAAATAACCAATATTTGCAGTTGTGTTCTTTCCTTTATTAAGTTTAACAATCTGGGTAGTATTTTAATTTTTTAAGTTTTAATTGAGACCTAGACGTGTACATTTACAACAGCAAACACTTTGAATACCATTTAATAAAATACTAAAATACACTAATTTTGCTATATCTCTTTAACCAATATAGATACCAAAAAACATTAATTACAAAATTTGTAGCTAATTTTAAGGACTACAATGTGGTTTGTAATGAAACCCATGATGTTATTTGAAACTTTTGAGATAACAGCGTTTTAAACTTCAAAAAGTTTGAAAATGCGTAACTTATGTAAAAAGATAGCAAAAGGATTGAAACTAGAGTTTTTTGAAAGCTCATTTAGCAATTAAAGTGTTATCAAAATTTGAACCTCCCACGAAATTCCACCTCTTTACAGTGAAAAGTAGTTCAAAGGTCTATTTTTTGTACGTTTTTGAACACCCTGTAAATAGGGATGAACATAACTTAAATCTTTTTCCACTAAAATACTCAGGACTAAAAGACCTTTAAAATGAGATGTAACACGACCCCCCTTTACATTTGAAAATTTCTCAAAAACCACCCCCACCCTCCAAAATCTGCCCTTTGGGGTGCTTTTTTAGGGTTGAAAATAATTTAGCTGAATTCCTTGGGGTCAAAATAGGGGGTTTCAGTTGCAATTAGGTTTACATTTGCTTTTATATTGGAGCTATACAAGCCGGCCGGTTGGTCTGAGACACTCTGTATATTAGTAATATAAAAATTTAAGCGAGTGGTGTTTTTGGCCTCTAGGGATATCAAAATTAAAAAGTATATCGGTCCCGGCCCCAAGTCTTAGGCTATTTATTATTATATAAGACGGTAGGTGGTCTTAGGTGCCACCTACGGTAATAGCTACTTCCCTATAGTCAAATTCACTAAAACTGTTGTTTTGAGAAAAACAGATTTTCATAGTAAAGTGGCAATCAATTCTGCACGTTCATATCCTAAAAAAAACTTAAGAAATCAGTTTAAAAACATTAAAAGTTCACTGCGAATTAATTAACACTATTTCAATAAATGATTTACCCTAATAAACCTAATTTCGTAAAGATACCTACTATCGCCCTAAAATCATCCCCCTTTTGGCACTATTTACACAAGTAGATCTTTGTCTTTTGTGAAAAGAAGAGTAAAGAATTTGGCCCTGCACATGTCGTCGGTAAATAGGGGTTGTTAATTTGGGCGAGGGGAGAAGTGGATGAGTGGCAAAGTGAAAATTCGCCACAGTTTTGTTTCCGTTTGACCCTCTCTCTTTGACAGTAAACCTCATACATTGAAATGCTGCTGAATCCTTATTCATAGTACCAAGGTTTAAAAAAATGATTAGTTGAAGTTATAAGGTGAATTATTAATGATTGTGTTACGATTTTAAGTACGGTAATACTTTATACTTAAGTAATACTTTATTGTTGAGAATAGTTGTTTTTTATATTTATTGACCTGATTTTACTCCATATTTCTCATTCAAAAACGACAATTGATGCCCAATACAAATAATCCTACAATATAATCGATTGAATCATATAAATGATCATAAAACATTTAGAGTGGAATCATTTTTTAAATGTTGAAAATAATATCCATATAATAAATCCACATAATGTAAAACATAAGTGGCATCATAAAACAAAAATATCTCTGTAATCCTTTGTTTACTGTAATTAAATTAAGCTGTAATTAAACTTTGAAATACCTAATTATAAATAAATTATTAATGTTTTAAATTGATGACATGATGTGAATTAATAAAATATTAATCAGTTATAAAAGAACATTACATAGATAAAAGTACATACAATATTACTTAACATTTATTGTCAAAACTATGTCATACATAAATCACAATGAAGTAATTAAATTTAAATTCAATAAAAGTCATTATAATATATTTCCTTGGTCAGTTGATTTCAGTGATTTTTTTAGTTTCTCAAAATTAGGATTATTTATTAACTCAGGTTGGGAGGTTACTCTAGAACTATCTACATTATTTATCGTTAAGTTGTAACCACATACCTTTATGCTATATTTTTTTTTTTTTTGTCCTAAGGACGCTAGGCACGAGCCTGGGATTGTTTTTCACATTACTTCAGGCTAGACCTAGGGGTTGCGGCATTATCACTTAGATAAAATCCATTGGTGACTTGGCGTGGATCGAACCCGGGACCTCAGGGACTGAAGTCCCGCGCTCTAGCCACTACGCCAGCTCGCTCACCACCTTTATGCTATATTAGACCATCCCAGATTACAAAATGTAGTTGATATTCTATCGTATCAAAAGTTGGACCTTTTAACAGTTCAATTGGCTGCGGAGAAAATGTCAGTTTACTTTCAAACCGGAAATTAAATCTGTGAAACCGTGCAAGTGAAAATATTTTCATCAAAATCCAATCTGCAGTTACATTAAATTGTTTGGTGTTCAATGGTATTTGTTTCTACTTGTACGAATTATACAACCTACTTCTGTTTTATATGTGTTTGTATCATTATATTGATGTAGTATTAAATATGTAGTACCAACAACATGTTACAAAAGCTACGGTTAACACTATTCAGTGTGTTGAAATTATTTTAGATACTTTATCTAAGCTTTAAATAGTTTATCTTTATTTATTTATGAGTTTAAACTATTTGCCTTATTTTTAAATATAATCTAATACGATCTTGTGGTTGATAGCTGTCAGTAAAAGTATTACAGGATAAATGTAGCCAATTTGGTGTTGAAAGGGTTTTCTAGCCTATTGTGAAGGAGGGTTATGTTAGGCATTGAAAAGATAAATTATGTTTGGGTGATATAAAAGTAACAAGAATACCTTATAAAATAATTCCACAAAATTCATAAAATTTAGCAATAATCGCAACCAGTTACTTCATAAAAAGTAGCAGTAGTACCGTATCCATTAAAGCGGTTTATTATTTTTATTTTCCCTAGTTACATGTGGTTCATTTCTTTTACTTCTACCAAAACAACCATCAATTCGCAATTCGCAAGAATTCCAGTCTGATTCTTGTATTTCGATGAATGTCCACTCATAGAACGTTTGAATTTGATACAGACTGTACTAAGTAATGTCTATCATTTCGTTATCATCTTGCCACCTTCCAGTGTTCATAGTCTATAGGGTGCAATATTTAATTAACCGTATATGACTTCAACGTCCGTATACTTCACTCTACCATACTTCTTTTTCTCTTTTTATGGTGGTCACAATGTGCATAGGCGGAACCTTTCCCGCTTGTACCGCTCTTTTGATGAACAGATGACTGGCGATGGAAATTTGGTGATTAATAGGCGCATCTGAAAAAAAAATTTAAAATAGGTGCTAAAATTATGCAAATTAGGCTATAATAATTATTCCTTCATTTTGAACTCCAGATTATAATTTCATAATAGTACATAATTCAGGAGTGTATTTGAAGGAAACTAAACGTAAACTGTGTGAGACAATTTCATTCTTCTGATTTAGACTAGTTTTGACATCGTCTCAGTTGCAAACTGCTTTTTATAACATATATTATAATAATCTAACTATGTGTAAATAGCATTATCCTTTTTAACGTGCCTTTTAAAACAGTCAGTTGTTTTTTATACTAAAAAGTTTGTATCATTTACACTCAGATCTTACCCCAAAAAAGTGTTCTTTACCATGAGTATGTTTTACTAATAAAGTTGGCCTTATAGTTAAATTTGTTGACAAGGCCTACACAACATTCAAAATCCTAGCTAAACAAGTTAAATAGTATACGACTATCTTACTTATCAATTACAGTATTTAATGGGGACGCCACTATGTGCGTATTTTAACCCAAATATGAGTGAAAGATGAGTGGCACGATCTTGTAGTCTTGTTAGTGACTAAGGCTGACCTTTTCCTTAGACACAGCTGTTAATTAATAGTCCATACAGTCAATCTACAGTTCTACAGCCAATCCACTAAGGGACCTACAGTTCATTGTGGAATCCGAACCATATTTTTTTCTTGTAATTAACGAATTGGTCTAATTATCAGGATAGTACTGCGGATAGTCGTAGTGCTCACTAATGCGGAAGTTAATCCACACCAGGGAGCATCGCATCCACAATGCATGCCTATAAATCAACAATTCGTGACCTCCTCGTAGCTCGATTACAGGACGAAGCCACTGTCCCAGTCTTATATTAGGCTACAGCTATTGGTTTAGTTAACCAATATAACCCCGTAAATATAATTCTAACAACTCGAGTCTACGCACAGATCACTGAGGTCTATGTAGACTCCTTTCCATTTACATTAGTTATTTATAATTATTTATAATTATTCTAGCCGGAGCAAGCACATTTCAACTAGTATTTAAGTTTATACTATTAATGACTTTATAAATTGAATTTTACGTAAACAATGTACTGTATAATGATTCAAGACTATATAGGCCTATATTCGTATTTTATTTTTTGAAAAATTGTTATTTTTTTGTATATATTGTGAAAATAAAACTGTTTTGATTTGAGTTAGGAAATATTGAATAAAATTCAAATTTGTACAATCTGTGACACTTACTTTGGAAGTCCCCGATGTATCCGAACTCAACAACTGTTTGTTTTCCAAATTCCTTCTTCACAGAGATAGGTTTATATCCCTCATTGTCCCAGCCCCTTCCTTCATAGATGGTCCCGTCGCTGGAAAACATGAAACTGAAAATGAAAAAAAGATACATTCATAAGAAAAAACCGATATATTATTATAATATATAACTGCAGTTTTTGTAAACGTATTTATTTAACTCTCCATATATCGATTTTCACTATATGCTTAGTGGTGAACTCAAGGTAATAATTAAGGTGGTTAATTCCTATGCAATTCGTAACAGACTTTTCATCTACATTTAACCTTGATTTTGAACTAGGATCTATAAAATTACCTACTTCATTACTTCTTGATTTTCAATTAATTTTTGTACTTTTATTTCTTTTATGCATAATGAAATACGTCTTCAAACACTTTTTGACACACCCACACTGACAATGAAAACATTTACAACACGGTAAATATATTTTATTTTTATTTTACTGTTTGTGGCCTCTTATAACCTCGCATTTGCTGCTACATAGGCTATGGACCTGTGCGTGGAACCTATCCAGCAAAGCAAGGGATAAGGTGGGACAGTACAAAGGGTGAGCTGTACTGATGAAAAGTAGTAGCATGAACCCTGCCTTTGGCCTCAAGTTCGTGGGACTGAGCCACCGACTCACCAAGACTGAAACTATACTTAAGATATTGACTCAAACATAAAAGCCTTACTTCCAAGCAATGTCGGGCAGATTCATCTCAGTCATGTGGAAGTCTTGTAATTTCTGCAGAGTTTTCAAACAAGTTTCTCTCTCGAAGCACTGCTCAGTCCCAGTATCAGTGACGTGGAACACTTGATAAGGAGGCCCCATCTTCCTCGTCCACCTAGCAGCTACGCCACCCCATTGTTCCTTAGGCACAATAACTAACTCGTTCTCCTCTTCCTTTTCATTCAACATGTCCAATTCACTCCAACCTTTCTTCTTTCTCCAGTAAGAACTTCGTCCACCTTCTTCAGACATCTCGCCTTCGTCCTTATCTAAGGAATTTCCTTCAGCTGTGTATTCTGACTCTAGGTCCACTGGGATGTAGGGGTTTCTTACCTTTTCCTTTTTGTCTGTCTTCTTACTTTTCTTCTTCTCCCTTACAGGGAGTTCGCTCATCTTTGGCTATTGTATTTTCAGATTTCATTGTATTTCTGGATGGACATTTAATGAGAACATATTAGTGTTAATGTATTATTTGATTGTATACAAATATAAATATTACTTTAGGATTGGAAATATATAAAAATTTAATACTTTTCTAAAATTGAATGTATTATTTTAAATTGAAAATTTTTAAACCTACATATTTCTTATTAGCATTATTAAAGTGACTAAAAATATTAATTACTCTAAGACGGGCTTGTAAAATATTATAATAAAGATTTTTAAACATGTACTTACACAAAAGTATTTACTTATATACTATAATAAGTTAGCACATCAATCAATTTACAGAATATTTAGTAAACCCAAATTTAGTCTATATGCACAAACAACTGTGAAGCCAATATGAGTATTAACTCTAATGCCTTGTTATCAGCAGTTATCTTTATTCCTACTTCTTTTATAAAATTACAGTTTTTACGTCAAAACATAATTTCATTGCGATAACAGTATCATCTGTTAAGTATGAAGTGATATAAACGTAGTGACAATTTATTCTAATATTATTTACAGTAGAGAGTTTTATGTTTGTTGACAATAACTGTTAAATAGCAATCTTTAGAGCCCCATATGTTATATGGCCCCAGTTCCTCCCTGTTACCTTTGACTATAATGACATATAGTCAATGCTAATATATGGTCGGGTTGGTATTCTTTTAAACTTTTGTATCGTGTTACATAAATCGAAATCAGTGATGGATCATTAAAATATTTGTTTGCAAAATATAAATATTTTATTGGAAACTTATATGTTTATTAAAACAGGTTTATACTGTAAACCTTCTCTTGCTGTGAGTTACTTAACATCTTGACATTTATGTCGAATTAGATATGTGTAATTACGAGATATTTGTAAGAGTTTATGGTTTACAGAGTAAACGTAATTATTACCGGTTACTATGATTTGTGAGGTATTATTTATTTTACTAACTAGTCTCAAATCATTATTCAACAGTGTAAATAAAGGCTTTTGCATCGTATTGTAAGGACATATAACAGTTGGTTGTTATTGTTATAGGAACCAAAAGTAATTTCAAACTTCATAGTCTGAGGTAGTTCTAGGTAACGTTTTAGTTCAATGCCGCAGATATTAAACCCGTGTGAGAAATAATACAAAGTTGTTCATTGTCTCCGTTCGCTTTTAATTTCCTGTACGAGAAACTAATCTTGCTGGCATCCTCACAAGTTCTAATTAAATCATTTCTTTAAGCCTTGCACAATAGGTTATTACTAGTGTTCTCAGCATTCCTCACCTTACAATATTAATTATTAGTTAATTATCTATAATTTTAACTATTATGTTTATGTTGATTGTTATTTGCGTTTTAATTTTATAAACTATTCTTTTTTATTTAAGTTTACTGTCTTGTAAAGTACAATATTATGAATAAATTGGTAAGAATTAAAGAAGTCATTTTGTTTGTACATTAATTGGATAAATAATATTTATAAATCTTCATAGTGAAATAATTCCTAATTAATCCTCACATTAGGATCTTACTGTAAGATGTGGGGTTAATAGTTCATTTACATTTGTATTTCCTCCCGTCATCATATATAAACATGATTATGAATTATTAACTAGTACATTTACAAGCTATACATGCTAAGAATAAATGTTTGCTTGTATTTTAAGGAAACTATATAACTTTTTTGATCAGCATTGTATGTGTTAATGAAGTTACAGAAAGTCCTACTGTATTGTTATTCGCTTATTGGGTCTGACGATAGTTAAAGTGACCAATCAAAGTCGATCACCAGTCACCACTGCTATCTATTATATTTACAGTATATTCCGTCTCGTAAGTGGGAAGTATAGGTGTAAATATATGATTCAAGTGTTACTTTTTGCAAACTAAATATAAACTATATTTGAAACCAAAAGCTGAATTTATATCAACGTAAAGCATTATACAAAGTAATAAAGCTGTTTCCTAGTACAAAAGAAAACTTAAAATGGGTCAAAATGCAATCAACATTTGAACTTAAACCCCCTAATAATGAATGTAGATTAAATCTGTATTTTATAACCAGTTGTTTTCATTCACCGAATTAAGTTATTCAACTCTACTAATGAATTGCATTGCTGTTTACTGTAGTTTAACTAATTGTTGCTGCCAAAACTTAAAACATTACCTGCCATTCTAAATACCAAAGACGATTTTACAGTTAAGTTTTTTTCTGGTCGTACCTCAGCTTAGCACGTATTTTCAAAATGTCTACATTTTCCGAATCAATGGCAAAAGTAACTTGATCCACACTTTAATTAGGAAAGTTTCTGTTTTGTTCACTCGTATCGTTAATGGAACTTTAAGCTAAAGCAACTGTGAGAGATAGATTACGGTTAAAAATTGTGCGAATGTTTGATCACACAATCATGTAAGGAAAACACAAAAAACTAATATATATTTATGTCTAGTTTCTGCTAACAAGCTAAATAACACCTAACCCTCAAATAAACACAAATAAACGGTTTTATTTGAAGAATTTGTTTTATAGGCTGTTAAGTAGTATCGGGTTCTAGAGCTTTTCAATTTCTCCCAATAGTTTTGTTTTCGTCTGGCTATCGAACAAAGTACTTTTATGAACTCTTTATTATTGCCTTCGTTTGTTTTTCTATTCAACTATGACTAACCCTTTTTCGCCAGATCAATCGTGATAAGTTTTAGTAATGGGCAAAGTGTATCCATACATGCTGATAACTACATATTATGTCAAAGGTTTATACAAACTAAAAACAAATTTTGAGTTAAATTTGTCCATTGATTTTAAACTGAACAATACTTTAAAAATTGTTGTTTAGGATACTACCAAAATTATTTTACTCAACGATTAGAAGCACAACGTTAATATGAGTTTTTTATGCTGCTCAACTTTGAGATATTCTCTGTCATTTAAAAGTTAGGCAATCGTCAAAGTGCCATAATATTAATCAGTGATTTTTTTATTGTTTCTTAATAATATTTCATTTATTATTTCAGTTCATTAATTTACTTTATTTACTATATTCTGATAATAATTAATTTTAGGTCACCATTATATTCAGTTCGACTTAATCTAAAAGTAAAGGGAAATAAATATCATATTGTATCCTGTTTAAGCTATGTTGATTAATTTAAATATATATAGCATATTGGTTTTCAACTATGTAGCTCGTGATATGGTGTATCTCATATTTTCTAAACTTTATCTACCAATACTGAGGTAAGAACAAGAATGCAGCCTGTTAACTTTCCCAATTAAAGTACGGCTTAAGTTTCTTGTATTGGCTGAGGGCGCGAATGTGAAACTTTAGGAGAATCTTCTACTAATTGACTTTCATGAGTTGCTAAATATAACTTACGCTTCAAGTCTCGTTTGTACAGTTAAAGCTGGATTTACAGTATTAGCCAAAATAAACAGTACTGAAAATGAATCAGCTGTAGTTGCCTTCTCGATCAGCTGATTCAATAGGTGTTTGTTGCCACGGCTTTGCGTTCATTACTTCTTTCTTATTTGAGGTTAGTTTTTGTTAACATGGTGCTAACAACTTTAGAAAAAACTTTTATCGTAGAGCATTATTTTCGCTCATACGGAATTGGACGTGCGGGTGGTCCAAGCTTGTCACACACTGCTTTACGTTTTCCGGAACATTTCCACAAAAACCCGCCTAGTAATGCTGTGATTCTTAGTGTCGTCGAAAAATTTCGAAGAACTGGTAGTGTTTTGACACAGCGAAAGGGCTTTTCAGGTCGCCCAGTTACTGTCTGTACAAATGAAAACCACGGAAGAGTGTTGCAGCAAGTGTTACAGTCACCGAAAAGAAGTCTAATGTGAGCTTCTCTTAAACTGAATATTAGCAATACGTCAATGAGAAGAATGTTCAAAAATATTGGTGGTTTTCCCTACAGGATACAAACTGGACAACCATTGGATCGTATAAACAAACTAGCCAGAGTTCAGTACTGTGCTTCAATGTTAGCAATATGCTATGAAGAACCTGATTTTCTGAGTGATGTATGGTTTACAGATGAATGTCATGTGCACCTTAATGGTTACATAAACAAGCAGACAACACGTTTTCTTGGATTTGAACGTCCTGACATTGTTGTAGAGAGGCCACAGCAGTATTGTTAAAATTTATACATAAAATAAAAGTATTACCATTAAAAGTATTTCAGTACTGTTTATTTTGGCTAATACTGTACTTACCAAAATTGATTGTTATGGTACAACTCTCATATACCTATAAACTTTGCGTAGTTTTCATGATTAAATTAGGTCCGGAAACACCCTCTGTATCGTTTGCAAAGCCCTATAAGTCAAAACACAGCTCGTCTTAAATTTTAGTAAACATCGAACTTAAATAACAACCCCAAGCCTGCAATATATCAGTTAGAGTTCTCGGTGCGTATTATATTATTACGTTACTGGAGAGAAGTTTTGAAAGTCTAACCAAAAACTTCGTCAAAAGGATAATTTTATAAATATTGTTAGTATAAACGCCAATGGAGTAACATTAACGTAAACATTATTTGTAATGGAACGATCTAAGCATTTGTCTTGTTAGTTGGTAGAACGACAACTTCAACCTGTTGTTATAAAGCATCATTAATTAATGACTCAATGGTATCTGGGTCTAGGAACGATCTTACTTAAAATCGAACGAGTGACCTTCAGATTTGAAGACGAGAATTATAACCACTCGACTATTTAGGTGATAGTCAAATCAATTAGACTTGCTTAAAAAAGTCCAACCTTTCAGCGAGCAACAGCCTAAACCCGTTTACAACCTAATGAAGAACACGTAAAAATAAGTTTACTTTTATCAGCACTTTGTCTACAATTACTGGAAAAAGATTTCGCTACAAACTATAATAATCAGCAACAGTTTTAATTTGGAACAGCATGTAATTGTAGGTCAACGAAAACTCATAATTCTCACAATAACTGATGAGTCTAATGAAGAAGCAGTAAATAGGAAGTTCAACAATGAAGACCAACACTGTGGGTATACGCTGTCTAGTGCCTAACTGCATTACAGTTCTACAGACTCATCTGCTTATCTGTATGTTCAATTCTGTCTGCAATGTGTGCTTTGCGTTAGCGCATTGCGTTCAGTCTGCTGCATATGCTGTAGTTAACATGTTATACAACAGTTTATTATCATATTGGTAGTACTGAATGTATGTTTTAATAGTATTTCTTAATTCAATTTTGAAATTATAATGGTTCTTCGCTTAAAACAACATTATTTTAAACAAAATTTCAGTTTCCTCTATTTTTCATATACAGACACTGTGAGTTATCAAATAAACACATTTCAGTGGGTTTGGACAGTTAAAGCAAAATTTTAACACTTGATCAATGATGAATTAGCTTTTTCAACAATAAAATGGGTTCGTTCAATTAACTGGTCGTATTTTAACCCCAATATGAGTAGAATTGACTGGTTTGTCATGAGAAGTTGTATAACTTTGCAAGACCAGTTGTGTTGAGTAACCTTAACCAGAATTAATTTATAAAAAATATTTATCAAAGCTTGGACATCTGGGTCCGGTTTTGAATCAAAAGGTTTCTGAACCTTCTCGACATCGAACATTTTGATCATGGACGACCATAATCAATCTGGCAAATACAAAACATGCACTCATTAATTTATTTTACAAAAGAGCGGATTTCTGTTACTTTACTTTGTTATTTGGCAAAGACTGTCTAGCCAATGTTTTAACTTTCAACGTTTCTAACGAGTCTCAACCCTTACAGCACGCCCTTTCGTGCGGACTCACCAAGACCGGAAATCAGTTGCACCCTTGTATTGCAAATTGTATCGAGTTTTGTGCGTGTACGGTTTACACGCAAACCTTCCCCTGTGTTTAATACTTCACTTTCGTAATTGCTTTCTGTTTATTGCCAATGTTTCTTCAGAGTCTATTTTTACTTTTTCCACCTACCCCAGTGTTTTACGTTTGAGTAGAAAGAAAAGGATTCTTTAACAATAATTCATAACGTTAAAAGAGGGTTGTGTGAGTAGATGCGAATAAATGTTGCCAAGTTTGCTTACGATTTTTCTTGTTTTGGTTCCACGAGCGAGAAAAGGATACAGAAATTCCAAGTAAAAACTACTTCAATAAATACGGACCAAATTTAAATTCTAATATGTAACTTTTTTCTAAGTTCATACAAAATGATTACACTACTGATAGTTTCAATTGCAAAATAATTACCGGTATATACCTTGCAAATAAGTCCTTCTAAAGTATGGATTGATGAATACAAGATTTTTATTTGTACGTCTTTATTTTTCGCCAAGAAGTTGTGTAATGTTGTTACAAACTTAAATTTAGTAAAAAAGATCCTTGTACTATTTTTAATCGTTCTCGATAAAACAGGTATCAGTTTGCTACAGAAAGATTTTTTTCAACGTGTTGCTTGAAATATTTAATGCCTGAGATGGTTGTAAAAATATAAAAGCACTTCTGTAAATAAGGTTTACATTCAACAAAGGAAAGTTCAATTATTCACTAAAATATTATGATAAAGATGCTTTCTAGATAACTCGTGATAACATTTTACTAGCAATAGATTTATTTGAAAAATGTAATATTCAATAAGTTCCTAAGATTAAGCACTATATTTCCAAAGACCTGTGTTGTAAAAAGGTGAAAGAATTGTTTACATAGAAGTGAATCTATATAAATAAAATTAGAGTTTTGTCTGTACATTGCTTAGAATAATGAACTTTTTGGTTATTTTTACATTTCATAGGTCAGAGAAACCGAATCAAACCTTATCTCAATTTCTGTCTGTCTGTCTGTCTGTCTGTCTGTCTGTCTATCTGTCATTCTCTTGGTAACGCTAAAATACGCACTTTATTACAACTACTCCTCAATAACTATAGCACTGTCCCGCCTGAAACTTATTTTCCAAATACTATACATATATGAGATGGTTTTAGACGTATTTCATCGAATATGAGACAGTTAGATATTTAACAGTAAACCCTTGAAAATCAAGTTTTTGTCGATTTTTGACGTGGAATTTCTGGAAGCCCATGTTAACCTTATGAGAAATGAAATTATTGAATCTTAACAGCTGTTTCAATTAAACAAGTTGGTTCTGTTCTGTGATGTTCAATAGCATTAAAGTTACAAGGATTACCAACAGGGTGCAGCACTAGCACTATTATTTCTTTTACATTTATGACAACAGCTAATTTGCAACCTGGAGGCGAGTGAGCGTAGCGAACGAGCTAACCTGAAGGCAAGTGAGCGTAGCGAACGAGCTAACCTGAAGGAAAGTGAGCGCAGCGAACGAGCTCCAACATACAGGTGAGTGAGCGTAGCGAACGAACTTCAACCAGGACGTGATTGAGCCATGCAAACGAGATCAGATAGTAAAAATAAAAGTAAGCCTACCGTTATAGGATCGACCGGCAGACACAGAGGTAATTTAACCTTTTATTGATTGTCATACCGATCCGGAACAACAAAAAACAACATAAAATGAAGCTATGTATAATAGTTTGGCCAGCATATCTTAAAATATGCAAACCAACTGCTGTTCGTTATATAAGAAGGTTTCAACTGAATATTATAAGATCCCCGTGCGTAGAACGGGTACACAGCTAGTGTTTATTAAAATTTGTTATAAATAAATTTGTAACGTAATAAATTAAAATAATTTAGCACATAGTCTGTATAATAAGTACATATTCAATATTTAAATTTACATAGTAAAATTACTTATTAAAAAAGGACGGTATGTACTATATCATATGAAGAAAGTTATTTAGTTTGAATTGCCAGCTGACCTCTTTCTGAACTAAGATAGAGTTTCAACTTTACCAATTCAACTTTTTGTTTCAGTCCGTTAAAACAAACAATTCTGATGAAATATTTGTAAGTAAAATGGATAGTTTAATACTACAGTAAGAGTAGTCCTAAATACTCAGTAATAAATTGACGATCATTATTATAAATTTGGAGAACGCGTATGCTAGCATGAGTAAATATTTAATTAAGTTAGTCATTTATTAAACCATGAAATTATTCCTTTTTAACTTTTAGCATAATTATATTTTCTTAGCAGTTTATTGACGAATAACTCATTTGTCTTCTTAATTATAATTGAAAGGTTAAGTGACAAAATTTAATAAACATAAAATTAGGAAATTTAATTTAAAATATTTTTTGAATGACTATGACAACACCAAAATAACAAACTGTCATTGAACACCAATCATAACTTTTGAATTCGGTCCATGTGATTTGGATATTCTTATGCAAACACTTACTGACATACGTTTTACTGCAAATGATTAACGATTCATTAATTAAATTTAGTCAATCGATCTATTCAATATATTTTCAAAAATCTAAACAAGAATATTTTATCTAACTACAAGATTCCGCCTCTTCCCCTTTCCCCATTCGTTGTTTCTTTTATTCTCATACGTCGATTGTACCTAAGATTACTTGGAAGGAAATAATAGAAGCCCCCAATCCCCTTCCCTCTGTCGTTATCTGTGGGGCAAACAGCTAGGTTTTTGAGTAAAAGATACTGACTTGTATTTATGAGTCGAACAATATTATGCCATTCTGTGCTGCTGTTTAAAATTGAAATCATCCAACTTTGAACTAATGTGTCTATGCAAATTATGAGTAATATTTTGTAACAGTTCCAATTTTGTATTTATTTTGCGTCGTTTCTTCCTTAAGATAAAATAAATCAACTTCATTAATATCGTGTTTAGTTTTCTTTGTAATACTGCATTCATCTAGTTTTGTTTAAAAATGTTGATTCTATCTATAAAGTTAAAACAACGAACTGTAGCTGAAATCTGAATATAACTGTGATCCAACTAAGACAGTTTTATAATGGGATATTCTCTAATCAACTCATATTCCAGTTACACTATATTTTTTATGATTTCATTAAAGAAAAACTCGCATGAGAAACATCATCAGTGATGTTTATGCATTGCGGAAATACGTTTCTATACTTTTACTCTGCCTAAGTGCTTTTGCGGTAATATGCAAAATGTTAACCTCACTTTTACATTTGCATTAATCTTCCTTTGATCAACTAACAGCGCGGCCGAGGCTGACGTGGCTACACTGGTCACTGAAAGTAGATTTTCATCTTTATAGAAACCCGCCAAAAATTATGTAAATTATATACTTCTGTAAATATGCGGTAGAGGTTTATTAGGTGATCTATGACTCATTGATTAACAGTTTTAAAAATAAATATATCCGAACTGGTAAAATTAATTTGGTAAATTGTAACTTTGATTTTATTAGGAATTTATTTTAAAGGCTGGCAGAAGGTATGGGTTTAGTTGAATGGGTTTTACGAATTTGCTTAGGGAATATAACATTCTACTCTACTATCAGATCCAGTTTTTCCTCTTTATGTGAATTAAACGTGACCGATTACAACTGGTTAGGTTAGGTTAAACAGTTAGGTTGGATTAAATAACTTAACATTATAAATTAAATTCATTTTGCAATATGTATAAACCTAATCTAGTGTGGTGAATACAACGGAAAACCCATTGTGTTGTCGGTCAATAGGAGTACGAAACATGTTTTCAATGGTTTTGTAATATGACGAAAATATGTGTGATGTGATTGAATGACACAATTATTCATGGATAAATGTACTGTTTGAATAACAGATGTGTTAATTTATTTGATGTACAGTAAATAATTAAGTTACTGTAAATTATTAGCCATTCACATTAATAGCTTTAAATGTTGAATAGACACCATACACATCTTTGCTTTCAATTTTAAACTCTCACCAGTCCCAAACAATCAAAAATTATCACTACAATTTTTAAATACTCTTAGCAGACACTAGCTTTAAAACTAACACAATTTTTACCTCTTTAACAAATGTAGTAAATTCAAAGCCTGTTCCACACTGTGTCCTATGAGTTTGAAATTGAGAGAGCTGTTGTTGGAATAAAGTGTAAATAGGTAGGAAAACAGGAAGTGGAAGCACACTCGAGGGATCTAATTATTTTGAAAGAGGCGAGTATCTTCTTACGCCTAACTCAGCCTGAGCACATTACAGTATCAGCCGGGTACAATTTGGTCACCAAGTTAACATTAGCGTGATCCATATGATCGTTAAATGTACGAGTAATAGAGTAATTTTATTTTCATTTTATTTATTCGTTAAAATGTAAAGCCCACTTTTAACATTTAAAACGTTACATTTGTCTTAATCATGAAGTTTCTCAATGTCCACACGCATTTCTTCTAAGAACGTTCAATAAGTCACTATTTATCAAGTGTGGTTAAGTTTATAACACTCATGGATAAAAGGTGTTTTTGTAATACAGAGGACGATTTAGTTGTAGTTTTCATGGGTAGTTTTAAGGATACATGATAAAACTTTGTTTACTTATGTCTTCAATACTTACGGTTCAGTTAAGGGCTTAAATAATAAGGTGATAATGTTTCGAAAATGTATGCTTCCCCTCGTCTTACAAGTAAAATATTATGTGGACATTCGTTTCATAAACTAATTTTATTTGGAGAGTGGATAAAAAATGTCAGTAGCCTTTTCGAATACACGAGATTTTAATGTGTATGGTACATTCATTTTGATGGCACTTTTTAGTATTGATAAAATGTTATACACATTACTCTTTCAATTTTAAAATAAAAACTTCACAAATATATTTTTGATAATTTCTGAAAAGGCTTAGTATTGTGTTGTGTTGTTACAGTTCATTAAATATACATGACCCTAAAGATAATTTTAACACAGTGTGGCCTCCGTTAATACTTTTGGATTTACGGTAAATAAGACAAGAATCATATCATTCATGTGTTCATTGCAATATCACATATATAATCGGAACCATGCAACTGGAAACAAGAATACCCAGCAGGGAGTCAGGGCTGTTGTAATGAAAAAGGGGAAGTTTTTGAATTATGAATGCATCTCGAAGAGATATGTTCAATCGGAAGCACAAAATGGGCAGGATTTGGGGAAGAACTGAGATGAACAGAGTTTGGAAAAGGATGATGGTGCTTAAGTATAAATGACATCTATGGTGTGGACGAAAGTTCATTTTTATGGAAGAACTTCCATGCTAACTAAGTTTAACGAAATTTAAGACAAATTATAAGAAACAATAATCAAAGGCCAAAGTTATTGTTAAGAATATTTCTTGCATTAATGAAAGTACAGTTTGATAATTTTAATACTGTTAAAACTCAATGTTTGGTTGAAATGAGTAAAATGTGGGTAGAAATTGTATTGTTAAAAGGGGTTGGCTAGGTCATGAACATGTTTAGAGCTTGGGATGTACAGTATACAACAATGTAAAGATGTTTAGTGACAGATTACTACTGACTACCTATTACTTATTACTGACTTCATTGTAAAATCGGAGTTATTAGTACAGTAGTAGTAATCATTAGGGTTAACTAAACGACAAAAAAAATAAGTAATGAAAAATCATTGACATCTTCATAGAATTAACAGTTCATCTGAATATCCATCTCCTTTAGCGATTCCTCCCAAACTTTTTATAACTTTTCCCAGTAAGGAGGAAAAAGTCAGTTTCAGTTATGATTTATGACATTTTATTTTACTTATGCCCTTTTAATTGATTAATAACAGTATATTAACTCGTGACTACAAAGTAAATAAATAATCTTTTCCGTGAAAGGTTATCATCCCTACATAGTAGCAGATCGTTAAATATTTGTTGAATCTAATTTGATTGGATATATAGTAACTTTGAGTTTAAATTTTCTACTTCCATATTCGACATTTTGGTTTACTCCAATATTTTATTTCTTAGGGATTTTTGACACCGTGCTTAGTTTTTACATACTGATTCACTAGACAGTGGTAAGCTTCAAGCATGAAAGGCAAACAAAAAGATAGTCCTAAACGTTATAAATACGAGTACTTTAGGTTGGATTTTGAGCCTTTTCGTAAAGACTTGGTATGTTTGATAGATATTTTGAAACCGAAATACACTAAAGCATTTAAACCTTAAATGGTAAAAGTTATGTTTAGTACTGTAATCATACAGTAACAATACTAATCGTAAAATCTTTTGTAATAAAAACTTTAGACTATTGATAAAACAATGAACTACGTACGTGTAACAAAGATATTCGTTATAAGAGGTTTCTGTGGTCTTATCCAGTCGAATACATCGCCTTCAGAAGTAATTTTAATTTTTGGGGCAAAACGCGAACTACATCAGTATCCATATTGCGTGATAGCGTCTTATAATCTAGAATACATCTATAATATACAGTATATATTTAATAACAATAATATACTGTATATTATATTTTTATACAGTTATTGAAATCCCCTAACTACTCCTAAGAACCTACTCTGCTATCGTAGGTTTGAATTTACCGGTATATCACCTATTTTATAAACAATAGTTTATTTACATTAATTTTCATCCGAATCTAAAATTAGTCGCTGCAGTACTTCAACCTAGGTTTCGACGCAGGTTGCCTCATGATCATACATATACCAGACACATTATACCATGATTGTTTCCTAGATAACAATATAATAGGAATGGTAATAGTATTATAATGTACTAATTACTATGTATAATCTACTAAATCAACTAAATGTATAATCATTATGACTGCTTATCTTCCAGCATTTTGTGACATGCATTGTGTGCATTTTGCATTTTGTGCACATCGTTATTTCTGTCGTAACTTTTGATTGTTACTATGTGTTTGTTCGTTATTTGCATGTAAATTCACTAAATCGTTTTACCGAGAAAGGTAAAATTTATTGCAGCTAAATTTCATTATAGCAATTGAGTGGTTGAGGTATATACACACACACACTGTATTTAACACGTGATAGGAGAAAAAATTACCCAAACAACTTGTGAAACATAAATATTCAGAAAATATTTTTCACCGAATCTGCATAGTAGTGGAAAAACTTAAGAATCGATGGAAATATTTTAAATTTCCAATTGTTTTACAACTGACAAAAGACTTGTTACCTTTTTTACGATTCAAATTCTTTAATAATAAGGCTATTTTCAAAGACACTTTTAATCAGTGTGTACAGCCTAAAATAAAGAAAAAATTAAAGTAATTACTCAAATAGAAGAAATAACTGATAAATTTGAAACAAAAGAAGCTATTTTGTTTAAATAAGCGACTGTTGACCCACTTTCGACGACGGAACGCTGAGCAAGCTTCAACTTTACTAATTTAACTTCTTAGTAGAGTAAAGAGCATCTAAACGTCAACATGTGTAACTGCCAACAAACTTGGCTTTTTAGTTTATTACTGTCTGGCATTAATGTTTCATTTACTTTTATTTTGTTTAAACACTCTTAAAATGTAAAATATCATCTAATTGTTTGTATGTGTGTTATAATTGTAAATTCAACATTGCTACACATTGTCTTTAGATGAATTTCTAACAATTTCACTAATAATGGTTTACACTTACTGCATCAGAGTAATCCTTTGTTGCTTATTTGGCAACTAGTTTCGATTATTCTGAGCTATCATCACACCTCAAGGTGTCAGGTAATCAATTCGTTCGAAGGTCGTTAACAAAGAGAGTTCAGTAAATAAAACATCTACGACACACGATAACATAGAAAGGAGACACGAAACACACGAAGTAGACAAAAAATTAACGTTACCGGGCTGAAGTAAAGTCTAGACTTAACTTAATACAGGGATCCAGAGGCTAGCTACAATTGAAAATAACAATTTCAATATAAAATTAGCCATTTAAATGTTAACCATTAAACCATTAAAAGGTTTATGTGTATGCCTATTTAAACCTTTTAGTATTAAATATTTAGAAAATATATTAGGATTCAACTTACAACCGTCCCTCCTTAAAGGTTATTCGGGTGTATTTAAAGATGTAAAAATGTTGAAGAAGGCAATAATCTGGCCAGGTTTTAATATCGAAGGATTCACGTTCGGTATAAGAGAGCCATTGTGAGGAAGGACATTGTTGTAAGCCTGTCTGAGATTGCTTTGTATTGTCATGAATCTTCAAATATGCGTGAGGCAAAACTGCCCAGTTATTGGAACGCTGAGATATCCTGGGAATTGACATTCAATGTAATGTTGACGATTTCAATTCATCAAACTCCACTAGATTCGTAAATATAGGCTAATAACACTATTGAATTTGTGAACTCTAGTAAGAGGATGTAGAAAAAGTAGGTATTTTAAATGTAATTCATTTATAGTATATTTCATCACGAAGGCCTAAAGTGACCCTTTTCAATCCGAGCTCAAGTTTTTTTTTTCAAGGCGAAGCCGAGGTTAAAAAAATATTGAGTTTTGAAAAGACATTTTTTGCCCATGTGATGAACTATATTTTTTGTCATATTGCACCATCATTTGAACAAACTATGTTACAAAACCGAATTAGTTTTCATTTAAAGATGGCTTCTCTAAGCTACTTCTAGCTTGTTTTCGATTTAATTTTCGAATGGAAACAAGCAGCTGTTTAGCGCAGTAAGTGGTTCAACCGTTTGGTATATTACGATTATGTTACTGTAGTGTACATTATACTATCGAAATATCTAACTATTTACAAAAAGGACAATTAACTACAATCGATTAAAAAATCAATACCTACTTTTGATACATGCAATTGTTTACAATCAAAATTTACAACTGAGTTGACAACAGCAGATTTTTACTCCCTATGCACTAAAATCATTATTTAAATATTCAAATGTTAAGGTTTCAAAAAATCTTACCATCTGTTGCAAAGGATTGTCATTATATTTGAAAAATATTCCTTTACGGCGAATCAATCAATCCATCTCCTAATGGAAAAGAATATTTAATCTGTCTTATATTCAATTGTTTACAAAGATTATATATTATTAAATATTTGAAATTCAATTTATTATTATAAAATATCATCTATTTAATTATTGAGGTGATGGAGTTCCAGTTGATTTGTTCTGGTTCTATAAAAAGGTATTGTACTCTAGCTCATGGTATTATAGTTGGAAATCCGTAGATAATTATTATGATTTGATATCATTATCTCAGACGTGCTACAGAACTGAGCTTAAATCACACTTTACAGGAGAGAAAGTTACAGTATATCCACAAGAAACTTGACAAACCCAGGAAAGTCTCCATGATTAAAAGTTAGATTGATAAAGTTTTTGCTTTAACTACTCTTTGAAACTATACATTTGATGTACAATTAACTTCTTATGACTCAATACATTGATTTCCAACTATGATTTTTACTGTTTCTTTCTTTAGTTATGTTCTAGTTAAAACAATTGAAACCCCAGTTGAAATAAATTGGCATACATTGTGATGGCCATTTTATTGTGAATTATGAACAACTCAACACACAACATTCACCTACGTGATGTAAAAACGCTCTTACTACACTTGTGAGGTAAATAGCTATATTAGTATAGTAATTGATGGTACTACATGGCAATAATACAACGTTATAAAGTCACTATTGAATTGCATTAATTTGTTTTTCTTTTAGATAAAACTCAACACTAAAATAATTTTATACAATATGATTCAATCAAAACAGTGTAAAGAATTTTCTCATCTAGGCTTGAGAATACTTATATTCAATAAATTAAGGAAAATGTTTCATAGAATTTTTCTGTCTCAGTTTTTATGGACAAATGATATATTTCAATTCCACATAGCATAGCAATGTATTTAAATTAACTTCAAGCCATTATCCTTGTACTTTCTGAAACGATTTATATTTCTTATAACATAGTAGGATTATTTAAATCGTCAAATTCATCAGTTAGGTCTTATTTTTAACAATTAAGTGACTATGAAACAAGTGGATAAACTATTAAACTTTCTTAATTAAACTTTGAGTTGAGTTAAACAGGTTGAAGAAGCTCATGTGAAACTTCATCAATTATTCATTTGACTTAACAGGGTCAAAGTTAATCCTCCTGATGATTTGAACACTAAGCAGCAGTTAAAAAATAGGACTGATGAGAATTTCATTTTTGTTCTGAATCAGTCAAAACTTGAACCATACTGTAGTTTTTTAGGTTACAGAAACTCTAGTTTTCACCACTATTTCATCTTAACCTTAAACATGAGCTGTCAGTCAATGGTTAAATAGCCGTTAAATAGCCCTTTAGTTTTCATTTTTATATTGACTACTATATAGTTTTCATTATGATTTTCCTGCCTTTGGCTGGATTTTTGAAGTAACCTTTTATATGTTAAATAATACTGTTCTTAATCCCAACTTATTATAAAAATCATTATCGAAAATATCCTCAATAATCTCTTTAAAAACAAAAACTCACCTTAACTAAAATTCAAATTTAAACAAAGAATCTACAATATTATTTCATAACAGGTTTTATATCCACAACAAACTCTAAATTGTCCATACTGAAAATTTTTTTTAAGGATTAGGACTTCAAATAATTTAACAGTGTACTTTTGTATTTTTAGTGTATTTGCAGGAACGAACAAAGGGTTAACCTTTTTTGTAAAAGCACTGGACGAATCTGTATCCTTTCTCACAAACATCCTTGGCATCTGAAACGATATTCGACCACAATAAATATCACACAAGTATAAAAATTAATCACACTAAATTGTATGTTTATATATGTTTCCTATATTTCCATGGTGGACATTTGTTGGTGAGAAAAGAGTCTTATTTACCAAGAATTGTAAAAGAAATACATCTGATTTATTTAAAAAAGTACTTTTCAGTGTTACCAGTGGTGACTGTGATGCAAAAGTGGTCAATGCAAAATGATAATAGAACTATTGATGTTATTACTTAACAAATATTGCAATATTAAACTGATAGAAATCCCTGACTTAAACAAAAAGCTTACTCAGATTCACTATAAGCATTTCAAACTTTTCTGAATAAATTTTACCATCCAAACAAAAAAAAAAAAAAAATATATATATATATATAGAAAGATTTATGACAAAAGTGTTTTTATAAAGAAAGTTTTCTTGAAAATTGATTATAATTTTCAGAATGAATACTAAGGCTACTTACTCTCCTTCATACATGTAGCTGAATTTCTTGATATGGATTCCTTAAACCTGGATTCTGGGATACTGTTTAAAAATTTCTGCATCGAAGATTGGCTAAATTTGCCTTGTCGGTCCATCTAAAAGTAAGCATATATTTCAATTCAAACCTTCAAAAATATAGATATTTGATATTCTGCTGAAATACCTTTTTCGTGACATTATATCAAATAGGCATGAACGTATCCAATTAGGTAAAAACTTATTACGGTATAAAAGTATATCAACTATTAAAATGCATAATATTTAACTTTCTGTAAGCATATATTTCAATTTAAACCTTCAAAATATAGATATTTGATATTCTGATGAAATACCTTTTACGTACTGTAGGCATTATATCAAATAGGCATAAATGTATCCAATTAGGTAAAAACTTATTATGGTATAATAGTATATCAACTATTAAAATGCATAATAGTTGCATAATAGTAGTTTTCCAGTCACATCGACAAAATTCACAATAGACTTAGTACTAGTGCTTTCCTTCTTCGTAGGCTCTCCTGTTATCAAGACAGACGCATCCTTCTGACAGCTTATTACGGTCTTGTTTACCCCTTTCTTACATATTGTGTGCCCGTTTGGGGTAACGACAAACTTCAAACTAAGAAAATATTCAAACTGCAAAAAAGGGCCATCAGATTAATCTTCAACCTAATAAAATATAGAGGGTCTTGTAGATCTGTCTTTCGTACAAATAATATGCTGACCTTCCCATCAATTTTCATTTTTGAATCTTTGACCTTCTTAAAAAAAAATTCGACACTGTTTCATATTAGAGGGTCATCTCACCACAGCTACAATCTCAGGAGGAACTTTAACCTACATATTCCACTATCTCGTACCACTTTCCATAAAAACCAATCATTCTCCATGTGTATCCGTCTTTTTAATTCTCTTCCTAACACAATCAAGGGCGAACATGATTTTAAAAAATTTAAGCGTGGTCTGAGGGAATATTTAGTTGATAAGGAATTTTACAGAGTTTCTTCGTTTTTAAATTGTAAATAGTTTGTACCTTTTGAAGTTTGTATCTTATTTTAATGGGTCTTATTTTACTTGTTTAGTTTTAGTGACTTTTGCCCTGTACATTTATGTATTATTATGGCAATAAAACATTCTGATTCTGATTCTGATTCTAATATTTAACTTTCTGTAAGCATATATTTCAATTTAAACCTTCAAAAATATAGATATTTGATATTCTGCTGAAATACCTTTTTCGTACTGTAGACATTATATCAAATAGGCATAAATGTATCCAATTAGGTAAAAACTTATTAAAAGTATATCAATTATTAAAATATGTAATATTTAACTTTCTGGAATTATTGGTAATAAACCTATAAATTAAAATAGTTTGTTGGATGGTTGGATCATGAATCACTAGGCTATATATAATTTTTTCAACAAACGAGTAAAAATTCAGTTTAGCTTCACAGCTGATCTGCCGATCATCTTGCATTTAAAATATTTTTGGAGATTAAACTCTGACAAAGACAATAGTTGTAGCAAGCACCGCTGACAAAATAGTATACAACATACTATTCTATGATCCTGAACTACGTGTACCATAATAATAAGTGGTATCTACAAACCAGATTGAACTTGTGAAGTAGACATGATGTGAAACATTTACTTTTCTGATCAGTTTGTTCTGGAGAAGTCAGAAAGGCAACACTCATGGCTGAAACATACCCCACAACTCTATATCCATAATTTGCTCCACAGTTCATGAGTATTTAAATGTAATATCCCACAAAATATTAAAAATATATAATAGTTTTCTAGATTGGATTTTTTCATGACATTTTTTATACAAATAATTACAAACAAAGGGGAGCTGTGGGCATTTCAATTGTGTTAAAACTTTTTTAACTCAATTTAATAACATAAAATAGTTTATTTTGGATCTACACCACAAATAATAATTTACCTACCTCAATCAGCAGTTAAACTTATCAAAAAATAGCCTTAAAACCACTTCAATAAATTGTTTTGTCACACTTCTATACATTCTGACTATGGTTAAACAATCAACTGAACAACCAGCAGTTAAATTACAATTTACATTAAACCTTTTTGTAAAGAAAGTGGGTCAGCATTACTGAACATTTGAATGCATTATGTAGAAATAAATCAAAAGCAAAAGGGACAAAGTCCTAAATGAAAAAACCTTTTAATTACCATTCCTCACTCCGCTAGGTCATAAGCTTTATAAATGCACTTCCACTTCAGTCGCAAAATGCCTTCAAGTTATACGGCTGTAAAAGGGATTTAACAGAGAAAACCCTTATTCACAGTTTGATGTTTAAATTTTAATGATAGTGATTTGTTTCAACATGTCTTGTAAACTCACCTGATGGGGGGCCAACTTCTTGTGAACACTTTTTTGCTGCTTCCACAAATGTCTTCTTGAATGTTCTCTTATCTACCTGCTGCGCTTGAGCTAGAAACCAAAATATAAAGGAAAGAAGAACTAAGTAAAATAAGCATAAATGCAGTTTTTAAACAGAATAGTACCAATTGTACATAGTTACAAACTAAAGAGGAATGAGTTTTTCAGGTCAATTAATACCTCATATAATATCTGGAAGCCAACAGTATGATTTTTTGGTCAAATGATTGATTCAAAATACTTTGAAAACCAAACAAAGGTTTAAGTAGTTAAATACTGTAGTTCTAATGTATTTAATAATGCAAAGAGCAAACAACTCTATCATATAAAAGTAGGTACCGTACCTATACACAATGAATCATACAAATAATAGTACAATTAAAAAAAAATCTGATTAAAGGTTGTACTGTTGGATAAAATAAAAGATTGAATTTGTACTACAATATAGTTGAACATTATTTTATATGAGATTGAAGTTTTTATAATGAGCAAATGTATTAAAATAATCAGTTTTAGCTTAAAATGGATGAGAGTTGTCACCTATGGTTTAATAACAGTAGTTAATTCAATTCAGCGAAATGTTGTAATACAACATAGACAAAGTGAAAAGTAAAGTTGATTTTTTTACATATTTGAATGTAAAAGTCTGAAAGTAAAAATGAGAAGGGGTAGTCAGGTAACCCTTACATAAGTTCTAAATTAGTTCAAAAATATTACTGTTGACCCCTTAAAATGTGTATTATCTAACTTGAGAACTACAGAACAGTGTACACAACAGTTACAGTTCCCTGATAGACCCTTTTGTAGTAAGCAAAAACCACAACCATTAACAAACAACACAGCTACTCCACTACCACTCTTTAATACCCATATTAGTACTTATGGTTATGGAGTGAGGAGGGAAAGAGAGGATGTCTAGATGCCAGCAATTAAAATGTCCCTTTGTGAATGGTAAACTGTCCATCTGGCAGCATCTGAATGAATAAGAAAACTCCATAAAAATTTGTATTTGTAAGTGGTGTACAACCTACAGCAAGCTAGAAGCCCTCTTCAGAAATTCTCTCAACCCTCATACACAGTGCAAAATCACAACACCCCTACCGCAGTAAACCTGCAGACTAAGCAAATTTTCACTTGCTTCCATTTGTCAAACGGGAAAACCCCATTTTTACCCTGTAAATTCATTGCAGCAATATTGTAGGTTTGTCTGAGCTATGTTTATCAGTATAGTTAACGCTTCACAGAACAGACATATCGCTTTGCTTAAAGCGTTTCGCTCTCAAGCCAACCTCTAAAAACAGATTAATGCAATTTTTGCACTACACAATACTTTAAACTACCTTTCAGCTTACAATGGGTTGTATATACCTACAATGCTTTGAGATAAACTTGTGATTTATCAACTATATCGAATAAAAAAGATATATTTTTCAAAAATTTGCAAATGTGAATTCACAAAGAAAAATAACACTTACTTGGGCCATAGGTGTATATAAATACAAGCAGGATAACAACTGCTGTGACCAGGGTCAGCTGTCCTCCATTCATCCTGATGAACTGATGATGGCAAATGAAACAGGAAGCATTGATAGTGATCTTTGCAGAGTGATTAGATCAGTGACATGGCAATAGTCATGCTATGATCACACTTTACCTTGTGTGCTCAATATTTACAGTTAGGGACCAAGAAAACCCAACTGTGCTAGTCCATGTAAATGAATTGTTCAGCATTTGCTGTCCAAGTCAGGGCTTTTGTCAAGAATAAGTAGCCCCTATCCCTCCAAATTGCAACCATGCAGAATTTTTTTAGGGCAGTGACATATTTTAGTTAAGAACATTTAACACGGAAAATTGAGAAGGGATTTCTTCCCCTCTATTTTTTATTTTTTTTTTTTAACCCTCGAGCGGGGGCTTGCGGAGTTTTCCTCCGCAATTGTAGTTTTTGTTAATATAAATATGCATAATGGGTGTCGGCAGTCGTGTATGGCTCTACACTTCACGCACCTCATCCTGGGAATGCCCTTAAGCTATTTTCACCCCGAAATTCCTCCTCATTTTGTTGTCAGTTGCAATTCAGTGACGCGGTGTCAGTTTGCGGAGGTTTACTCCGCGTGCGCCCTATCGCGTAAGTCCTCAGCGCAGAGTTTATTTCCTCATGCGTTATTGTCAAACTTTGTGTATATTTTATACATACAAAATTATAAATATGTATAAATTTATTATTTTATTTATAATTATTATCAAACATATTTTGTTTGCATGTATATGTATAATAGAATTATTGCGGATCAAAACTCTGCACGCCCCTCGTAACATACCTTTATACTGGAAAATTGCTCAATATTATTATTTGAAATATTACTCATATAAAGTTTAACAAATAATGTTATCTACAAAGAAATTAGGTTTCTGATTAGGTTATTCAACATTTACATATAGTATTTCTTATGACAAGTAAAATGGGTAAAATTTATGCTATTTAACACGTTCGCTACTGCAATAGTACGAAATGTTCCATTCACATGGACCAGCGACGCACATATGCGACGGCTGGTTTCCACCCATAGACTGCCGTCGCATATATGCGACGGCTAGTCACATTAAAATAGACTGCCGACGCATATGTGCGTCGGGGTTCTAATGTTTTTAAAATGCTTATATCTTTGTAGTGGTTTATTTGAAGGCACTGAATTCCCTGCAGTGGTCTACAGAGATGTCTGACGCACAACTGCGTCGCTTGGTCTGTGGATATGATGATTGGTGACGTCATATAATAGTTGGAAAAACTGGTCTTTACTTTTCTGCATCACTGTATGTATGCTGCATTATCCTATGTAGCTTTTATATTTGTTCAGTTATAAACTGTTCTTGAATAATCTGTTTATTTCTTTACTTACTTTCACCTTAAAACACAAAAAAATGAACTGTCGCATATATGCGACGTTTAGTCGTTTAGTCTATTTCAAGAAAACTATGATAATTTTCACTATTGTCTTTGCTGTAGACCGGGTGTCGCAAATATGCGACATTACAAAAGGTTATAAAAAATACAAATAAAAAAGAATAATTTATTTACAAACACGATTGTAGCGTATTACAATGTAAATGATCACTGTTTTACAGGTTTTCGCCCGTGGTCTGTGTGTACTGTTATCCAAGTGACAGTCGGTCGTGTAAGATTCAAATGTATACCTCGGTCTGTGGCAATGACCGTGGCGTCGCATATATGCGACGCTCAGTAGCGAACGTGTTAATGATGCGGAATAAAACTCTGCATGCGCCCCGCTCCCGTTTTACTGGTGAAGGAGGATTTAATCCTTGAGGGTTAAGAATATTGTACCAATTTTTACTTTTGTCCCCTAGTACCGTAGTCTATATGGAGAAAATATTGTCTTTACAAAATGATCAAGTTTGAAATTTGGGTGGAAATATCCACTTTATGTCACCCTTAACCCAAAAAAAATTTGCTACAGACTACACCTGTGATCTGATTTGGATAAAATGTGGAATTTAGGTACTAATCCATGGTATCTACAGAGTCTTTTTTATCATTTGTTGGAGAATTTTTATTTTTATTGTGGTTTTCCTATAAAATACATCAAATACCAGATGTACAACAGAAAATCAGATTTTAACAAAACATAAATGCTGTTTGCTATTCACCATTATCCTTGTATTTATTAATTCTAGAACAACACTTATTTTCACAAATATTTCTTCAAGTAAGGCCTGACTTCTTCTGCTTTTGTTCTTGCCTGAAAACAAAAAACATGATATAAGCTTCTTGCATTTTAAATTGTGGTATCCCCAACATGATTCTTATAAATAGTATTTAATCTATGTATCACAAAAAGGAAAGTGTCTTCTCTAAGATCCTGCCTCGAGTGGCTTAAACAAATACTAAAAGATACCACACAGTGAAAACTTTGGAAATACCTTTTTTTTCATCAGTCGTATAATTTTATCTCTGAACCATAATACATACTGAGCAGTGTGTTACCTTAGCAGAAGTGTTCACAATACACTTCAATGCATTCACCACCGCTTCAGCTCCCGAACCTTCCACTGCAACAAATGAGAAGCTCAATTACATTAAATTCTTATTTTGATTGATTCTCAAGTTTTCTCAACAAATAGCATTAATCTGACATAATAGATAAGTGTCTCTCAATATTTTTCCCCAGTGATACTTCTATTAATGAGATAGTGATAGTAAGACAGCAGCTGGAGGTCTAGTCAATAAAGTTACCTTTCCTGCAGATCCTGTAGACTCTATTGAACTCTTCATCGTCATTCACTCTGCATTTGTACTTGTGGAGAGTTTTCGGCATCAACTTCCCTTTAGCATCTAGCTTCATCAAGGTGGTTTAGAAAAGACATAAAGGAATAAGTAACATCATTTCAAAAATAAGAAATTATAGATAGTTTCTACGTGTTTATTAAAAGCAACCAGTTTTCGATCAATATATCATAATATTTTTAGATGGTAGTCCTGGTCTTCAGTACAGGCTGCTATGAAATATCGCATATGAAATATCTGCAACTACTTCACTGTCGTCTTCATCTTTGCGGTTACACGTTCGCTACTGAGCGTCGCATATATGCGACGCCGCGGTCATTGCCACAGACCGAGGTATACATTTGAATCTTACACATAGACCGGCTGTCACTTGGATAACAGTACACACAGACCACGGGCGAAAACCTGTAAAACAGTGATCATTTACATTGTAATATGCTTCAATCGTGTTTGTAAATAAATTATTCTTGTTTTTTTGTATTTGTTATAACCTTTTGTGATGTCGCATATTTGCGACGCCCGGTCTACAGCGAAGACAATAGTGAAAATTATCATAGTTTTCTTGAAATAGACTAAACGTCGCATATATGCGACGGTTAATTTTTTTGTGTTTTAAGGTGAAAGTAAGTAAAATAATAAACAGATTATTCAAGAACAGTTTAAAACTGAACAAATATAAAAGCTACATAGGATAATGCAGCCTACATACTGCATACATACATACAGTGATGCAGAAAAGTAAAGACCATATTTTCCAACTATTATATGACGTCACCAATCATCATATCCACAGACCAAGCGACGCAGTTGTGCGTCAGACATCTCTGTAGACCACTGCAGGGAATTCAGTGGCTTCAAATAGACCACTACAAAGATATGAGCATTTTAATAACATTAGAACCCCGACGCAAATATGCGTCGGCAGTCTATTTTAATGTGACTAGCCGACGCATATATGCGACGGCAGTCTATGGGTGGGAATCGGCCGTCGCATATGTGCGTCGCTGGTCCATGTGAATGGAAAATTTCGTACTATTGCAGTAGCGAACGTGTTAATAACCCGAAGACCAGGATAGGATTTACCAACTATAGGAATAAACCGTGTAAGCTTTCACAGAAAGCCATTACACTTGTTTTATATTTCTAACTGTAGATCAAATTACTTTTCTATTGTGAATAACTAACTTTTAAGCCAACAATGTACCGGTACTTCTAAGCTACTGTGTTCATGTGTCACTATGCTTTATATAATTCCTTTCAGATGTTTCTGCAGTTAAGTTATCGTGATATTAATATAGTAACTTAGCCTTTTTTTTGTGTTATTTCGAGTAAGTAAACTTCTTTTGTAAGAGAAAGTTCTAAACCCTGGTCATGTTACTATAGTTCGGCCGCTTAGAAAACGACCTGCGCGCTAATACTAAACCAATGCTGGAGGAGGTCGCTTTCTAAGCGGCCGAACTATAGTTAGTTACTATCTAATGGTAATCGTTTTGCTGGATAGCATCGTTGATTGGTAGTCCAATAACAAATTGCATCCAATAACGATCTGGCTTTGGAATCAAACGAGGAATCATAAGATTTCTTGGTGAGCACTATAACCGGGTAGCTACCCAAACAGATTATATAAATCATGTATTAATTATTATGGCCTGGATAGTAAACATCTCAACTGTTTTGGAATATAAATGGCATTGCTTACCAAACCAAGCTTCCTAGCAGTGCAGACATAAACGCTCTGGAAACCAAAAAATTATGTTAATCAAACAACTTTATCTCAATTAATTATCTTTCAAAAGCTGCAAATTATTACCAACGTTTGCAAATCATTGCCACATTCCATTGTTGTGGAGCATAGTTGGATACCACTGGTGATTTTTTAAAGCACCTTAATTTTCTGGTCTAAACATTTGCAACAGGTATATGTACTTAAGATTCGTTGAATGAAATCTAGTTATATGAAATGACCTCCTGATAAGATAAATGTGTGTAAACACCTGCCTTAGACAATAGATAAAAATAACAACATTGAAGGACAAAAAAAATTAAGAAAATACTTCTAGAAATAGTTCAAGAATGTGGTATCCATAATGACCTTACCCTACAGCGTTCATATTTTGCTTTTTCACATTTTTTTGACTTCTCTTCTTCCAATATTTCTTCTAAACATAGATCTACAAGAAAATGCATGTATGATTACCAAACCGAAAAAAGTTTAACTAAACAGGAAATATGTGGTTATGACACAAACACCAGTATAAGCAAACTCTTGTCTTCCAAATGGAAGTCCAAATGCCAAAGTTAATTTGGAAAATGTTCAGATTTACTTGCAATTTACTTTAAGTGTGAACATAAGTTGACTGATTCAAAGTGATGATACAGGGACACACACCAGCCCCCAATGACTATTTCATAAATGTGTTTTCAATGTTTTTGAGATTTTTATTAGTCACTGCATACAAAGGGTGTGCATTGGACATTGTCAATTTATTGTTAAGTCTAAATCCATAAAACTAAATATCGCCATTACAATCCTCCACTTCAAACATAAAGGTTTTCCCAGTTTTACTATAAACATATGAAGACTAAACCTTTGCCATGTAAATATATATAGAAGCTAACAATTTATAGCTTATAAATAAGTATGTATCAAGGAATACAGTAAATATCCTTGACTTTTAAGGTATACAAAGGTTATCAATGCACAGTAGTTTGATCAATAAAGCGAATAAACATAAACTGTTATTACAGCTTTTGCTTACCAAATGTCATAGATCCATCATCAAATTCCTTGTAACAATCTTTTAAAGCTGCAATCACATCACTAAATTTTGTCCGAAGCTGGAAAATTTAGACCTAATAAACATATTAAGTAATACAGCATTCAAATCTCATTCATAAAAATAAATTATCAAATACATTCAAAGCAGGTTTATAATGCATCTACAGGGATAGGGCAAAATATTTTAGCCATATCAAAACTCTCAGGTATGGTAACGTTAAAATGCTATTTTTCTAAAGATAAAACTCATCTTGAAAAGAAGAATTAATGTTCTAGATTATAAATTTAATACCCTGAATTCAATTAAAGTAAATTTCTTACTCGTAAAAGCGAGAAAAGTTTGCAGTCCAAAAATTCAAACATTTTATAAACATTGAAATTATCTTTCACTGTCACCTTTTGAAAACATCTATTTGTTGACAAAATAAATCATTTCAAACATTCACTTTATTTGGTAGGATATAGTACACACAAACAGAATTATCTTTATCCATTAGATTCAGTTATCTCAAAGAGTTATGAGTACTTTAGAAGTAACTGAAGTATCACTATCAATTATAATTACTTTGTAAAAACACTCAAGGCTGGGATTAAATATGAACAAGATAAAAAATTATTATTTTAAAGTGGGTTCGCTATAATTTCATATGTCTCAAGTTTTTAGTCCACTATATAATAATTATATTTTTATATATTTTATTGTTTGGAATATCCATCAAACACCCCAGAAAGTCATAATAAGTTACGTAACACTTATTTCTATTTTATCAATATTTAAAGCTATAATCCGACACTTCACTTAGTAAATTTAAACTAATCATTCACGCTGCTGTTTTCACCAATTGCAATCACATCGATTTCAGGCTTCACTTTGTCGTAAAGGTGGGGAAAAGCGCCTTCAGCTGAGTATTTTTTCCTCACTTGGTCATACAATTTCAGATCAAACATCTGTTCAAACTCCTCTCTTGTCATGAAGATATCTGCGTAGAGGAAAGAGAATCCTCTGATGCTGCGTGTGAATGCTTCCATCTTTCTCATAGCTTGTGTTGAGTTGTACTCTAACTTACGCTTCACATAGCCTGGAACTCCATAGATGCCTGAAAAACGTTTAAAGTAACTATTTAACACTAAATGAATGCAGTTTCTCAAATAACTCAATTGTAATAGATTGTGTCAATGAGAGCGGAGAGCGGTATGCACATTCTCACAAGAACCCTTCCAATACCACCGTTGTTTTATTATAATTTTGTAGACTTAACAATTAATAGTGGATTAATTTAATACCTCTAACTGTTCAAAGCCTGTCCCTCATCCACTTGCTATCTTAACTGATACAATTTTTACGCCTACCTCTTTTGTGTCTTTGAAAATTGGACTGTTAAGTGTGGTTATCACATTAAACACAAAGCGAGTTTACAAGTTACTAGTTGGTGCAAGCTCGCAAGCTGGTCCAGAGTACTCGCCGCACTCGCTCAATAGCTGCTATACAAAAAGTTCAGAAAAAGTTTAATTTGTTGGCTAGATTACATGCCACTCACCAAATTTTGAGCAAATAGCTTGTTTACTAACTAAAATTCTTTTAAAACCTCTGACATGGGTACCTTTAAGATGGTCCCAGGGCTGAACCCTAAAAGTTATTACAAAAGTAATTGTGTATAAACCTACTCTATGAAATTCTACATGTATGTACCAAGTTTCGTGGATATCGGAAGTGTCTGTGATTTACTGCCTGTGACAAATTTACAAATATACAAACCAACAAACTCTTTTATAAAATGATTAATTATTAATTCACAGTTGCTAGTGTACGTACAAACAGGTGTAGGGTTAGTCTTACGTCACAAGTTGTGTGTCGTACTCGCTGACAAAGTGACAAGTCTTCTATTTCACCTGCTGGCTAGTAGTTTTTAAACTTGCTTTGTGTATTTGTGACTCTAGGTTAAAGTCATGGTTCAGTAATGCAACAAACAATCCAAGGCAGCAATGTCTCGATGATGCCACTAGTATTTATAATATACAGATAATACTAATACTTTACTGACAAATCCGTTACTGTGCTTGATGTGTTAAATGCACAGGATTGAAATCCATGAGTACGGGGATTACGGTTACAATAGGCCCACCAATCTCATATAAAACTAGGAAAATTCAATCTCCTTAGACCATCTTTTATTGTATTTAAATAATGTGGTACTGTATCTTTCATATCCCGTAAAACTTTAATTAGCTAAATCACCACCATTACTTTAACAGAAAAAAGTGTGTACCATTCATGTTAAAGTTATTTATATCAGTACCATTCATTGAATATTTTCGACAACCACTACACAAGACTTTACCAATAATCAAAACTGTCTATTCTAAACTCACCCAAGTCATTATAGAGAGCGTAGTCAGCTCCAGGACAAAGACAGTCAGGGTTTGGTGTAGGTATTTGTCCTGAAAGTTCTCCTCTGTCGTAAACCCTACAAGGATACACCAACAGTGGATAGAGGTCAAACAACTCCTCTGAAAGGTCAATCTGCTCCTCTAGACTAGACATCGGCAACACAATGTCTTGGAAAACTTGCTTTGTGAACGTCAGCTTCCTGATTCCTGGAAAATTGAAAGAGAACTGAATATTGGTTTAGTGAGAAGTTTCTGAGAGTATTGAAAACAGTGTTAAGTGATTTTTACGTAAAGGACAGCAAAATGGGTTTGTTTAACTATCGATTGTCTCACAACCTGAATGATAATAATGCAAATGTTTATACTAAAATACGAGGAGTGGGCTATGTAATCATAATTTGGAATAGGACTAAAATTTCTTATCCTCAATCGATATCAGAGAGTATAGTTTCATTCAGAGAGGAGGATAGATTTGATTCTCGGCGTATTCACAAATTTTAAAGGACATGGACCACTTTCAGTAAAGCATTCGGGATTCTTCCATAAAGAAAATTCACAGGTCTGGACATTGAAAAAGTTCTAAACCTTTACTGATTGAAAATTATCTTTATACTCATATTTACCTTTAAAGTAACAAAACAACTGAATATTTTACTAACAGCCAGTGGCGAGGTATTAAGAAGCTAAAGTCTAACTTAAATATTAATTTTAGCATGTAATTGTCTACATGAGTAATCTGACTTTTCTAAACTAACACACATAAAAGTAGTACCTGGTGTTGTTGTGAACTTCAAAAAAGCTATTTTGGGTGGTAAAAGCCATCCAAAAAACAAACGAAACAGTTCATTGTTCCCAAAAGGAAGCATCGACTCCATCACCCAAAATATGGACCTGTTATGTCTCAGAAGATAATCCTCCAACGGAATCAACTCTTCAGTATTTCCCCTCTTCAGAAAAGTCTCTACGTATTTATAAAACCAAGGTTTGTACCACTTCTTGACATGCTTCACCTTCAAGCGATCTGTTGCGTTTGAAAACCATCCAGCTAGAATTACAGCTTCTTCTTTACTGTAGATTATAGCTTCCAAAAAGTCAGGAGTATGTTTATCTTTGTTGTTTGCTCCTGCTAGTTCCCTCAGTAGTGTGCAGTACCTCTTCTTTCCTCTCATAGGGATGTAGTTCATGTGTATGTAAGGTTTGGCTGGAATGATTTCAAGCTCGAGTGCAACTAAGAGTCCTAATGTTCCGTGAGACCAAGGCAACGCTTGGTGAAGGTCTGAGTGCTCATTGTCTTTAGTTACATGTATAAGTTTGCCATTTGCTAAGATAACATCATATGATATGACACTCTCTTGGAATAGTCCTACCTTGTGTGAGTGAGTGGTCATCCCCACACCCATAGCCAGTCCACCAAGTGTCGCTTCGGCTATTTCCAAGTGCACTGCCAATATGTAACCTCTGGGTAACAAATATTTAGTTATCTCCCCAACAGTCACGAAAGGCTCTACTTTCACTTTAAGTTTTTTCTCATCTAAACCCAATATATCGTAAAGGGGTATTGCTATTTTATGACAATTATTTTTTTGAAAAAATGTTGTCGAAAGACTGAGCCAATTTGCTCTAGCAGTGCAGAGGGGTTTTCTGTTGTTTTTAGAAAGTTTGTTCCAATATTGTATGTTCTCTTGAACATCCCTGACCTTAGCCTCATGATCCCTGTTAAAGGTAAACTTTCTAACATAGAAATAAAATTTGAGGAAAAAATCAAATATAAAACTTAAAGGTAAACAAAACACTAGCACTATAATCCCTCTGTGTTCTTCTAGTACAGAGAAACACCACTGTTTAACACTGGCCATCTAGTAGCGATGGGAGTACTGGCAGATAACTACAAGCCAAAACACAGCTGTGACTTCATTGAGTAAATATTGAAGTAATCATTATCTCTAGATAAAAGAATTTAGAGGATTCAGCCCCACTCATTGAAAACTACGGTACCGTATTTTAAAAGTGTGAATAAATAAAACTGCTACAAATTGTACATAAAATACTGAGGGAAATTGAACAAGAGTATAAATATTATAATATTCATTCTGATAGCCCCTGAACTATGTATATATGACATTTCAGGCTAGCCTCCTTAAGTAGTCCAAATTGGGTCAAACTTGAATTACTTAAAACTTAAAGTAGGTAATTGAAATTTGGCTCAATTTAAACTACTTACGACGAAGGTAAGCCTAAAAGATTATGTAAATATTACTTTAAATTGATACTTTTACTTTTATACATAAGTGAATTTTATGCATTATCATATGCACCAGTTGATGACAATCAATTATAGTTAGGAGAAAAAATTTACAAAAATAAAATCTGCGATTATTTACCTTTACTTTACACACAAATAAAAGTTCTCCTAACACATTCCATACATGAATGAATATATCCATAGGAATGAATATATTTTTTTAGAGATGAATATAAGCAAACAAAAAGAAACTAGCTTAACTTTGAAAGAGTGTAATATTCAATAACATTCAGTAACACAGCATTATTCCACGGAACTATCAATTGAGCAATCAGATATAACAGCCAAACAACCAACTCTGCAACACGCACATTGATCAACTTTGCCTGTTTCGTCCAAAATAGTCTGTTTTGAGGTTTCAATATGTAATCCGTTGTAAAGTCCTACATCAGACTCTTTTTGCACGGAAGTCCTACTACCAATGATCTTTTGATCATTATTTAACAAGTCATAGGCTCTTGAAAGACAATTTTTCTCATCTTTACAATGTACTGAAGAAGTTTCAGTATGAACACTGTTCTCTAGATTTGTTTGATCATTTATTTGTTGTTGGGATTGATTGTTTACTATTTTATAATGTAAATTTCTCAATAGTGTTTCAATGTAGGTTTGGTCTGATTCAGCAAATTGTGGTTTGATATTAGCCTCATTGGAAACTGACATGTCTAGGGAATTAGATTTGTTATTAATATCAATGATCTTAAAATCTGCTTGGGGAAATATTGGTATTTTTTGATGATCTTCTATTAGTGGGAAATTTACAGGATTGGGTTTCCCCTCTCCTAGCTTATCGATCAACCTTTTGGTCCCAACACTACAAAACCAGATGTTTGTATCTTTTGACATATTCTTGTGATCAAGTTCAACATATTTTGCTTTACACAATTTGTCAATTCTTTTGTCATTCAATCTTTGGAAGGAAGAATGGATTTCTGCTTGTTTTTGAAAGTCGGAAGATTCTTGATTTATAGTTGGGTTGAAATCAAATATTTTTGTGTCTAGATCATCAGCATCATTTGAATTTTCTTTGTTATCATTTCTGATCAAATGATTATTACACGGATGAAGTTTGAACAACTGCGGAAGTATTTGTTTATAAAAATCTCTTCCATTTTTCTCATAAAAGGATTCATTTTTCAAATTGTTCTGTAAAATGTCTACATCTTTGACACTGTTTAGACCAATATGATTCTTCAAATGAAATTGTCTAGTTTTACCCATGTTTGATTCATTCTTTAAATTGTCATTTGCACATGAATAACTAATATTGTTATTGAAAAATACTATTGGCAACCCACCAAACACATTCTTAGTACACAAATTTTCTTTTACATCAGGAAGAGTTCTTTTGTACTGTCCTTTCACAGTGAAGTCTGACAAGTCTGTGGACTTTTCACAATTATTTATTCCTAATACATGTTTATCAAACACTTTTCTCTGATCTTTATTCAAGTAGTTGACGTTGCTTGTTATTCCAAAGAGTTGGGTTTTTCTAGTATCTTGTTTGGTTACTGAATGATCAATCTTATAAAACTGTTCTCCTCTACCAAGTGATGTTAACTTTGTAGGTGATATACCACACTGTAGAAAGTTTAGTTCATCATAACAATCGGTTTTGCATTCCCCACAATCTCCCCATTCCCTTTGGCCACTGTTAAGTTGATACTTATTTGAATTGAACGTTTCTTCAAGCAGCAAAGATGATTTGGTCCCTTTGGATTTTCCACTTGTACATTGAGAACTTGTGTCCCTGTGTTCATCAGTTATTAAATTGTTGTCAAGCTGAATAGTTATGCTCAATTGTTGTTTTGGTGACTTCACTGGGAGAGAAATTGTTGTTTTCTTAAAAGACTTTTGAGTTTGGTCTAGTGATCTTTCACATTGATCATGAGTTATATCAAGTGTAAATAGGTTCACATTTACTTTACTATCCCCCTTGGAGGCACCATCTGAATCATTCCAATCATCACTTCCTTCATCAGGTTTTAAAGATTTGGATGATATATGTGACAAATTATTATTGTTCTTTAAACTTTCTCTTGTACAACTAACTTTGGAGTTACAGCATCTGCCCTCACAGGATGTTGACTCATCCAATTCATGTTTCTCCGATGTCACTTCAATACGTTCTTCAGATATGTTGTCTTCAAGATTTTTTATCTTAGTTATGGATTGTATCTTAATACAGCTTGTAGTTTGAAATTCATTATTGCTATGTTTACTGACAGCATCCTTTGAGCCATTGACACCGTTAATTTCTTCGATAGCATGAACCAGGTACATCTTAAGTTTATCTCCCGCCTCTGAAACATTTTCTACCAATTCCCTCTTATTTTCATTCAATTCACTATTGGCATGTGATTTCAATGCATGATTTGAAGGTAGACTGAAATGATTGTCTAGCCTTATCATATTATCTTCACAATTATTTTGATTGTCGTTTTTAACAGTAGTTTTTGTAAAAATGCTTCTGACTCTAGCCGCATCCATGTTCATTGTTTCGTCATATTTTTTATCACTATCGTAATTTTTTTCAAACTCCAATTGTTGTTTGTGGTCTTTAATTTCTTTAAAATTGGAATTTTGCTCATGAAAATTGTGACTTTTCGACAAAGAGCTAAACAACTGTAAAATAGTATCACACCCAGCTGACGGGTTTGCTTCAAACAAACTTTCCTCTGATAAATCTCCCGGGATTATTAAATGATGGTTTTTAATGAGCAAATCTGGATCGTTTAGTAATGGTACAGATTTACGGTAATCGTTTTTGTTTTCTTGTTTGCTTTTGTGCTCTTTCTTTGTTTTTAGATTATTTTTTAAATCACAGACCAAGGATGTATTTTCATGACTAAGTTCAGTTATAGTATGCAGATTTTTATGAGGTCTAACAACCTTTTCTTTATTTACCTTAACTGTTTTAGGACTACCTGGAGAAAATTTTGTTCTCTGAGCATTACTAGGCAATTGAGTATTTACATTATACTGGGAATTTAGTGGCTGTGAAGGTGATCGGGTAAAAAGATCATTTTTCTTACATATAGTAATTTGATTTGATTTATTATCTATTGATATTGATGCAAAATTAATCGATTTTGGTTGTTCATTCATTAATTTGGTTTTGGGTAAAAGAGAAACATTATCAGAACCTGTCTGATCATTTCTTTCAAAGCTTTTGGATGAGGTTTCTTCTGTGTTACTGGTATTGGATGTTTTCCTTTTCTTTAAACCTTTTTTTCTTAAATAAACCACCCTAACTTTCTTTTTTGGAATAAGTAGCTCTAATTCCTCAGTTTTTGCCTTTATATCATTTTCAGTTAGTTCGTTTAGATTATTTTTATCTTTTGCATTATTTTTTTCAAGTTTGGTTATCTGAGCTCCTGTATTGTTTATAAAAGCTATAACTTTGGGCTTTTTGAGATTAAATTGTGGTTTACTGGTACTAGTCTTGATCAATCCTTTTTGTGATTTGTCAAAACTATCACTTGTCTTGTTTAGTTCAAATGTTTTGACATCTTTATGGTGATTGTTTGAATTGTTGTTTATGCCATTTAATAGCTGTGTATCAAATGAAAACTTTCCGTTCTTCAGATTTTGTTTGATTAACTGTATCTGAGCAGGGTCGAAAACCGCACCTTTTTCCAGGTTCATTGAACCAATGTTGCTCATGTCTAAGCTAGTAAGGTCAATTCCTTTAAGTTTCAGTATTTTCAATGTTAAACTATTGAGTTTTGGTGTTGCATTGCTGTTTGAAGTTTGTTTATCATTTTTATTATTTTGTTTACAAACCAATTTCCAAAATGATGACATCCCTTCAGTTTTGGTTAAGTCTATTGAGCAAATACTGGCTGATTCTTTAGTGGAGAAATGCTTTGGCATCGTGTTAAACTTACTTTCACTTTTAATACAAATAAATGTGATGTTAATACTAGTAATTTTAAATGTGATTGATCCACTAAAAATTTGTATTCAAAATAACCTAAAAGACAAATACTTTGTTTTTCATAAATTGGATGTCAAAATAGAGCTCAGCTGGTCAAAGTTAATCATTTATACTAATACATAGACCTTTAAGTTACTATTCAATTTTAGGGTATTTTCATCAATATTTGTTTTTTGACACCCACCATTCTGAAACAGGTGCCCAACGTGTTCTCCAATTAATTTGTTAGACTACAACCTTTCTTTGACAAACCAAAAGTTAAGTCTAATTTTTAAGTGACAAAACTAAATGAAGCTCTCTGACTCAGAGTTTGGTTTGATAGCAAATCTGTCATCAAATGATTACAATCTTATCTGAGGCAGTTGCTTTAATAGCTGAGTTGTGCAACACTAGTGCAAGCCCTCCTGAAGTGTCCATCTCACGGGTGCCTTTGCTCCGAGTGCCCAGTGAAAAGATGGAACAAACCAAAATTTTGTTGTTTTTAGCCGCTTTGGTTTCTTTTGTTACGCAGTATGCTGAGGGGGTAAGTAACATTACTTGTTTGACCTTGTTACTATTTGAGAAAAATTACTTCCTTGTTTACACATTGTATTTTTCAAAAGTAAAAGTGTAAAGTAGAAAATGTAAGCATTTTCCTTACTCATGTGGGGGGGACACATCATGACCCTAAAGCCTGATCCATATGTTGATTGATTATTCCTCAATTTGTTATTACAGTTGTTACACAGTTGAAGAAAGAGGGTTGTTCTTGAACTAAATATTTACAATAACAAGTCTGAGCACTTACTATGCACCCAAAATATGTCTAAATAACTCTACAAAAACAGCAAAAATCTAAAGACCTCTTACATCTTATCTTAAATCATAGTGTTGTTTGGATGGAAAGGAAATCATTAGATCTGTGTGGGTAGTACAAGTAAAACTTTTCACACTAAAGTGATAGTTAAAGTTCATCATGAGTCAATAAATCATGTTTTAATTACCGTCCCAAGGTCAAAAAAGCATTTTATTATTCACAGGAATAAACGTAGGCCTTAGTTGTTTTAATTTATAAATTCCTATATAAGAAACGTTTAGCTTACCAATTCAAATTTTTTGGAGTTTATATAAACCCAATTTAGCTAGACAATTTAACTTATAGAACTTATGCCTTGAGCTATATGTACCTTACAAAAATATTTCCTGGGGCTCTAGTATTTGTAACAGTAGTTGAAAGTATACTGTGTATGATGCAACCTGTCTTCTGACCGTTCGTCCACCTGGGAACTAGCCAATGATTTATGGCTCAGGTAGACGAAGGGTTAGGAGACAGGTTCCATCATACAGACTATAGTCATGTTTTGCAGGCTGCATTGTTTAACCGCCTGATGGGAAAGATGTTTGCTACTGTATCCATGTGCACAGACGATCTTCAAGGCAAACTTTCCCCAGGTAAAAAGTCTTTGTATACAGTTGTCATATAAAAGATAAGTACTTTGCTCATGGCACAAACGTTATTCTATTTTAAAGGTTGTAATTTTTGTACTTATATTATTGTAATCAAGGGAAATAATAAAACAGTTAAAATGCTGATATTTCTGACACATAAATAATACTTCCATAGACATTTCAGAGTATGCTTAATCCATGTTATCTATAAGGTTAAAATGACTTAATTTAATCTCTGTTATCAAACCACTGTTTTACCTCTGTTAATTCAATATGAATTTGAATTGATCTTATTATATATGATTATAGTATTATATTATATGATTAAGTATTATAGAGACACTTTTGCTCCGTGTGATGAACAACTATTTTCATCATACTGTGGAAATAACCTTCCAATCCTTCAAAATTAGACAGCATAATTTGAGGTTATACAAAGTCATCATCAATGTTTACATTTCTGTTGTTTACAAACATAACTTAAAAATATGTTGTGATTAGCAACGTTTTCATGTGTGTTTCAAATTAAACAACATTTATAATGAGCCATTAACATATTTTGAGTTTAGCAAACCAAAAAAATTTACCATAATATGTTTTTTCTGTTCCCTATTTGAAGTTACCCGTAAAATATGATTTCGCGGATGATTTAGAGAACTAAAACGGCTTTTTTTCCTGACAGTGTGATGAAATATATTTATTTGTTCAAACAGTCATCTTGTTGTAGCCTACTGGACCAAATACACTAGCTTTAAAAAATAACTTATTCATGAATTATTTATTCTTGAAACCTTCTTATTAAATATACTGTAACAAATTTAAAATTAACATTCTACTCCTTTGCTTTCAGAACTGTGTCTGTCTCAGTTTGATGGTGAAAACAACCCAAATGACTCTCAATTTGATGGATGCAAGGTAACTAAATAAACAAAATTGGAAAAAAAATTAAATGAGTCGATTGACCAATCCAGTTTTTACTTGAATTATCGGTCATTGTACAGTATATAATTGGTACTCACATTCATTTAGATAGGTCTACTGCCAATGCACATACATAGCAGATTTAGTACACCATTACATGAAATCGGTGTACTGTAGTATTATTTATCTTTTTGAACAAAATAACTATTATGCACTTATCCCCTTAAGATTGGCATTTCATTCCCATACATGACAGAAGTTTAATTCAACATAATTATTTGCTAATTTATACCTTATGAACTCCAGGACTAAAAAATATTATTTTGGGGTTGACAAATATTTTGATTAAGTTATTGGAGTTGAAAACTGTTCAACAAAACATCTACACTCAGACTAACAACTAATTTTTAAGTTTTAACAATTTGTGTCCTTGAACATTGTATTGTATATTTCCAAGTAATGGAAAATAGGAATTATGAATAAAACATTTTATTTGTTTCAGCAAGCAATGACATGTGCAGTAAAGAAACTCAACTACGTAAGTAGTCTATAGTTTACAACACTGTAAGTAATAACATTCAGCTTCAAGGTTAGGAAACTCAATTTGAATATGTAACGCTATTGCACAATTTTTTTTAATTGGATGTCAAAATCAATTTTATTTAACTCCACAAAGGATAAACCTTTGTTGTGTTGGATATTTTTAAAGCACCTTAGCCATATACAATAGTGTGATTTTTTTAGCCTACTTTCTAAATCTTGGTGCTTATTTGAAATTTGAAAATCTAGGTTATTAGGAGTAATCCCTACTTTTTAACCGATCATACTGTTAGATGACAGAGGAGGGCAGATGGAACCAAGAAAAGTTAGCTTCACTCAAAGACGGCATTAAGGATCAAGAGGCAATAAACGAATTTGACCAGACATTCCAATCATGTAGTTCAGGTATGTACATTATAATACCAGTCGTTAAAATAATACTGCAAACAACTTTGTAACTTAAAAAATCAATAAATTTGCATTGAAAATTCTTCAACTAATAAGAATTAACCTTAATAGCTTAGAAATTAGCTGAATTAATTGGTTCACAGACGCTACAGAACCCTGCTTGGTGTTCAACCCTGCTCAGATACAGTTAATTAAACAAAATATGGCAATGCACCGATACTAAACAGCAATAAAAAAATGTAAACAAACAAAATGATAAAAGTACTTAGCATTTTGGATCAATCAATTCACTAAGTGATAGTTCCATTAAGTCACAAAAAGGATTGAGTCTAGTACCAGTAAACCACAGTTTAATTTTGAGGGACCCAAAAAGTTATAGCTTTTACAAACAAGAAGTAGAACAAAATTAAAGCAATAATTTTAATACAAGGGAAGATTTGAACACATTATTAGCAAATGACGTAAAGAATGAGTGAGGCAAGTCAGTAAGCGCCACGAAGCCCAAAGCACCAATGTGCTGGGTTCAGATCCTGGTACCTGCGACTACTTTTTATCAGTACAGTACACCTTAGTACTGTACTGGCTCACCCCCTTGATTTGCTGGATACATTCCATGCACAGATATAAGTAACAGTGTGGACAGGCAAATGCTGAGTTTAAAGAGACTGCAAACCTCATTAAAAAGTTAAATAAAACTGAATGGTTAGAGATAGGATACTTAAAATTTAACAAAAAAGGAAGTTACGGTGGTTTATTTTAGAATGAAAGATTCTAAAAATAGAAAATCATCAGGCAATGCAGAAGAAAACTTGCTTCTATTGGTAACTAGCTTGACTGAGTATAAATTATATTTAGTTATGGTTAACAACATCTGAAATCTTGAATGACAAAACGACAATTTTTAGTTCCAGGAACTGACGGAGACGCTGTGATCAACATGATATCTTGCATCATCAACAACTCAGACAGGGTAAGGGAATTTGTTATTGAATAGATATGAATACTGTATCACTAAAAGAAAAGGAAAAATGTATTCACTTGCTGGATTTACTGTTAGCTGGGCGTAAGGACTGCCATTGTAACATTTTACCCTACCTGGCTAATTTTTACTTTGATCTTTCTAATAAAACTTAGCAGCTAGGTTATTTCACAATTCCTGTAGACTCAAAAAAATATTAACTAATGGGGTAGCGTAGGTGAAGGATTCAGATTGTCTTAAAATTTATATTTTAACTGGTCAGATATATAGTCTTCAGGGAAGTTAAGATTGATTATCCAGGCAGACACCAGCTAATCTGAACTAATTGTCTTAGGACCCTGGGATTGCCAAATGTTTGTTGTTGGGATTGGGTTGGGACAACCAAATTGTTCGGAAATATTTGTACAAAACTTTTTTGATTAAATATGTTGTATTAATAATCTACTGAAAAACTAAGTCTACATTTTTTCCTTTTTTCAGGCAAAGCAAAGCTACAATGAACTCAAAGAAACCTTCATGAACGGATACTAAGCATAAGTACATGGTCCGAAAGCAAACATATTTTACATATAAAAATTTAAGTAAAAGGCTTTGTTTTTATGATCAGTACCCATACTTTATTATTGTAGAGACTGTACTAAGTTGAAATTAAATTAAGTTTATTAGAGGTTACTCAGCTTTTAAGCTAAAACTAATTAATTAAATCTAAGGAAAAAATATAGATTTTACTAGTTTTTCGTTCCATCAAAACTAAGTGCAAAAGTTTTGCATTTATCACTACTGTTATCTAACTGAAATCATACAAATTCCTAAAAAAAATGTTCATGCCCTACATCAGTAAGATGAATTCTTCGTTGTCTTTTAAATATAAAGTTCTACTGGATGAATACTTAATGTTAACCCCCAATGCTCATAAAGGCAGGCTTTATGACAAAGTCATTAACAAATAAAAACAGATTAGTTTTATTAGAAATGTAAAACAATAAATACAAATACTTTTAGGTGGGTCATGGTAAACATCTTGTTTGTAGGAAGTCTTTGTAGAACTTTGCAGATTTCTTCGGAGTCCTAGGTCTAGCAGGGTCTTCAAAATCAACATGATACAGACCAAACTTTTCCCTGTTGAAAAAAAATTGTTATAGCATTAGAGACCTTCTGTTTTATTTTGGCTTTTCATTACTTAAAACTGACACAACTCTTGAGTAAAGATATTAAATTATGTTTCTAATATGTGTGTTGTATCTTGAACACTTTGTTAAAGATAAACATTCTATTCTTATTTTTCTTTTGAACATTTGCATCTTTGGTTTTTTTATTCAAACTAAACCGATATTTTAAAATGAAGGCGACGCTTAAAAGGTTGACCTGAAAATTTAGAGTACTCCTAATTATCAGGGGGGCACTTTAGCATTCCCTTGAGGGGATTTTGCTTTATTGATAAATTTTACTAGAAGAGACTTATAGTTTTTCAATCTCTTCATATTTATAACTTCAACAGTTTTACTAGATTTATAAGACCGTAAGTAACATAAACCTACGTATAGCCGCAGTCCCATTCATAACTGTCCAGAAAACTCCAAGCTGTGTATCCTTGGACATTGCAGCCTTCCTTGATGGCCTCCAGGATCTGCTTTAGATAGGCCTAGGAAACAATTAATCAAGTAGTTATAGAAAGCAATTGTGACAGAGAAATTCAATGAAAGAGTCTAAAAATGTCAAAATTAAATTGATTATTGAAGGCTTGCATTGGAAATATAAAACAGAATAATGTTTCTTGACAGTTTCAACGTTCATTCAAAACAAGCCTGTTTGAAATGGGTTTTACACTTTAAAGACACTTTTTACACTTATTGGTGTACTTAGATCAATAAATTCAATCTTCTACCAATTTTAATTTGTAACAGATCATATACATTTATAAATAACTATTCATTTCAATGAGTTTTTATATAGAGAAGTAATTATTATTTTGGCTTCAGTAAAACTATGGGCCACTTTTCTTTTTTTAAAGCCTTAAGAAACCAGTAACATAGTTTGACTAGATTATTAAATACTTATAATTTATATTTGTACTGTATATGTTTGTGTCTCATTGTCTTAAAAATTAGTTCTTATTTCTGCTTGAGATTCATTTTCTTGAATCTTGGTGGAGATTGACTAGAGAATCGCCATAAATTGTCATAAATTGTTGACATAAATTGCCCCATTATTTTACATGAGCTTTTAGTTTCTCAATGCCTCTCAAAACGAACCTTGTGATATTCTACTTTGTGATTGTCCTCAAGTTTGTGAGGATCAGAGCAACCATTTTCTGTGATGATCACTTTTGGATTTCCGTAGTTCCTTCTGATCCACTGCAGAATATTCTTTACACCTTCTGGTTCAACCTGAAAAAGGTTAGTCTATTTTACCAGTTCTAGTGTTGAAATTCCAAATATAAAAATTAATTCATAAAAGCTGAGTAACACGGATTACTGTTACCCACGGGCTTCACCCCATTTGACTTCATAAGTATTAAATTAATAAAACTATTGATTAGTTAAGTTAAGCTGAAATAAACAAAACATAATACAAACAAATAATCCCACCTGATTTTAATAAGTTAATAAATTAAAAGTATAACAGACAAATAAGTTAGGTAAAAGGAAAGTCCCCTTTAGAAAGGAATTACGACCTTAACCCTCGAGTGGGCGCTTGCGGAGTTTTCCTCTGCACTTGTAGTGTTTGTTAATATAAATATGCATAATGGGTGTCGGCAGTCGTGTCCAGCTCTACACTTCACGCACCTCATCCTGGGAATGCTCCTAAGCTATTTTTACCCCGAATTCCTCCTCATTTTGTTGTCAGCTGCAATTCAGTGACGCGGTGTCAGTTTGCGGAGGTTTACTCCACGTGCGCTCTATCGCGTAAGTCCTTAGCGCAGAGTTTATTTCCTCATGCACTCATGTCAAACTGTGTGTATATTTTATACATACAACATTATAAACTTGTTTAAGTTGTATTATTTCATTTATAATTATTATCAAATATATTTTGTTTGCATGTATAGTTGCATTATTGTGGAACAAAACTCCGCAAGCGCCCTCTCTCGTAACTTAGGCCTACCTTTATACTAGAAAATTGTTCAATATGTTTATTTGAAATATTACTCATATTAAGTTAAACAAATAATGTTATTAACAAAGAAATTGGGTTTCTGATTAGGTTATTCAACACTTACATATAATATTTCGTTATAACAACAAGTAAAATGGGTCAAATTCATGCTGTTTAGTGTTGCGGAATAAAACTCTGCATGCGCCCGCTCCCGTTTTACTGGTGAAGCACCTCCTTGAGGGTTAAAGGGCAATCTATGAAATAATGGTTAGTACGACAAATCAAATCAAATCAAATCAAATCAAAAATTCTTTATTTATTTCATGCACATAGGTACATATAAATAGTGTCAAAAAATTATATTAAAAATACATCAGTGTTTGAACCTTAACTATTTTAACATAATTTGTCCTGAAATATACTTTTTATTTCTTTTGTGAACAAAGGTGGAAAAACTCATCTAATGAATATATTGGTTTGTTTACTATGTACTCTTTGAGTTTCTTCTTAAATTTTTCAATATTCTTTTCAGACTTTATATTTTTTGGTAAATGCATAAAGAATTTCTTTCCCGAATATGTTGGTTTTTTCTCGTAAAATTTTAATCTGTGATGATTTGGGATAATTTCATTTTTATGCCTTGTATTATACTTGTGGCATATGGAAGATTTAGGACTTACTGCCTCATTTTTAGAAATTAGTATGCAGTCATAGATGTATTGTCCATAAACTGTGGGAATTTTAAGATTAACAAAGTGTTCCTCTTTCGCTGATTGATCATAATTTAGTTTAAGAATGATTTTTATGGCTCTTTTTTGTTCTTTCAAAATACTGTCTAAATTTATTTTCCCTGTTGCTCCAAAAAGACACAATCCGAAACTTATGTGTGAGTGAATGTATGAAAAATAGATATGGCGTAATGTCTCCAATCCACAGTATAACGACATTTTCCTAAGAGCATATATACCAGAGTTAACTTTTGATAACACCTTACCTACATGATCATTCCAATTTAAATTTGCATCCACTGTTAAACCAAGGAAGCATGTACTTGTCTTCTCCTCAATCATCTGTGAATCTGACATAATAATTAAATTCTCATTTTTTTTATTTTGTGCAGTTCTAAATTGCATGAAGTTAGTTTTTAGTGTATTTAGTAACAAATTATGATTTTTTAAGTAATCGTTTAAATTTTCTAGCTCTACAAAAGATCGTATTTCCATTTGTTCTATTGAGTTTGATGTTATTTTTAAATTGGAATCATCAGCGTACAGATAAAGCTGACTGTTGTTCTTATAAGACAGAACCTTATTTATATCCTTGAGATATATTATAAAAAGCAAAGGTCCTAATATTGATCCCTGTGGGACACCATATTTTACTAGTTCCAGGTCTGAAACTATATTTGTTGATTTGTTATTCGGTGACAAATGTTTTACTTCTACATACTGATACCTATTTACAAGAAATGTATTGAACCAATTTAGAGATGTTTTTGAAATGCCAATATTCTTTAATTTTTCTATTAAAATTAGATGATTAACACTGTCAAATGCTCTTGAAAGGTCCATAAATATACCTGTTGTATGTTTGCCCTCGTCAACTGACTCTATTACTGATTCTATGAAGGATACTGCCGCACTAATAACAGATCTTCCTGACCTGAAACCGTGCTGTAAGTCATCAAATAAGTTGTGTTGCTCTAGATATGACGTTAATTGTACAGAAACTATTTTCTCAAATATTTTAGAAACAGAAGGAAGCAGAGCTACGGGTCTATAATTAGAAACATTTTTAGGATCATCTTTTTTATGGATTGGAATTATTTTGGCTATTTTAAGTTGGTCCGGAAACAAACCAGAAATGAAAGAAGAATTAATCAGGTGACATAAAACTTTCGTTAAGTATTGGCTTGCTCCCTTTAATACTGTAGTAGGCACTTCATCATAGCCACTTGAAAGCTTATTTTTCAAACTGCTAATGACTTTTTCCACCTCATGTTCATTTACAGGATTGAGTCTAAAACATGTACTTAAGAATGAGTTCTTTTCTAATTCTTTGTTTAAATGTATATGATTACTAGTAGTTATATTCTTAACAACATTTGTAAAATACCTATTAAACATATTTGAAACATCCTTAGGATTAGTTATATCATTTAAGCCATCATTTAACACAAACTTTCTTATTGATCTATTATTCTTTACAACTTCTGAATTTATTATGTTCCAAACAGTTTTTTGAACATTTGATGATTTATATATTTGATCTTCATAAAAAGTTGTTTTAGCCTTTTTTATATGATTCCTAAATGCTACTTTTTGTTGTTTTAGTATTGGTTTTAATTTTGTGTTTTTACTTTGCCTGAATTCATTAGTTAGTTGTATTATTTCTTGTCTTTTAGTTTTTATTTCATTTGACATCCAATTTGAATTTTTGTTCTTTTTAGTTATCAATTTCTTTGGAAATGCTAGTTCAAAGTAATATCTGAAAATTTCATTGAAAATACTATACTTTTCTTCGACTGGGGCAAAATATACTTCTTCCCATGTTTCATTTTTTAATAGGTCTGAGAAATGGGCAATGTTTTCTGGAGAAAACTTACGTACCTCCTGCTTCAACATCTTATTTGTGGTATTGTCATTTGAATTTAGATTATTGAAAGATAATACTTGTCCATCATGATCTGACAAGCAGGATACTATTCCTTCTATTGAAATGTTATAATTTTCTTGATTTTTTATAAAAAAATTGTCTATAGCTGTTTTGGAATTTTCTGTTATTCTAGTTGGAAAAGTGATCAAATATTTCATATTATGGCTTTTTAGAACGTATTTTAGGCATTTGTGCTTATCATCATTTTTCAAAACATCTATATTAATGTCTCCTCCAATTATGATATGTGTGTATTTCTTGTTAAAAAAGTCAATAAAAATACTTAATCTATCCAAAAAAGTTTGATAATCTGAACTAGGGGATCTATAGACACCAACTATTAAAAACCTAAAATTACATTTAACAAAACTATAAGCACAGAGCTCAAACTGTTTTTCTTCTATAAATCTATTTGACAAAAATTCGGGAATATCCACCTGTTTCCCTTCAATACCCATCTTGGACACAATCATGACACCGCCTTTAGAGGAATTTTTTCTTGAAAACGATACATTAATTTGATAATTTTTTATGTTAACCCTAGTGATTTCATCTGGTTTCAAATCATGTTTAGTTAGTATTATTACATCTGGATTTAATTCATCTATGGTTATTTCTAGTTGCTCAATTCTTGATTCTAAATGTTGTATGTTTTGGTGGAAAATTTTGAATTTTGAATTTTTAATTAGTCCTATCTTTTTATTTGTGGTGTCTTGTCCAGTAAGTTTAAAGAGGAATCAAGTGGATTTATTACAAGATTGTCCTTATCACTATTACTACTTTCTATTACATTATTATTTAAACTTTCACTGCTCTGCTTTTTTAAAACACTTTCCGGTATTTTTATCACTTCACTAAATAAAAGATGACCTGGAACTGTTGGTGGGCTGCTGGTGCTGATGGTAGGGTTGTTGGGAGTTATCGGCTGGGGTTGAGGTCTGCTACGTGCTGGTGAAGTTAACAATGATGAATTTTCAACAGGGTTGTATTGTATTTGGCACCTCTGTATGTACTGATCAATGATTGTTTGTTTAAGATATTTGATGAATGTTGATTGTTTTAATCCATTTTTTTTAAAATTTATTTGATATTCTTTTGCCTGTTACAATGATCACAGCAGCTCCTGTTAGTTTTTGAAATTCCAATACGTTTGAGACAAAATGAGCGGGAGTGACACGATCTCTGTTGCAGCCCATAGTTGAGCAAATTAAAGTTTTTAAATTACGAGTTTTAAAATCATCAGTTAGTTGAGAGAAGGCCAGATCATAGTTTGTTTTATATTCAGAAAAATTGTTGGCATTTTGAAAATATTTGGGCTTTGTTACAAGACTGTACACAGCGGCTCCCTGTACAGTTTTCTGCTGATCAAAATCTGCTGAAATACAGTGAGCATATGCAACTTCTGGGTCACTGCTATTCTTCTCAATGTATGTATCCATGTCTTCCTCCATTACTTTTAAGAATATTTTTGTTTCAATTTCTGCCAATTCTTTTGTACGGTTTAGATTTAATGCTAGATCTGCTATTCTTCTGCTTAGCACCTGCTTCCCAAGCTTATTCAGGTGTTGTCCGTGAACAGTGAAAAATTTACGTTTAAAGTCACTAATATTTATTAAATTGAGATGTCTCATTTGTTTCAATTCACAGTTGATTTTGTGAATTTCTTTGTTTAAAGGGTTGTCACGTGCCAAGTCAAAACGGTAGGGTTGCGTCACATAGATAAAATTTGTATGACTGTTTGCTTTAGAAAAATTATTCAATGTAACTGGAATGTTTTCTTCCTTAGTTTGAACTTTCTCAGTGATGTCTTCAATGTTATTGGCTCCTGCAATAATGACAGCTATGTCATTCTCGTTGAAGTCCCTTACAATGTTTGCAGTTTTCTGTAATATATGGTCAAGTTTTCCCCCAGAGCTTGCTGAAACAAAGGTGTCAATAGATCGAGGTAGCAATGACTGTAATAAATTTCCTAATCCTTTTCCATGGCTGTCTGCAATTACATACACTTTGGTCCGCCGAGGTAAGCTCCCACTTGTTTGTGTGGAGTTTATCTTGTTTTCAATTGGAGCATGTTTTCTATCTTTAAACATGTTAGGTTTAGCAACATGTTTTCTACTTTTATTCGGCATCTGCTTATTTGAGGAAGGAGATTTTTGTGTCAATGTCTCGTAATTATGAGTAGAAATGTAAAGGTCTTCCTCTTCTGGTTGGTAATTACTCAGTGATGCATACCGATTTGTTGTTGTGGGAAAGTAAGTGCCAGTATTTTTAGGTCTTGATGCTTTTTTCTGATACCTAAAGCCGTCATTGTTCATTTCCTTGCCTATGTTATTTGTAGCTGATGGAGTAGTTTCAACACTTGTTGGATTCGTAACAGCTGCCTGTTTATACTCATTCTCAACCCTTTTGAGATCTGTTTTAGATGATTGAGAAAGCTTTGGCGATGTCATCATTTCACGGATAATGTCCGGAGTCAAATGAAGTGCACGGTTTAAAAAGAACAAGGCTAACTGAGATCTTTTTAGAATCAGCGTGCTTTGTGAAATGATAGGAAATAGGTTTTGGAGGGACTCAAATGTATCTTTTCCCTGCATGATACCTTGGATTATTATTTCAGTGAATATGATCAAGTAAATGCCACAGTCAAATCCGTTAAACTGTTGAGGAACGCTTACAGGTGTTATGTTACAAACTTTTGTCTCACCTATCAATGTTTGCCAGGCAGAGCTTATTTTAACTGCGTGTTCATAGTTTTTTAATTTCAACGAGTCAAAATAGAAGAATTCTTTTTTCTCAGTAACATAAAGCAGTAAGCTCCAATGCGACCCTGAGCCACCAGGTTTGTCAACAGCAGGGGAATCGTTAACCGGGATCAACACATGTGTTTTATTCTTTAGATCCATGTTACTAAGAAAATGCTCAAAGTTATTGAGGCATTTGATTGCTTGGGAGATTATGGGGTTTATTAAAGCGATATTTGTTTTATCACATTCTATAGTTCTATTTATTACTGAATCGGTGAGTAGTTCGTAATAAAACTGAATTGCATCATCTGAAAGCCAATTATTTCCTAAAATGTCCAGTGTTAATGCATTTCTTTTTTGAGAGGTTTTATTCTCATTAATATTACAGGTGTTCATGCCATTGGAGGTTACTTGTCTTTCCAGGTGATCTGGTGTGATTACATCTAGTTCTATTTCAACATTTGCTGTTTTTGTCTGCATATTTAGTGGGGTACTAGTAACAGAGGGATCTTCACACAGAATCCCAGAACTTTCAGTTATAGAGTCTTGTATTGAAATACTGCTGATTTCCTTTTGCCCATCATGATTTTTGTCATTTAGGCATTTAAAGCTTGCATTAAAACTTCTCTCAGCTTCTCTGATTGCTGTATTGAATTTAGTATTTTTAACCTTTAACTTTCCATAAAGTGATTTGTTCTCTTTGTAAGAGCAAATATCCACTTCCTTTACTACACTAATCTCATTAGTACCATAAAATTGAACAGTATATTTATTAATATTCTTAGATAAGTCTATTGCCGTAACAGTTGCTGGCCAATGTGGGTATCCTTTTATTTTTGCAAAGACTCTGTCCCCAGTATTAAATTTACTTTTTGTAGGACTCATGTTTATACTGTATTTTATAACAGATTTAAATTCATAATATAAAATAAAATAAAACCTCTATAGTTGGTAAAATAAAATAAAATGTTAGCTTTTGATAATTATATTAACAGTTGTGTTAATTGAGAACTCTTTAGAGTCTAATTAAAAATCTAGTGTAATTCTGAATAGAGCAATAGTTCCAGTTTAAAGCAGATAACTTAAGTTGGTAAATAAACCAACTGATAAGAGATAACAATTTAAGGTAGGTACCAGTTTGTCCTTGGCCAAGGCCAGGTTAGTCAGTTGTCTCAATTACTAATCTTGATTCCAGTATAATCTCCATTGACTGTAAAATTTAACTTTAATTGTGCTTAGTTTATGTGCAGGTTGTATATTCTTCATATATTAACACCGTTAATGGAAAATTCAGGTAATATCTTCCTAGTGGAAATTCTCTTGTAGGTTATAAATAGAATACTGAAAATATTTATATATAAAGATTTAATAAAAACCGACACTTATTTAATAGTTTTATATAGAAACACTGTACCATTCATTTACAAAACACTTTTACACTAAAAACTGCTTGATTTAATAGAAAGTAACTGAAAAATGAGGACTGATAAAAACACCTGTATAACCTTTATAACCTCAATCTTTCCACATTTTAAGTATGGTTTATGGGGGTGTGACTTGTAGTTTTCTCAAAAGTTCATCGGTACTTTGGGATTTATATGGATATTGCAGAATGATAGTAGGAAATTGTGTCCTTTTAGAATGAGATGAACTTTTGAACCACCACTTTTGTCATTGGTTCAAATACCAGTGAGGCCAATAAAATGTATACATATTTAATTGTTTACTGAAGCTTTACTTTGTTTGACACGATATATATCTAGCACAAGAGCAAAGCCAATAACACTGGAAAAAACAAAGTAGAAAGAGTCTGACAAACTTAAAAAATGAACTAGACACAAACTCATTGTCCGAATATATTTTTTTTTCTTCTAGGATTCCTTAAAAAACATTAAGATTGATTCCAGTTGTTGGTTTTGTTGCTCAATTGCTTCTCTTGTAGCCAGCGTAAAACCATATTGCTGCTACATAGTTTTACAATAACAAAAAATTATATCAAGAAAACACTAGATTTATGTGTTACTAAAAACAAGAATCAACTAGGATTGGATATACTTACAGCGAGCCAGGAAGGATATCTAGGGGTTGTGGTTTTAGGGTCAATAGATCTGATAAAGTTGGTATCCCTGTTTTGTGAAGGGTTGGCTCCACATTCACCCTCAGATACGACGTATGTTGTGTAGTGATTCAGCCCTAGGAAATCTGCAGACCCTGTAGGAAAATATACTCAATAAACCATTTGGTTAAGTAAATATTTATTAATGCAACATCAACTGTGCTAGCAAACCCCACGGTTAAGTTAAATTCAGCAGAGCTCAACATTCTACAAACTGTACCTAACTTGATAATGACTTAAAACCAACTGTTTAGAAAGTAAATTATTTATATAGATGTACATTTTGGCTCTTGTTTGAATGCATTCTATAAATGAGTTATGTAACCTACTGTCCTTGTTATAAACTACAATAAATAGTCTAAAAAATTAATAATAATTTAGTCATTTGCATTAATGTAAATATATCAACTGTGCTCCTGAAGATGCCATACATGTTGGTGAAATGTACATCGGGCTTCATAATCATAAGCCTCAAGAATCTGAACCACTAGGTAAACTTAAAAATTGTTGTTGTAGATTTCATGATTTAATAAGATATTTCTTTCTCATTAAACTTCCTATCTAAAGACTCAGCTAATCTTTAACAGTTACACTGTTATCTCAATCATTAACACTCATCTTTACCTAAAACTACTCACTTTTACGTACAAAGAGAAAATATCATGAAGGATATTTTACCTTTGATCATTTCTATTTGCTCTGGTGTGAAGGATGGTAACCGAGATCTATACCTTCCCTCCTTCATACTGTTCTCAGCTACTCTCTCCTTCATTATAGTGGGATAATCTCCTTCTTGGCTGAAGATGGGGTGTAAAACCCATCCTAGCTGGAACATGACAATAATGTATAGACAAAATTGACCTGGAAATATAACAAAACTCAGTTAGCTATTGAAGTGTAAAATAATTATAGGTTACACCAATAAGGCTGTTTAAGAGGTTCTATCACTTATTTCACACCTCCAGTATTTCTAAGCAACATATTTGATACAAAATCGTATAACTAAAGACTTGGACTAACTGAAATTAGATAAAACCAATTATAATTTTATTTTTCCAATTGTGTAGTTAAAGTATATAAATTTTAGTCTGACTAATAAATGTTTGAGTACAATCACAAAGAAGTAAGGTACACAGGAAACATTCAATGGTTCAATTAAGTAGTATCTAACACTAGTCGCTGGTGTTTAGAGCAAAGTCTAACAACGCTCCCCTCGCCCACATGTACGGCTTCTGGCTTGTTTGTGGATATATTTCAATCAAACTTGGCCAATTTATTTATTTAATACTAAGCTATTAATATTTTACTAAAACACACTTAATTACCCTCCATGTACAGCAAACCAAGGTCCTTGTTAAACTTAATGCTATTTAAATAGATTTAAGTAAAAATCAAATCAAAATGCATTTATGTGCGTTAGGCTTAGCTGCTGCAAAGAGTGTATGTGTGTGTGACTGCATGCTAGGAAAAGAAATGTATGTTATGTTGTTTATTATTAATTATGTTACGAAATGTGTATTTTACTTTTGTTCATGTCATGTATTATTGTTATTACTATTATTATTTAGAGGTTAACTGTAAGAAAGGACCATGAGGTCATAAGTTCGACTCAATAAAGAAGGATTTTCATTTCATTTCATTTCATTTCAAATCAGGCAAATGGAAATTCACTAATAGTCTGCAGGTTGGCTGCAGTGGGGGTATTGTAGTTATAGGTTTGGTTGAAGCCATCATAAATCAAAATATTTTTGATCTCGAAAAATTGTGTACATTACCTCAAATGTAAGCCCTCTTTCAGCTGCCTCCAAGTCTTTTGGATTGTTAGTAGCGGGCCTGTAATAGAACCCGTCTGCCACGATTCCTATTTGACCTATAACAAAATAAATGTTTAAAAATATTAAAACTGGAAAATTAGACCAAGCTTACGCAATGGAGCCTCTTCAAAGATTTTGTCGACTTACAACTTTATGGTTCATTTTAAATTTTACATTACATCTTAAAATGGTGCTGAATATTTTACCAGTGGAGTAGACATTCAAATTAAGGTAGAACTGGAATTACCAACACTTACCCTGCTGTACCTCCCTGTAGTGGTTGTTGTAAAGGTGGTAAGCCTTGGCGTGGGCCAGCAGCATGGTGTGACATGCCAGATACTCCCCCACCCCATGCATCTCTAGACCAGGGGCCAACAGAGGGTAGACCGGCAACGACCTTCCATACGCGAAACTGGAGAACAGTCGGGGCTCGTTGATGGTGCACCAATACTTTACCTGCAATGAGAACAGGATATTAAATGGACATTTTACGCCAATTTATAAACTACTTAACCAATTTCCACACACAATAAGGAAACTGGCTGGGTAGCTGAGTGGTTATAGTGTCCCCACTAACAATCAAAGGTAGCCCTTTAGATAAACAGTATAGCCCAGGATAAACAGCCGGATTGATCCTGAGACAAATCAGAAGCTTTTAGATGAATCAAAACTGAACCCAGCTGTCCCTAATTGGGCTTGAAATAATTTCTCCTGGCAAGTAAACAGCTGATCTTAGTCAGTAACAAAGCTTCACAGATCCTCTCACTACATTCTACGATCATACTACGTGCCTAGGTGGCGGTCCCCTTCTCAATTAATAACGATTCCTATACTGTAGTTTTCTGTGGACTTTAGTAAAATCTATAAATTAAACATTCAATAAGACTATCAATATTTTTAACTCTTTTGCCATTCTTGAGACTCAAAACAGGGCATCTAAACAAGTTCAGTTCACCAATAATGAATTGTTAGAACTTTAAAATTTTAATATGAATTTAGAAACTTAATTCAAGCTTACGCAGGATGGTTAACAAATAGATCGATAACTATGTAAAAAATGTCCACTTACCCTATCACCAAAGTTCTCAAACAGAATCTTGGCATAGTCCTCGAAGTAGTCTGCAATCAAGGGGTTGGGCCATCCCCCAAGGTCCTGCAAAGCTTGAGGTGTGTCCCAGTGAAACATTGTTACCTGAGAAACAAAAAGTCCAGGTAACTCTAGAATTCCATTTCTCCAAGAGACGGATTGTGTAGCAAACCTTTTAACCAAACTAAACTCAATAGCCAAATACTGTAAAGTGTAAACTATATGGCATCTTTACTAGTACATGAACAACTACAGTCTAAAAGCAAAGGTAGAGAATAGAATTTTAGATTAATGCACAATCCTGAGATAGCTCTATTAGTTATGCACCTATTTACTAAAAAGTGGCTTCAGCTGGTGCTGGTCCATTGGATGTCTATTTCAATACGAGAATGCCATTTCTATTTAGCTTTTTAAGTCAAACTATGTTTTTTAGCACTTTAAATCACAAAGTACGAGTTCTCAGAATGGGTCATTCATAACTTACCATTGGCTGTATCCCATTTTCTAGGAGATTATTTATGAGATCATTGTAATACTTAATTCCAGCATAGTTTATTTTTGAAACATCGCCATTAGGTAAAATCCGAGGCCAGCTGATTGAAAATCTGTAAAAGTCAACCTGCAACAAAAGTATTTTTTTTTACTTTTCATTCTAATTCATATAAAATATTTTTTGACATATAATCTTTTATTATATTAAATTTTAGCCTCCTGATCACATTTAAGTACTAAATAATGGTGTAAATACCTGCATTTATGTGATTAATTTGTTGCTAAATTGCAACCGGCCAGTACAGATGTCTTCTTGCTTCATTTGAAGGTTGTCAGTTCATAATAAATAAATACATTTAACACGCACACGTACACGAACATAGAAACAAACATTTAGGGTTAAAAACGAAGGATAATACTATACGGTAACGGGACACGACGTGATCGGGCGGGGGTTAAGTCTAGACATAACTGTCTTGCCTAGCGTCCTAAGACATAAAAAAAAAAAAAAAAAAAAAAACGGAGATATCAATAAAACTTGAGACTCATCATTTTTCCACTTGATAGATATGATTGTTAGCACTTGAAACTCTGTAAAACTGCAACAATGTTTAGTTAATTTCTTGCTTGGTTACACTTATTTGTGTCTATCTACCGTTGTACATTTTATGTTTATTCATACCAACATACCCCAAGGTCCTTTAACAGTAGTGTGTCCTCTTTGAAGAGCTTATATGTGTTGCAGGCAATATCACCATTGGATCTGTCAATGATATGTTCTGGTCTTGTATGGACAAACCTATCTATTGTACTTTCTCCCTTACCTGAAATTGACAAATAATCAAATTAAATCAACCAATGGCCTTTTTGAAAAGCATTTGTTAGGGTTGTCTGAAGAGATGGATAAGTCAATAGCAAGTCACATAATTACTGATCTTTTGGATGAACAAGTGGAAATCCAAACAAAATGTTTTAGTTCAATACTAGCTGTGTGCCCGTTCTACGCACGGGGATCTTATCGTAGCCAGTTGAAACCTTCTTATATTAAGAACAGCAGTTGATTTTAATATTTTCAGATATGCTGGCAAAACAATTATAGATAAACCTTCGCAAATACAGTATCTGACAGTTTCAAGCACAAGCCAAAACAAATGCTTCGAAATTAAATGTCACCCGGATCATGTTGGTCCATATGTTAAATCCAATGATTAAACTAAAAAAAATGCTTTATAGATCTATGAGGCATAGCCCTAAGGGAGGCCTGAAAGTTACTTTCCAGAATGGTTAAAAGTATATAAGGTACTACATTAACTTCACAATTTAACACTTTATTCTGGTTGACATTTTTCATTATCAAGGGCTCTTGTACTTTCCGTGAAACACTGAGAAATAAAGGACATTGATGCGTTACCAACAGACATACACACACAAATCCAGAACTTAGAGAATTTACTACGCTTTAAGCATAACAAAGTACATATAAAATTAGTATTTGAAATCTTTGTTAATGTCATCAAATTTTATCATAACAATTTATATTTGCTTGGACCGAAGATGACCCGTAATGCTGTCGAAATGACGGATGACTATTTGAAATGAAGTACTATAGACGATTTAGATTGGTAATTTATAATAAAAATTACCAAAATAGGCCACGAACTATTGATGCATAAACAACGTAAAGCGTTTAAACAATTCATGATGGTTTACTGAGTTTTACTAAAATGCGTTAGCCTATCGTTTTCTTAGCATAAACTAACATTTTGGAATCCAGACAGAAAAGCAAAACTTATACAGTTAAATTAAATACGCCTGTAATAAATAAGGTGCAACACCAACGTTAACTAATTTGTAAATTACAATGATGTTGTAGTACGTAAATGTTATTCTTGCTGCTACCAACGGTTCTAAGGGAAATCAGTACCAAAAACCAACGTTTACAGTTAAGAACTATAGTACATCCGATCAACTGTATTCGTTAATCAAGTCCCGAGGATATTGATCTCTTGGTTTTGGATTTTCTCGTAAAAGGTTATTGGCAGTCAAAGTTATTTACCATAAATTGCTTTATTTATAAATAACTTTTAATGTAAACTTATCGGTGTCAGTTTGAAAAAAAAACAACCTTATACAAACAACTGTTTTGTTATTTAATAGATTACGTATTCTCTAGAAACAATTATTGGTATAGGCTATCCATTTACATTAGAAGGGAATGTGATAAAAATCACACAACGTTGGGTTTTTGGACGTTTGTAATTTTATTTCTTAAGTAGGTAGGCCGTGTATCCTAGGAAAAAGTACCGGCATCAAGGATCGTCGTCAAAAAGGTTGTTATGAATAATTGGCTAGGCGTACGTACCCAAGAGATAGGCTATTTGCCTATTGGCTGTATGGCTATATATATACTATACTATATATATAGTCAATGTTAAGAACAGAAAGTTACACATTGGAAACCGAGTTTAGCATTATCCGTAAACCTCTGTTACAATCACCTACAGCAGTTGTGATTTTTTTACTTTACACTTTACACAACCGCCATTGAAGCGCCGTCACTGAGTGGAAATCTTGTTTCTAAGCTACTGGCGACGATCATTATTAAATTTAAGTTTCCCACCCATATACAACACTGATTCAAGGTCTTCTTTCTTGTTATCAAAACTCAAGAACAATTTCATACACTAAAGAATTTCTGGTTCCTGACCTGGATGATACCTAGTTAATTAATTTCATTTACGGTTACACTATTACACTATATTATTGAACTTACGATTAATTAAATCCGTTATGTAAGAAAAACGTTTTTAATCTCACTTCGTTGAGATTCGCTTTCAAAACGTGATCGAAAATGGTTGCGGTATTTGTAAACAACATTTGTAAACATATCAGTGACAGCTAGAAAAAATAATCTTGATCCGAACAGCTGTTCGTTATTTCATAGATGATTATGTGATAAAAATTGGACGAAAACTTTAAAAAAATCGCACAAAACTGCATTTTTGAACGTCCGTAATTTTATTTACAAAGTAGTGAGACCATATTTTAATCACTAAAGACACTCTCACCAATCCAGTAAATACATTAAAATGACTTGGATCTTGATAGGTAGGTACTCTCGTTTTCCTGGAGAAGATTGCATAAAATGCCATCTTGAGTGTTGCAGACAGACAGACAGACAGACAGACAGACAGACAGACAGACAGACAGAAATTTAGATGAGACTTGTTTCGGCTTCTTTAATGTATAAAACGTAAAAATAACCTAAAGGTTTATGATTCTGAGCAATGTACAGACAAAACTCTAATTTTATTTATATAGATTTTTTTCAATTGTTATCAATTCATTTAAGCATTTTCATAATCTTAACTGTAATTTATTTCTAATAGATTAAATATTAAAGACATATTAGCATTGGGACATATGGAAACAAGATATAAATAAAGCTAGCTGTGAATCTGTGGTTCTCGTTTTGTTATGAAGAATTAATCGTCTTCTTGATCAAATAAGAACCAAAAGTTTGGTCAATTACACAAACCTATTAATAAGTCTGACTTAAATGTCTATTCTATTGTTTATTACTCAAATAAAAATGTTAAAAAACTATTGGTTTCTGAGTTTTAACATACTGTAACTTATATTGGCTGAAAAAAACATATTTGTTAATATATTTTCTTCCTACAAAACTTGTCCATCCAGACTTTCCGACAAAAAAAATTATCAGTGTTCAATTTAGAAAAATAAATTTAGACACATACTTCTGTAGATAAATACTTCTGTTTTTGAAATGTAATGACACTATAAAGAACATTACTTGAAGATTTGCTGAAAATATTCTCATTTAAATATACTGTTTTTCAACATGAAGATTTGCCTTGTTCATAGTTGTGTTTATTTATTCACTCTAACACATTTTATCACCTTAAAAATACTATTGAAATCACAAAGAAAAAAACTGTCAAAACAATGTGGTTATTTTTATTGTAACTATGTACAGTTCAAAAGCCCATGATTAAAAAAAACAATGTACCTTTTTACTTTAGACTCTAAAGCAGTGACCCAAAAACCTGGACAAACAATGGGTTGCAGCTTTGGCCATGAGATAAGTACAGTAACTTCTAGTAAGGCAGACTAGACAAGGCAAGCAACTTATAAACAGCTGACAGACAAGGCTTGGCCAAGGTTGTCAATGATGCATTTCATGCTGGTAATCTAATGACTAATATTTGGGGTCTACGCCACTAGAAACTGGCTAAAGCTTAGTTTGAGAATTAGATGTGTCGGATTTGTTCACACTACATAATAGACCTGCCTACAAACCTAATGTCTAATTGAATTCTTAGATTTTGTTTAAACAAGTTTAGTTAAAAGAATGTTACACTTTAGGCCCTACTATAGTCTTAATTAATATTTTTTTGTCTAATACTTATGTTTTCTGCTATACCAAACAATTATCGTTTTGGTATACTTTTAAATACTACAAATCAATAAAATTCCAGCTGTTAGAAAAATATATTCTAAAAAAACAATGTACGCAGTAACAAATTTACCATGAATAAGGGTGGAAGACATTGTATTGTGTTATATTTAACACCCTTAATACCAGAAGTATCCAATATTTAAATTGAAGGGGGCAATATGGTAGTAGTGTCAGAGCACAGAGCTTTGGACACAGAGACCCCGGGTTCAAACCTCGCCAATTACAAATGGCTTTAACTACATAGCAAATTGTACTATTATGTAATTAATGGCTGAACAACTATTATGAGCTACGAGAAGATGCCACGGCCCTATTGCTTAGCCTGAATTAAGTAATGCCATTGACTATTGGATACTGAAGTTGCTGTATTAATAGTCAAAATTAATGCGTAAAACGTTTCCGAACTTGATCTAGCATTCCAGGATGTGAAGGTATGGGACAAGAAGATTTGAAAAACAGATTTTTGGGGTACAAAATCCAGTGTAAATCCCCCCTGCATAGTGCTGGGTTCAAAAGTGTGTATTCCTACATAGCCTAAACAGATAAATGTATTGACATTTCGATCTGAATTCCTTACAATTCAGAATAATGTGAATAGGCTATAGGTGAATAGCAATAGGCTATACTCTGTACACGGAAAAATATAATACCAAAAATACGTGAACCAACAGTCTTTTTGGATTCTAGAGTTCATAAAATTTAGGATCTAGATATTACCATCAAGACCACAGTAAGAAAACCAAAAGGTCCAAATAATTAGATCAAACTTAAATTAAATATTTTGCTTCTTGGAAACCTTCCAGCATCAAGCATAAGAGAAAGTTTCCTGTCAGGTCTTTAACCTGCAGAGAATCCCTCACCTAGTATCTTAATGAAATACATTGTACTCGTCTTATCTTTGTTTGCTGAGACTAAACAACCTGGTGCTAAACACGTCCACCGCTTCAGATAGAAAATATCTTTTCTGAACAACTTTCCTTTGTAAAACTAAGGATTTATAAAACCAAACAATTTGTAAAAGTAATTTGTACAACAAGTAAAAGCCAGTCTAGTAATTATGAAACCATTGATCTGAGGGAGATTAAATCACTACTAGTTATGTTTAAAATTTGTAGCAATGAGATGATTTGATTTATAAAATAATGATTTAAATGGTAAAAAATGTAGAGCTGTCAAATCCTAGAGGACTTTTACTCAGGCTTTGAGGGTCTCAAGATATGAAAGCCCAAACTACACCAACAGTAACCGTATTTTGTATTAAATAAAATTGTTAAACCAGTTAACAGTATATTCTTTTAGGCCAATGAACCTGTAATACAATAGACCTTAAAGCGCACCCCCAGGAAACAGGGGTATTAATGTCTAGTCCTTTGATGTAGTCAAGGCATTGGCACCTAGTTTTGAAAATAACATTTTTATAAATCTACAGTAGATTAACTCCAAAAATGAAACTGAGAAATTTTGGGTTTAGTAGGCCTAATGACATGAAACCATTAGAAATCAATGACTAAGTCAATCTAAGCTGGTGAACCATATGAGAAGTCATCAAGAGATTTTCTGATATGCTACTATCAACGTGTGCCCATTAGCACTTAACAGTACCTGATTCATTGTTAAATGTCCCTAATCCATCTGAACCAATGGGTCGATTAGAGTTACTAAACTAAATGTTAATTTTTATTTTAAATAAAGAACTAATAAACAACAATGATTAATTACTCAAAGAAAGTAATACAGCCAAAGCAACCAACAAACTTAACAAATTTGAATTTACCTGGTTGGATTTTCACTAAAATATTTCCATAAAATTGTCAGATTTTGTATACGGTATGTTTGATAACATTAATTTTAATGAGTACTTAGGTTTGCTGCTACAGGAAAAATAATAGAGTTTGGGAATGAATTGCTAAATAATGTGTTTTGGGAGTCAAAAAAGGGAAAAACCAATTTTCATCCCATAAAATCCTGTTCCCATGGTCTGCAAGTAGAGGATGTAGGTTTACACGTTTGTATTCCGGGAACATCAAAACAAAAAAGTAAATCTGTCCTGGATCTAGGTCTTACCATGAGACCATGGTAATAGCTTATTCTCAACATGGGAAATACTAACAAGCAACAATATTGTGGAATGTTTTAACAATAATTATTGTTGATACAACCAACAAATTATGAGAAGAAAGTTAATATGGAAAACAATCATGTAAACTCCAATGATTATTGAAGCCTTTAACACGTTGGGTGCTGATGACGGGAATTCCCGCCATTGCTTAACATTGAAATAAATGCAATGTTCATGTTCAAACATGTCAACGGCACTTTAAGTGTTAAACCTAGGTCATGGAAATAGTATATTTCATAACAAGAGTAGAAAGTGAGTCATTACATATTTGAGACGATTTATCAAGCACTTGAAATGGTCGAGAATATAGACCCACTTTCTCTCGTGTTTTGAACATTAATTTTCACTACACTACAAAGACTTGTATTTTCTTGAACATTACCAAACTCATATCATTTTTCAGGTTATAACATCAATATCAAACAAACAGTTAACATTTACAAATTTGGTTTTTTGTTGTACCAATTTGGTTCTTGAATTTTAAAACAGTTGAAAAAACAATAACAAAACTTTGTTTGTTTACGTTGGCAAGATCCAAAAAAAGATAGTAAACATTACTTTGTTTCGCATAGTAAACATTTTTTTGCCTTAGTAAATAATGAAATGATGAATTTGTGCAGGTGATAAACAGGTAATTTCACAGTAGTGTAGAGAAAAAAACTGTTATGTCATTTTATATTTATTTTTAGAATCCATAATTGTTTAGCTTATTGTGGACATCACTTTGGAATCAAATCACAGTTGATATGTGATAGGTACAGTGGTACAGATCAAACATTTGGTCTACCAGGGGTTTTGAGCACCTAAGTTGTGATTACAAAATATACACAGGACAGAACATGATAATTGAAATTAGTAAAGTTATAGAGGAACATATAGAGATATGAATGTAAAGTTATGCAAAATATATCCCCAAGCTTTCCTGGTGGTTTTCGCCCCCTACTTTTAGTGGTCAAACTCTCACTGTGGATGAGTTATTTTGCTATTTTCATTCCCAATTTTAAAATACTGGTAGTAAAAAAAAAAATAATAAGCCAAGTCCCATAGTACAAACTTTAAGATTACTCACCATCCGCAGTTGCGCCTCCTTCCACTTGGTAAGCAGAGCTACCAACTCCGAAAATGAAATCAGGTGGGAAACACGATTCAGAATCAGCCATCGTCCCAAACCAACACACTGAGGAAATGACCACTACTAAGCCTGTTGAACAGAAACGGTTTTATAAGACACACAATGAAGCTAATATAGAGCCATTGACCTCCTTGGTCAATATGACATCATAAAGAGCGTTTTGTTACTTTAGCTGATGTTGAAGTCGTATTTACATTGCTTGATAACATATCACAGCTTTTTGTGACTTAAAATTAAACCTGTACTACTGAAATCCAGGTGATCAGATAAAAGTTATAACAATACCATCACAATATTTGTGTAATAATAGAACATCTAAGGTATTATTAGGAAAAATATAAAGAAACTTACAGCTAGTTTTAAAATATTGTAGAAAATAATTATATGTAAACATGATCACTGAAGATAGTTCAATAGAAACTTGTTATCTTTGTCACAGAGCTATTTATCTACTAGGTAAGCAGCACAGACTATACTAGCACTAGAGAATGGCACCGTTTACACATTGGGCCATTACCCTTTGCCTGATGAGATCTTCAAACTGATGAAAGTAATCAGTCCTCATTTTGTGTAATTATTCACTCTTCACTCTGATTATCAATAAATGAAATGATTGCATAGTGTAGGGATAATCCTAAAAAAAGGAATGTTGTCATGGTTGTAATTGGAATTACATAATTGTTTGGGTAACTGAGAGGTTGGTATGGAGTTAGGTTTCAAAGCTGAATATAACTGGTTTGGTTCTGAGTGGAATTAATTCCATACCCAGGTGTGATTTTAGCTATCGAACTGTCAGTATTTGGTGCTACGTCTAACAAAGATATGTTAAAATGGAATCAAGACTACGGTTTATGAACAAACAGAAAAGATATTCCAACTCGTTGAAAATATAAAAAATCTTGGTTTTTTTTTATCCTTCAGTGAGTGTGGGTTACTTGTAGAGCATCAATTTACTGTGGTATTTACAAACTTATTATTTTCAGTAGAATACAAAAGGGTGGTACATCTTTTATTGTTTGTACAGGGATCAGCCCAGTTCTATTCTGTTGAAATATGTTTAGGGCAATAAACCACATCACTGGTAATTTGATCAAAATGTTTCAAGGAAGATTGAGAATATCTCCTCAAATGTAAGTTTAAAAACTGTACCAAATCAGTTTTATTTTAAAACTTTTTCCTTGTTTTACGAGGAGAAGAAGATTGACAAGCTTTATCTCAAAAGACAAGGATTTTATCTCAAATGCAATATAAAGAATAAGGTCAGAGCCTTGAAATTACAAAAGATAGATATTAAACTTTCTAGTTATCTCATTTATATTTGGATAGTAGCATCATTGAAGATACTGATTCTACGTTTTCATTAGCGTAGATAACTCCAATGTTGTTATAAAAACAAGATATTTATTTATGTAATAATTCTATGAATCATTGTATGGAATGGAAATTATTACTGGTGGGGGGAACTGTCACCACTATTTATATGGCTCCACATAATAAAGACCATCAACTTCATTCAACTTGATTCAGCTATATATTATATTATAACTTACCACTTTTTAGACTTAATTGTGTATATATTCGACTTACTCGCCTCAAGATAACAAAACCTTAAATTTAAAAAAATTTTTACCTTTTTGAGGTCTTAAAATCTATTAGGTATCAAAATCATGAACCTGACAAGTTTGACATTAAGTGTAATAAAATCAAATTAATTTCATCATAAGTTATCTGGTTAATCTTGAAAAACATAAGTAAGTTAGGGTCAAAATAATACAGTAGTTTTTTATAGCTTTAATCTATCTATATAAATAAAATTAGAGTTTTGTCTGTACATTGCTTAGAATAATGAACTTTTTGGTTATTTTTACATTTCATAGGTCAGAGAAACCGAATCAAACCTTATCTCAATTTCTGTCTGTCTGTCTGTCTGTCTGTCTGTCTGTCTATCTGTCATTCTCTTGGTAACGCTAAAATACGCACTTTATTACAACTACTCCTCAATAACTATAGCACTGTCCCGCCTGAAACTTATTTTCCAAATACTATACATATATGAGATGGTTTTAGACGTATTTCATCGAATATGAGACAGTTAGATATTTAACAGTAAACCCTTGAAAATCAAGTTTTTGTCGATTTTTGACGTGGAATTTCTGGAAGCCCATGTTAACCTTATGAGAAATGAAATTATTGAATCTTAACAGCTGTTTCAATTAAACAAGTTGGTTCTGTTCTGTGATGTTCAATAGCATTAAAGTTACAAGGATTACCAACAGGGTGCAGCACTAGCACTATTATTTCTTTTACATTTATGACAACAGCTAATTTGCAACCTGGAGGCGAGTGAGCGTAGCGAACGAGCTAACCTGAAGGAAAGTGAGCGCAGCGAACGAGCTCCAACATACAGGTGAGTGAGCGTAGCGAACGAACTTCAACCAGGACGTGATTGAGCCATGCAAACGAGATCAGATGGTAAAAATAAAAGTAAGCCTACCGTTATAGGATCGACCGGCAGACACAGAGGTAATTTAACCTTTTATTGATTGTCATACCGATCCGGAACAACAAAAAACAACATAAAATGAAGCTATGTATAATAGTTTGGCCAGCATATCTTAAAATATGCAAACCAACTGCTGTTCGTTATATAAGAAGGTTTCAACTGAATATTATAAGATCCCCGTGCGTAGAACGGGTACACAGCTAGTATAATTCTAAAAGCACTTTTAGTAAAAAAATCGCAATTGAAACCCGCAATGGCCGCAATAGAGTTATCTTATAACAATATGTTTTCAACTGTAAATAAACAAGTAAACTGTATGCATAAATCTGTCCAACATTGTTCAAATATTATAAAAATGCAGTTTGTGTTATACTGAAAACTGGATTTTAAATACTGTATTTATTGAAATAAAAGCACATTAAATGTCAAAACTATAGGCGTTGCAAAAATTTTGGAACCAAAAATATTTTCAGTTAGATTTACCATGGAATTATCAAAGTTTTTACATAATTTTAAAACCAAAAATTTGCACAACTTAATTTTTTCAGGTTGGGAAAGGAGCAAATGTAACTTACCTGAATAATGTGTCAATTTGTAGACAAAATATTCTTTTTGGCTGAAAGGTATTTAGATAGTAGTAACTGACATATACATTGTTGGAGGTAGCTTACCTGTATCTGAAGTGTGTGTGTCTGTAGACTGAGTGAGAGTGGCTTCAGGTGCCTACTCTGACCTTGATCATGTGACCTCCTCCAGGCCTTACCTTTACTTTTTATATTGCAGTTTTATGCATCATACAACTTCTTTTATCTTTTTCCTCCAATTTTTTGCCAAAATCTACATCCATTTTGGGAAACCTCTATGCTTTGACATTTTTGAATATTTAATACATGTGTTTGATGGTTGACTTCTTATAATTAGTGTAACGATTTTTGATCAAGGATATTGTGTCATAATTCACACAGTTACTTTTGTGACATGACTCGGTAAGTCAGAGTTAGTAAGTTGGAAAAAACTGAATACCAAAGGGTATAGAGTAGTAGCGTCGAGTGAGAAAAACAAGAAGCTAAGCCATATTTTATGTTACGTCAACCATCTCAGTAACAAAAAATAAGATAGGTAATAGAATTTAAGACACTATCGTAATCAATGTTTTGCTCACTCAACTACTTCTTTTTTAATAAAAAATTGGTGACATCGGGTCCATTTAGATACGATAACTACTCCAGTATACTCAAGTTATTAAGCCCCCAACAATGTTTGCTGCTGCATCGTTTCCTGACTTTAAAACAATTTTTTGAAATTATAATGGTGAACTAGCGTGAAAAGCATACCAATATTAAGACATCTTTGATAGCTAGTCCTTAAAAATGGGTCTTGAGTATCCTAAGACAGTAATGTTATTGTTTAAAACTACCTGAGTTCAATACACAAACAAATTTGCTAGAGTTTGTATTTGAGATGAATAAAATTAATTGTAGCAAAGCATGTTATATAATTTTACTTGGGTTGATATTTTAATTAATCAGCTATTATGCGTTTTTTTTATGGAAAGCAAAAGGTAATTCCTATGCTCCAAAATTCTTTAGATTAGTAACGGTTCGGTTACTCAACAAAAAATTATAGCTTATGTAAATAGTAAAATACTGATATCTATTGTTTTTCTGAACTTTCTAAATGGTTACACGCTTTGTTGTTTCTGTAATTTTGATTTATGTACTTTTACATCAATTGCTACCTATTGATGATGTGATAAATGATATTTTTATGTACAGTACCACTAGAAATTCAATTGGGCCGACATCTGTTCTTCGCCTACATACCTTCGGTCTATTATGATGACTTAGCGGTTTAGGGCTTAGATTGATCAACTCTATACATATAACTGTACTCATTAACATTAAAATGCTCTTTACTAGATCCAAGGCATTGAACCTTGTTTTGACATTGTGCTATGCTTCACAGATCCAACGATCCAACTGCTTCCGGCGAAATGTAGGTCAAGATCAGGCAGAACAGGAACACAATAAACTGGTCCCCTAAAGTTGATAGCCTTTGGCAAGGAAGGTCAGATTATGTAACGTAAAACAGAACTGGACACACAGCAAGGCAGCTTAACTTGATCAGGGGAAATATCTATTTACTTTGCAAAAAAAAAAAATTACAGCATCACTTAAAATCCATTGGAAAGTTTATAATTTTGTTAAAGATTTTAGCTTAAAAAATTTGGTTTCACCTTTTGTCAAGGACATCTTCACCGCAGAGACAGTATTATTTATCCAAGGCGCCACTAGAAAAACAGGCCATGCTGCGGCGTGGGCAGCGCAACACTACGTCACAGTAGTGGATAGTTGTACTAAAATCTTACCATTTACAATCTGACAAACAACCAGTTTATTTACCTAAAACATATGGGATATTGCAAAATGGCAGTGAATTTATCAATGAATCTATCCACTAATGTGATGTCATGGATCCTGCAGCATGGCCTGTTTTTTTCTAGCAGGGCCTTGCTTTGTCTCAAAGACCTATCTTTTTCTGGCATGTGGACGCACAGTTTCAGGTAGGCTGTGAAACATTTCCCATAGCATATTTTCATTGGTGTTTGTTAGGATTTGATCATGCTGCACCTGGACAGAATTCACACAGTTTATCCCAGCTGTTCCCAAACTATTGGTTCACTAAAGTATATCGAGGGAGCGATTTTAGTCGGTCATCGGAAGAGATAAAAATAAACATTCTTTTACTCTGACCCCAAAATTTTGTGATTTTCACAATTCAAATGGTCCGGTGAGCACTAGAATAGCACAGAGAAGCAAGGAATATTTTCATTACATTAAAATGTATTCACAATCCAAATGTACTTGTGTATTATGAACATAGTTATTAGGTACTGTATAATGGTCTAATCCAAAATATTTTTTAAATTTTAATCTCGATTTTAATTTACAACAAAGTATTTGTGTCTAAGGGAATCCACCTTTACAGAAAGATGATGCATTTATTTTAGTACAATTTTGAGATAGGTATTTAATGTACGACTAAAAATTCCAACATATTCTATAGCCACTAAGATTCATCCATTTATTATATTATAATTAATGCTCTTCAGTAATTGACAATTTAGCTATTAAATAATGATTGGTAGGCCATTATTAGGGCGAAAGTGTGTTAAATAGAAACTGATGATTGTTCTTATAAGGGATTTAATGATTTAATTCAAACCCATAATACGAGGGATAAAAATAAATTAATAGATGTTAAAATTGTTTTGTGACTGTTATCAATCTTGTGCAATTTTATACTACAAACTTCAGTAGAAATAACTAATTTTTAATATTTTCCTACATATTTGCACATATATGCCTTACTTTGCCTCCAAAATAAATGAGTATAATTTATTAGTTTTACTTAACATCATCAGTTAAGTGTACTTCACAGTAGCTGCAGCCATTCATGGGACATTTGTAACATACTGAATGAAGCACACTATGAAACCCCTGAATGATACAATACAAACTAACTGGAGATCCACTATTTTATAGCACTATTGAACCTATCACATCCTTAACTTTATTTTAACTTTACTAGAACAGTGCCTGTATAATGTAGATTTACAGAATTATAATGTTAAATGTATAATGTATGTTTGTGTAAATGTATAAAAAAGTGAATATCTATTTACCTTTTTTAAAATTGATAATAGTATTGTTGGCAAGATTTGTAACACATCAGTTTCAGATTAAATTAATACTAAGATTATCTAAAATATGTCTACATATTTTCATTATTAGGAAAAATAATTAAAACCCGGTCTTACCATAAAAACAAAAAGCCATGTTGGAAACTAAGTGTTCTTTCTTGCACATTTCTGTTAGTTCACATGTAATGACGGTGGCAAACACAATACTAATAAAACAAAATAGGATTTTTCAGCAAAACGGGGTTTGAAGGTCTTACATTGTGAACTTCCGATAAAACTTAACTTCAAGGTTGAGTTGATTGAGAAAGTCATTAGTGAAGGAGAGAAAACATCAAAGCAAAAAATGATAATTGGTAATTTAAGAAGGAAAAATTATAATGTTTTTTTAAAAAAAATTATAATAACAACTTTGTGGTGTCCTAATATTTTATACTCATAACTTATAATAACGAACAAGGTTGAAGTTTTACCTTTAAGTTGTGACTGCATTATATCTGATTAGCTTAAATGGAAAGAAAAGGAATAATCATTAGTCTCGTTAAGGAATTTTACATTTATTTGTGTTGTATCTTACAAAATCTCCGTACAATTTACAACCCTTACTAATCATAGAATATGTGAAAAAATAAATAAATAAAATATATGCAAATCAATAGTCATAACTCAATAAGGTGGTAGGAGTTATGAATAATGAATAATGAACAAAATATAAATAAAATACTATGATGTGTCTGGTAATATACCTAAAGTGGTTTTTTTCTTCGTTTCTCAAGAATGTTTAAATACTTTCCCCTGGTCATTTCCTTGGCTTCTTCAAGGCCCAGTTTGTATGCAATGTCGTGTAAGTGTTTCACCTCTGCTATCAAATTGGTTACAGACAGTGTCCCGTAATCTAAAACACAAAAAAAGACCCATGATAGCAATTGACAAATATTACAGACATGCTTTGTAAAATAAACTTTTCATAAAAGTTTGTGACATGGAATGACAGAAATTCCCCAGTGAGACAGAAAAACCAGTGAGTACTTTTTACAACAAGATTAATAGGCCTATATAAACACAAACATAGCAGGATAAACTGAACTGAAAATCAAACAAAGATTTGGTTGATTTGAGTTGAAAATATTATCATCAATAGGATGGAGATGAAATTAATATTTTGATAAGAATGTGCCATTTAGTATTACACTAGACTCCCTCTTATCCGGACTCCTCAGGACCGAGGCCAGTCCGGATAACGGTTTTTTCTGTTAAACCGATGTTAAAACGGACCGTTTACTGTGATATTTGACTTAAATTTAGGAGAGCATTGTATTTAGACACGTGATCACTGGTCTCAAATCTTTCCCACGAGAACAGTCGTTTCAGTACCACCCACTTCCTGCCGATCTAGTCCGGTTAAACCAATGTGCTGATAAAAATTGTCCGGTTAAAGAGATGTCATTTCCGTCGAGTGTAGCCCGGTTAAACCGATGTCCGGATAAGAGGGAGTCTACTGTAATTTTAAACTTAAATATTACACTACAATTTGAAGTAAGAGAATTTTGCTAAGAGAAGCTGTTAAAATTCACACAGCTACTCAAAAAAGCACACTAATGCTACAAACAAAGTTATTTTCTAAAGTAATGGTGCTATCAGCTCTAATGAAAATCAAATGGTTTTGTAATTTTTCATTTGTAGGCTTAAGCGGCCGGTGTTATCACTAAATTCTCGGTCTGCAGTTAAGAGCCACGTAAAGTCTGACGTTTTGTCTATTCTTTGATGAGGCATCCTCCGTATCATATAACGGATGGAATGTCTGGTTGAGCATCTCTCACCAGAAGACTGAGAATTTAGTAGCTCTGTCATTAACACAGGTTATTTTCTCACTGCCTATTTAGGGTCAAATGTGCACTACTGTATGGCAAACTGGAAGAGTAATTCTTGTTCACATTCGCCCTAAGGGTCTCAATTTGCAGAGGCAGCTACTCAATGTATATAAAACAGTTAAGTTATTGGAAACACTTCATTTAATTTTACCACATGTTTTGCTAATAACTTGACAGTCCCCAAATTGCATCTTCATCCTTTTACAGTTCTAACGTCACCCTTCTACATCCTTTCTGATACACAATAATTGTAGGCCTACTTTGTATCACTTTCCCCTAACCTCCTTTGACTCTCTAAGTTCTTCCCAATCTTCCCTGTACACTATGTTGACTTTCTGTAACCTACTAGTCGTCTGGAATCCTTTTCAATATTTCCTGAACCTCATGTCACCATTACAATTTACCCCCTGGCCCCTACAATTTACAATTTACACCCTAGCCTATGTATCCTTCATGTCACCCTAACCTATGTATCCATCTTAATTCTTACTTCCTTGTGTAGCATTCCTTTATCACACGTAGCCATCCTATCATTTTTCTAACGTTTTGTTTCATACACTTAGTGTCGCCTCTTAAAGTTTCTCCCAGATATTTGCTTGACCCTTCAACATCCAAGGGCTAGTGCCCTTAGTTTCTAAATTCTAAACACCTCCAAGCAATACCATTGCCAAAACATTCATGTCCTATCCAGCCAAGTTCATACACTTAATAAAATTGTAATGTTTATAGTACTTGGAAACTGAAACTAGGAATTAAATGGAAACACCATTAGTCACTGTCAACATGCTGTGGCTGATACACACACAGTACGGAGGTTTGGTAACATCGCGGGAGCTCATGGCAGACTGAGGGAGGTATCGCTGATAAAGCGCCGCTTGGTAAATAATAAGATTCCCAACAGTAACTGCCCTTGTAGCAAGATATATTTTTTTTTTAATTAAACTTGAAGATGTAAGAAAAAAAATTAATTTATGAAAATAGTTGTCAGGTCAGCCTATATTGTTCAAAGAATTAAAATTATTTATTAACTCATTCTTTTTTGTCGTACAATATACATAGATAGGAGTTTTGTCGAGATTCATTATGATAAAGCTAATTGTTTCTAATGATGATTGGAGTGTCCTATCGAAATCGATCACGATCATTTACATGTATTTACCGTCTCCTTACTTAACAGTATACGTATAAATATATGCTTCAAGTATTATTAGACATATCTTAATCTAGTTTTCAAAAATAAATATGAGCAAATAATGTTTTTGGCCTACGGGGACATGAAATAAAAAAGTAAATTGGTCTGGGGTGTAAGTCTTATCATACCACCCATAGTTTTAGCCTCTTCTCTAGGGGCCCCTAGTCTTATGTTTGCTAAAATTACAATATCAGGTTCATTTTGACTGTGGAACATCAGTAGCCTACTGCTAGCTACTAGGGATGGACGAGACTAGATTTTAAGTTTGAGACAAGATCAAGACGAGATTCTCTTTTCTCATCATAATTTGAGACAAGATCGAGACAAAATTTTGATCTCATTACTATCGGGTATTATTCGTTTGCACAGTTTTACAACAGTTAACAAATGACAATAAAACACTATTAAAACAACAACTTAAGTACAATAACTATTCATGACAAAGGTTGATACAAAAAGAGTGTACAAATTAAAAATTAGCTTACAGGACCTTAAATAGTTATGAAATCTTAAATAAGAAAAAATAAAAATAAATAAGACATCTTTAATATAAAACTGTAACAACCACACCACAATGAACTATTTCACAACAAAAACAATCTATAAGAGATGAAAGAAAATTGTAGTAGCTTGTGCGGTGGTGTTACTTCTGATCTCAGTGATATTGATATCATATACATACAGTAAGACCAATTATATCTAGTATAGACGGGACCAGGGTCATTACGGTCAAGGAATAAACCGATTTTTGAGATGTACACAGTTAAAAACGCCTTCAGAACGTCTCTGCAATACCCGCAATACAGGAGGGCGTTGTTGTTGCGTTTCCTTTACAAAGGCGTTTTATTTAATTTTGTTTAAATAATCTCGCTCGAAAAAGTCTCATAGAAAAGTCAATCTTGCTCGAACTCCGTCCATCCCTACTAGCAATACACCAACAGGTATCTAGGCTAAACCAGAATTTCTTTATAACTATGTAGGTTTTTAAGGCATAGGCCTGTCTGAAATGGTTATCAGAATGAAAGTTATATTTGATTTAGATAGATCATGAATTTTGCTATGTGCTATTTGTCGTGATAATTGTTTTTACCAAGGGTAATCCGTGGTTAGTTGGTCATTATTATGTCCAGCAATTGCAGGGACATCACCCACCATGTAGAGATGAAATCATGAACCTCTCCCACGTTATTTGCCGCCATTGCAAACATCTTCCTAGGTTGCAGTAAAAAAGTAATCATCTTTGGCGATCACACAACAATCATCATTGACACCTTCGCCATAATGACCAAATCGTGAACATGTCCCGTGATAATGTCGATAATGTGAATATCTCCACAATAACTTAGCTGACTGTTGAACAAATCCGTGGTAAGAAAATTCCGAATTAAATTTAATACCGGCCTAAGATCTAGAATAGGACTTTTCAAAAAATATTTCCTCACTTTTTTAGCCTTCTAATCCTAGTTTTTGTCCAAAATTAATGTGCTCCTACAAGTAGGGTTATGTGCGTTTATAATATTGTAGGTTGTACACTTAACAATATTCAGGTCTATGAGATGATTAACAACCTTTTTTTTATAATTTTTACACTAACAGTAATAAAGATATAAAAATGCACTTACATCTCAGCAGCTGTTTATCTTCATCATCCAATGGTCTGTTCCATGGCTGAGGCAGGTTGTTCTGGGCTGCAGAATTAAGATACATGTATTCCGACACCCCTGGAACTATGACCATTAAAAACTAAAACAAAGTGGAAGTACTCCAAATGATCAGTTACGATCAAAGAATGAAGTCGTTCAATAGGGTCTGGTAATGTCCTGGAGTTGACCTTCCTCTTTCTTAAAAATGGAGCCAAATAAAACATTAAAAAAATAGAATGCCTACTATATTAATTAGCAATTCATTTGATAAAAATCCTCAAACCTCTTTTGGTGCATTGATAGCCAAGAGATTGTTACTCCTCTAGCTTCTAGCCTGGAATTGGGTTCCACATTAACCTACTTTAGGCAAGGTCTAGAGGGGGTCTTGGCATAATCACTTAGATAAAATCCATTGGCGATAGGCAGGATTTGAACCCGGGAACTATCATGGACCAAAGTCCTTCAATGTACAAAAGACCAGATCGATACCTTAACCAAGAGATAAATGATAAAACTTGAAGGCCCACAGAATTAAACACAAGATCATCACTGGACCCGGATGCTATTTTTTTTCATTGGGCGACCAGGTAAAGATAGGCTACTGTATACACAGAGAAGTAATACTAGCCTACAGAGGAAACATTCCAGGTTAAACTTATGTGGTGAGTAGCACTAGTCGCTGGTTTCTAGGGAATAATCCAACACCGCCTGCCTTGCCCTCATCAGGTTCTTTCTTGCATGACACAAGTATATTTCCCGCACGACATACTACATCTGAAAGCACTTGGTCGTCCCATTAGAAATTGTCCTCTGTTCCTTACTTCTCTGTGTGCTTTCTAACAATAGATGGATGTTAGATAGTAACAGGTCCAGGGTTTTATCAGACAGCTTGAACACTGCATAGTAAAATCAAACAAACGTGATAGGCCTACCGGTATAACCAACATTTTGGGTTTATTTTACTTTTCTATCATCAACAGGCTACAGACTGAAGCAAAAAAGGAGACGAGTGTAGTTTATTTTGTACATAGAGCTTAATGCACACACGACTTCAGAATAATGATTAGCCTATATAATTCCAAATGAATAGCACTTTTTGTTTTAAGATTTTAGGGATTGCCCGTTTTAACCGACCTTTGAGTTATCCGACCTAGGTCCAGTCAATTTTAAATGAGAGAAACCGAGACTTTCTAGACTACTGCTCTCTTGGTGTGTGAAGATCAGATTCCTTGCCTGGGAAGCTGATTTTATTTTTGAACATGATCCAAGTAATGTTTGTAAGAAAAAGTTCAGTACCTAGGTATAGTGAGTAAAATAGTCCTAAATGTTTATTTGTAATTTTTTTGGAATCCAGGCTTACTGTTCTCTAGAACCGTATTTTGGATAGACTAATGAGATATAATTGTAGGAAAGCTGGCGACCGTCTCTTAAATCTAGGACAGCTGATGGCAACCCTAAATAATACAAACTTTTTAATTTCCCTGATTGATTGAATAAAATACAGGTCAACTTATAGTGGAATAGAACACAGAATAGGACTGGCCTCTGAGGAGGTAGGGGATGCGACGTTGCCACTTCGTTCTTGGCTGGTGAGCTGACTTTCACCTAGATCCCCATCCCTCTGACTTTTCCCACTTGTAGGGTAGTTTAACACTACAAATTATTAATTTTTTGGCGGTATCGGTTAGTGTTGTCATGTTTATATCACATGGAAGTTACATTCATCCCTTACATGATCATGGATAGATTATTTGCACATTTAATGACTTAAACCGCTACTAGATATAGTTTTTGAAAAATATATTAACATACAATTAATAAATATAAAATGAAAATACATTTTATATAGGGTCACCTTTACGAGTCTCTGGAAATATGTTGCCTATAGTCAAACGTTTGTCAACCCCAAGTTTTAAACAAATCACCGTAACAATAAGAGCAAATGAATACATATGGACCAAAAACTTTTATAGCAGTTCTAAAAATCTTGTAAATTGTTGCCCTGCTTATAGTTTGATACATAAAACAAATTAACATGGAAATGAAGAAGGTAAAATCTTCCATATTAAACATTTACAGCAATAGTTTGGTTGTGTTTAGGAAACGAAGTTGGTCAATGGTCAATGGTTAGGAATCACCCCAAAGCTGCCTTTCTTTGAACACCTATTGTGACCCTCACTCCGTTAATCTTATTATTGCCACTCGACTGAACTCAAACTTACGGAGAACAGGTAGCTCAATAGTGACGAAGACATTTCTGTAATATTGTGATTTGGCAAAAAATTCCGTTAGTTTTATATTGAATTTAAGAAAATTGAACTAACGTTTACATACATTACGTTATGTGTTGCATTCATTAAAATAGTCATACGATATATTCACTCTTCTATAACAAAAAAAAACTTCTAACGTAGGTACTCTAGAAATCCTCAAAAAACATACCAGGTAAAAAGGGAAATAGAACACATAACACACAACATAACACAACAACATAACACAACTGCACATAACATAACTGCCAATTTATTGCCAAAATGACATAACTATTTTTATTAGAAAATATTATTACATTGCACTGGAAATTGTTACATAAAAATATTTACAAAAGAAAATATTGACGTATGAAACTTAAATAAAATTTGTAAGGGACAATGTCATTTTTATATAGGCTTATCAAGATATTTGCATTACGTAAAGGAACGTAAAGGAACACCACGTCCGACGTTACGATATCGCAAACGTTTCACGTGTACTCGTGGTCGTCCACATCGCGTACTGTTGTCCGTATTCATTGGGCAAAACACAGTTCATAGACGAATTCTTGACAAAACAGGAGGGTAGAAACGCACAGGTCGGCTATCGGGCAGAGACTGAGTGCGTGGCACAACTTGGCAACATTGGACAGTTTTCTAAAAGCTGATTGGATGCCGCATGCCCCGCCCCACCCGACTCAAACTGGTTTCGGTCCTATTCTGTATTCTATTCCACTATAGTGGAGTCAGTTTTAAAATGATCACATCAGGCGTAAGCTTGAGCTTATAAATTATTTAACATTTTTTTCTACTTACTTGATTCGGGCCACAATTCAGGAGATGAGCGATCCAGCTTTTCTAGACTGAGGAGACTTTGATCCAATGTAGACATTCCTCACACACTAGAAGGAATGAGAGAGAGTAAACAAACATTTAGTTGGACATGGACACGGTTTATTATTTGTTAGGCATATTCTCTATTAACCTACCCTAAACTTATAAGAATTTTAAAAAGTTCACAGTACTTAACTTAAGTAGGCTAATTGAGGGATGAGCATCGATCGCCAATGTCTGTCAATTAGATGTTTAAAGTTCATACATCACTAAGTACATCAGTTATTAACATAAATTTGATTGATTTCCTTACATCGATGTTATACAAATAGCCTAAAATGATGTTTTCAACAACTAATCAAAATGTTTTATTCTGAAACTAAATACAATTTGAGTGGATAATGATTTAAGTTGGTAAAGCTTAAATTTGAGTTAAATTTAAGTCGGTTAAATTTGTAGGCCTAATTACATCGATTACAGACGTCACGTTAATATAGTATTTTATACTCTAGGCTATTATGATGCTAAATAACGCTAAATTACATATTCGCATTTGAAAATAAATTTCCACACAATTTAAATACAGTAAGGTAGGTAGGCCTACCTTAAATTTGTGATTTGATATTAAGTTAGAAAAGCTTAAATTGATTTTTTGATTCTCTGTGTTTAATCTAACTTATTTGACTTTAGCAGGGAAACGACAGTCATATTTGAATTTAGGACGTTAACTTTAGCATCATAACTTAATAGTGTAAATATTGGCCTAATACTAAGTTAAGTTATGTGATTAATATAAATTACCAAGCTCAGGTAGGCCTATGAGATAGGTTAAGTTTGTTTAAAGTGGATCAACAACATTCCTCAATAAAGTTAGCCTAAATAGGACAAATAGTTCAATTCTTGCAGATATGAAACTGTCTGTCTAGGACCTTGAACGTCTAAAATAGGCATAAGTAAGTAACTAACGATGGTAAGCTTAAGCAGATGAAAAACAAACCATAGCCTACTAAACTACGCCTAAACTTAGGTAGCCTATATGAGTAAGTTAAGTTAGGGTAATCTTAGAAAAACATCAACATTTTCTTCTGAAATCGGTAATTATTCGATATATCTACAACGCGATATTGTGTAATTTAAAGATGTCTACTTACAGTATTTTTCACATTGAATCCAAAAATGCAATCAGTATTTGTCGGAGATTCCCAAGTGGCTGTACAGTTAAATAATTAATAGCAAGCTTCAGTTTTGTTGGGTTACGCATTTTTGATATTGTTATTTCATTGTGTTTCACCCTCTTTTTAATTGTGCAAAAACAGTCTGGAAGTAGCATAAATTAATGAGTCGGTTGATTATAACCCAAACATTACCTTCCTTCCTAATCCAACCTCACTTCAAAACACTTAAAATACAGTCACGAATCCGCATAAAACCCGACCTACCTTCCTCACATGCCTAAATAAGAACAACTGATTTATTTGGTTTCAAAACTAATTGATTTCATTCAGCATTAAGTCGAGTATTAAACAACTGTTTGCTCTCCTCCTCACTCAGTCCTCAGTCCACATACGGACCCGTCCAGACCACGCCATATTACCATCCGAACCGTGAAATGAACCTTAGATTCGTAATTTTAACCTTCATTTTATGGCCACTTATGAATCTCTTCGACAAAAACTGATTGCATTTTTGGATTCAGTGTGAAAAATACTGTAAGTTAAGAAGACATCAAAAAATTACACGATATCGCATTGTAGATATATCAAATAAGTTATTTGCACTGAAATGGGGTAGCTTAGCGGATTTTTACCCCCTGGGCGAATGTGACGTCATAAACTAGAGGGTAAAATTCCGCCGCAAACTTTTGAGTTTTGCGTCATCAGTTCGATGGATTAAGTTAAACGTGGAATTAAATGTATATTTTCACAGTTGTGAATTTAATCAGAACACATCAATTTATAAAAACCTAGAGTGTACGGGCCGGAATTTTACCCCCGGACTTTTACCTCCTTCATGAGGTCAGCTCAAAATGTACGGCCCGGATTTTTACCCACCCAACCCCCCGATTTTTACCCCCCGGAATTTTACCCCCTTGCCAGATATATAAATAAGTGAGAATGGTTACTATTATCTTCTTTCAGTTTTAATTTAATATTTTAAACATTTTATTATTAAGTAGCCTAGGCTACCTTAATTTATTTGTAACATCAACTAATCGAACAGGTTTATAATTTTATTTTTGAGATTCGAGTATCAGGATTTGATCTTTGAACCAACTGTTGGTTTATATGACGTATAAAGAAACATCTGAATGGTAATTTTTTTGAAGATTTCTTTAACGATTTATTATACAACCATGGTAAAATAATGTTTTTGTTTTGTGTTATTGTACTGCAGCCTAGTAAGTTAGCCGAAGTAACAGTTGGCTCCAAACGCAAATCCCGTACATCAAAATTAAACAGCGAATTATGTTTATTTAGTTGAGATTACAAAAAAAAAAAATAAAGATAGGTTACTTAATAATAAAATGTTTACAATCAAATAAGAACAGAAATAGGTAAATCAATCATTCTTACTAGTTTCTATATCCGGCCAGGGGGTAAAATTCCGGGGGGTAAAAATTCGGGGATAAAAATCCGGCCCGTACATCTTTAGTTGTCTAAACGCTAGTTCGGATGGGCAGGGGGTAAAATTCCGGATTTATTGCTACGCTCTGTCTATTTTCATTAGACTTCCAAATACGCGGGGGTAAAATTCCACCCGCTAACAAACTTTTGAGCGCTCAGGTTACTACGTAGTGACGTCAGCTTTGCATAGGGGGTAAAATTCCAGGGGGATAAAATTCCAGCGACCCCCTGAAATCATCCATGTTTTCACAACGGTGTTATTTGGTACATCAAGTGTGGAAACCAATGTTACCATTGATGGTGAACATCAATGCTCATCCCAAGTTTCACATTCACCAAAGCTGCACTTTTTTATATGTCCTAACCTTACAATCATTCTAATGAATATGTTGATCGATATATCGGTTATTTCATTCGATATATCAAGTTTGGTTTGTTAGGTTAACCTAACCTAACTAACCAATAAAATAATCAATATACTGTATCGAATACCTAATCTATAGGCCTATAAGTTACTTATACCTCTAGCCTATCTATATTTTTCATTCGAACGAGTGTAGGACAGATAAGTTACTTAAGTGCAGCCTTCACCAAACCTTTAAAAGGCCCAACTTACTGGCAAGAATAATAACTCCTATAAGTCACACGAGTAAGTAAGTATTAAGTTATGCACCACAAACATTTTCCATTCATTTTTATTGTTTTTGTTTAAAACTGCTGTTAGGTACAATCTGATAGACAGCTAAGTTGTACTATGAAAGTTTTAGCATGATTCTCCCTAGTAGCCTAACCTGAATTCACTAGGCCTAAGTTTACAGAAAGTTAGGTTAATCCCTAGCCCAGTAAGTTAGGATTTGTCAAAATAATTGCATGCTTATGCATAAACACATAAACATAAACACAAACCTATTTCATTTCAAGCATCAAACCTGTTGGACCAATAGGTATCCAAAATTCATTCCATCCCATCCTTTGCATACTGGATAGTGGATATTTTATTTTAGATTGAACACTGACTGAAGGGAGATGACTAGGCCTAGGCCTCAACATTCTGCAATAAAATGTAATTACAAACATAGCCTACATACTGTACCTTTTATATACTGCAACACCCGCAAGTGATGCAGTGTTTGAATAGCTTCATATAAAATCCGAGATTAATACTCAAATTAACCAAGCCTGTAAAGAACACAGTCTTGTACTATTCAATAAAGTTTCAAAATTGCAATACATAACAAATAACAAAATCATACCAAGTAAGTACGCGGGAGGGCGTAATCGACGACATGAAATTGAGAGAGAGTAACAAGAAGAAGAAATAAAGAGAGTAAAAAGAAGATTGTGCGCTCAACATGGATCCCCTCAACCTAGTACAACTGGAAACCATATTTTTTGATATCGTTTCATAGCTCATAAAGACGTTGCGGCGAAAGTTCAAATTGTTTCATAAACGCCCAACGCTTTAACCATAGATAAAACCATAGATAAAAAATACCCTTAACGAAAACGGTAACGATAAAAATGCAACGAAAGTCATTTATCAGCCTATTTTTTTACTATTTTATCTTTAGACGAATAATGCATCGAACTATCGAATAATGAGAGTAAAAAGGTAACGTTGTTAGGTAACAAGTCCAGGGTTTTGGACCTTTCCCTTTCAAAAAGTAAAAAAATGCCACTGGTGTAGAAACACACAAAATCAAACTCCACGGATTTGGACTTGATAAATTTGATAAGTGTATCGTTCATAAAAAGAATGTCTTCGTAAAATTAAATGACACGTTGTTATTTGAGTACAGGTACCTAAAAGCTAGAAACATTCAATACTGCTTCTTATAAAGTAAGTTAATGTAATATTACTTTTTATATTAAATTTTTTTTATCCTAACATGGGGTATTAATATCATTTCTTGAGTAAAATTGAGACTGGGCTTGAACATGGGATGGTTAATTAACATTCAATAATTCGTACCCTGAACCAGTTATTAGCGTAGGCACGGGTTACTAGGGCAATACGTGTACGGGAATTGCTGATTTCTTTATATTTGGCGAAGAAAACTATTGATTTAGTATACTGGAATTTACTACTAGCTAAATAAACGACTATTGTTTGAAATGTTATAATGTAATATTAGCTAATAAACATTAAATTTGGAAGCCTACGATACTCTACATAACCAACTACAGTATTTTGAAAATTTGAAAACTAATTAATTCAGCCACTGAATGAATAGATTATTCAACCAGGAGGCTATGATTCAACGTAGGCCTAGGCCTTACATAAAATATTGCAAAATGTTTAAGACTCATAGAGGTCTAGGTATAAAAGCAAACAAAGATTGTTCATCCATAGTATATCCTTATCTGGCGAACTATGTTCTTAATACTGAATATTGATTTTTAATCTGTGGATTTAATGTGCATAAGGTACATAAGGTACCTTAATTTATTTATTTACTAACATATAACTGGCCTTGCCCTATAAAGGGCTTTCTTCATATTTCCTAAAACATGTACATATGTTTGATTTCTTTGTTTTGATAACTACGATGTTTACAAAACCTGCCTGTTGTTACAAAAACGAAACAGTTGTCACATTTGTATCCCGAGTATCCGGTACTCAAAATTAAAAATATACTAGTGCATATGTTGCTCAAACTCGAGCAACTACTGTACAAAGTATTACAGGGGCCCATTTCATAATAAGCTACAAGTTACAAGTTACAGCTTGTAACTTGTAATTTCCATTAGATTTGCATTGGGCGAACAGCTGATTCACTAATAAAGTTTGTACTTTATTATGAAATGGGCCCCAGGTGTTACAGTATTTCAAAACGAATAACACTAATAACAGTAATAATTTCCGATGACTTCAAAGAGCCAACTTAAAGATAATGTAATCAATCACTCCACTCCAGAGTTATCAAAACTGAAAACGAACTCTGAAAACAAACGCTCTTGTAGGTAACATGTGTTTAATATGAACAGCTGTTGTAATTATAATACAAATTATTAGCCATAAATCCGATGAAGAGTGAAACGAAGATTTTTACCCTCCGAAAACCGTTAGATCCTCCAAATTTAGAAATTCTAGATGAACAGATTGCATTGGAACCCTCCTGACCAAGCAATAAAATATTTAGGTGTATACTTCGACCGAAAGTTAAATTGGAAATTTCATATTAATAAAAAATTAAATTTGGCTTATGGCAGATTATCAAAATTGTTTCCTTTAATCAACAAAAAATCATGTATGTCTATTAATAATGGAACCCTTCTATACAAAACACTTCTACGTCCACTGTTTTTGTACGCCTGCCCAGTATGGGGAACTGCTTCATCAAGCTCGATTCGTAAACTGCAAACGTTTCAAAATAAAGTTTTAAGGATAATTCTAAAATGTCCCTGGTATGTTCGAACCCATCAAATACATTTAGAACTGGGAATAAAACCTATAGAAGATTTCATCAAGAAAATTACATCAAAATTATTTACAAAACTTCCATTAACCAGCAGCATTGGATTTTATAACACAGGCCAACCTTCTGAAATCCAGAGACTCCGACTAAAACCCAGATTGCCTCAAGATGTTTTACTATAACAACTTTTTTTTCATTTGTGTTTCATTGGTGGACAGCGTTTTTACAGTCCGACCCGCTAAAACACTGACAATAAGTGCCTGAGGGGCTAGCCATAGCTGACCTCTACCTATGTTAATATAATTAATTAATAATGTTATTTTTTTTTCTTCCTTATATTATACCTAATCTGTATAGCAATGTAATGCTGATCGGTTAATAAAATTGTTATAAAAAAATACAAATTATTCGTCTTTTTATGTAAACAAAATCTTTTCTTCATAAGAAATACATTGGGAGTTTGATGGCCTGTGGGGCAAAGGCAAAGCCTGAGAACTTTTATTACAGGAATTGGTAAAAAGGGGCGTCTACACAAATAATACTCAATTTTGACACATAGTTTGTAAAAATCCGTCCATTTTAACGGAGGAGTAGCGTTTCCTAGGAATCCGCCTTATATATAAGGAAATGGACATTGACTCAGAAGTACATTGAACTTTTAAAACCTGCTACTAAAAGGAGGAAGAAAGAATAAAACTTGCTTACAGGCAAGTAAGCTTGCCTGTTAGAACATTTGAACATTTGGCTACAGATCCTCAGGAGTCATTGACTTTGATTCGGATTTGCGCAGTGGCCTTGAGACCCACCATCCAACCACGTGGTCCACAGCTGTTTGTTTGTTTGTTTGTTTACATTACCTTCTAACTCTAACACCTGGGGCCCATTTCATAATAAATTACAAGTTTCTAGTTACAACTTGTAACATGTAATTTCCATAAGATTTGCTTTGGGCGATCAGCTGATTTACTAATAATTTTAGTTTGTACTTTAACTTTATTATGAAATGGGCCCCTGATGGTATTTTCTTCAGACTACTGATAGGAACCATAGAGATGAATTGTTAAAACAACGTTGTGTCTAATTCAAATTGATCTTAAACTGGTTTACTACTTCTTTTGTTATTGTGGCACTTTTGTCTAAATGCAATTTAGGCTCTTCTTGATTTTGTTATTTCAGATATTTAAACACGCAAAATAAAAAGATTCAAGCTTTTAAGAAAGATATTCCGACCATACCATGTGAAATTTATGATAAAAATGAATGACATGTCCCATAAAGACCACGCTCTCTTTGTGCTGCTCCAAGTCCAACTCACTGCAGCATACATGAAACATACTCCTGTGTCAGTTAGTCCATTACACAACTTGTGATATATGTGTTAATGTTGAATGTGGTTTACAAATATTCCAATTATTCCCACCATACTGACAACCTCTCGGCTCCCACTATTATTTGCAGCTCACCCTCCCATAATGGTCGACACTGTGGAGTTATTGATCAGCAATGTTGAAAGCAAGCTGGGGGATGTCCAACACACTAGACCTACCCTCTGATAAGACTTCTGTAGGGGTAGCAAACTGCGGGGCTAATACAAGGATGTAGGTGGGAAAAATGGAAAGTAGTGTTGTTTTATTTGGAAAACAGTACAAAACAACTTAGATAAACATACTATTTTATCTTTTCAACCACAGAATCAGTTGAAGACTTGTCATGGCCTATTTCATATGTCCTATCTTCTCTAACACTAAATTACGAACTTAAAAGTATACTAGAATTGACTATATATTATTGAGAATATATACAGGGTGAATAAAAAGTAAAGACCCCCCTCTAATATTTTTGTAAGTAAATATACTGTACAGATATATCCTTTTGTTGGTTGTGCAATCCTAGCAGGAATTTTCATTTTATGATTTTGACATTTTGTAGCGTCCCCCAAAAAGGGGGGACTTTGGAGGCAACTCAAAATTTTTAAAAGTAACCCCCCTTCACGTGACACCTCATTTTAAAGTGTTTACAAAAACGTAATGAATGGTGAAAACCAGAGTTTGCTATCTCTTCTCTAACAAAAATGGCCCGTCAAATTTTATGGAAAATCAATATGGCAATATTGGCTACCATTTTGGATAGAGAAGAGATAACGACCTATAGTTTTTACCATTCTTTAAGTTTTTGTAAACACTTCAAAATGAGGTGTCACTTGAAGGAGGTTTACATTTAACATTTTTGAGTTGCCCCCAAAATCCCCCTTTTTAGGGGCCCTCAACAATCTTAAAATCATAATACCTCCACCACAGCAAACCTGCAGACTATGCGAATTTCCACTTGTCTGATTACATTTTTACTAAAATATTTCGCGAAATAAGACATATTTATTCCCAATTTAAATAGCGGCATTAGATTTAACGAGTGCCTTTTATTCCCTATATGGGAAATTCGCTAAAATGAAACTTACTGCTAAGGTTGCACAACCATCAAAACGATAACACTTCAATATCTACTTAGAAACAAATTAGAGGGAGGGAAATAACATTTATGACACAAGAAAATTAATGTAACAGTAACTTCATTAAACTTTTGACGGGCTACCATTTTGGTCAGAGAAGAGATAGCGAACTCTGGTTTTCACCATTATTTAAGTTCTTGTAAACACTTTAAAATAAGGTGTCACTTGAAGGGGGTTTTATTTAAAAATTTTGAGTTGCCTCCAAAATCCCCCATTTTTGGGGGACATTTAAAAATTTCAAAATCATAAAATGAAACATCCTTTTAAGATTGCACGACCACCAAAAGGATAACTCTGTATATTTGGAGGAAAAAAATAATTGAAATATTGCAGTCAATTCAGAGGTGCCCATCCCCCCCAAACCCAGAGGCGCAATCCCCCCCCCAAGCCAAAGGAGTAGCCCCCCCATTTATACTGCCGTATATTTAAACCTACCCTCCCCCCCGCCAATTTATCTGTAAATTTCCCCTTTACCTCATAAAACGAGCATATAAAGTATTTAGTAAAAGTTGAGGTAAAGAAAAACAAACTTTCTGATAATCAAAATTAAATGTTTAATAGTAAACGTCATCAATATGTCATTATATCTAACTAATGGACGAATTAGAAGTTTTTCAATTTTAAATTCAGAATCTGTATTATCAGCCAACAGTTACTCAGTATTGCAATAGAAAATGTCTTCAAAACGTACAACAATATACTCGGCGAATTACTCTACTCCAACACAGTACTGTAACTGTACAATAAATTAGGTGGCGTTAATTTTACGGGGCTTAAGAAATCAAACAGCTGTAAGTGCATTAATAATACTTTGGCAAAAAGTAGGCTATCTTATTTCAAAATTATAGGCAGAGTCACGAAATAGGACAGACTTTTGTTGCTCGCCACTCTTAGGCTTCCTTCTACAAAAATCGCCGGACAAAATACCCAGAATTCCTTAATTGCCACCAGCATAAAAGGTTTTTGTGATGAAGTAATCTTATAATAAATTCATTTTGATAGCCCCAGGATTGCCTCTTACGACTAATAATGGTAGAAACGCAACTTGTCAGACAATCATTAATAATATCTGTAAGGTAGAGTCGAATTTTACTTGCTACATATGTTCTGGAGGTTCTTTAACTCCACCATCGGAGGCTTACAAAAGGATCCACTTCTGGAGGTGTCGTCAGAATATGTTACAAACAGTAAACACGAAACAAGAAACGATAACAGATAGGCCTATCAATTCACGCGTGTATATTGCCGCGGGCAGGACTGGAAGAAACTGAATCAGGTTATGACGGAAAGACGTGGTCTCTGGATTGTCGTCTGCGTTATCAAAAGCTGATATTGGACTAATTGTAGTAACGAAGGAGATGAGTGTTGAAAATATAATGGAATTCATAATTGAGTTTTCCATTCAAAATTATTGATAAATTATTCAATTTATATGCTGGATATAAATGATGGTCTCGAAATTCTACAGTACTGCGCGAAAGGAAATTTATTAAATACTTTTGAAGAGTTTGAAATTTATAAATACATAAAACTAGGGACAGCACACAATTTTTGAGTGAAAACACTTGATTAACTATGAATTCCATTATATTTTCAACACTCTTCTCAGTCATTACAATAGTGCAATATCAGCTGTTGAAAACGCAGACGACAATCTAGAGACCACGTCAGTCCGTCTCCGTCATAACCTGAATCTGATTCAGTTTACTTCCAGTCCTGCCGACGGCAATGTACACGCGTGAATTGATAGGCATATCTGTAATCGTTTCGTGTTTTGTATTAAATGTTTGTAACGTATTCTTACGACACCTCCAGAAGTGGATCTTTATGTAAGCCTGACGATAATGGAGTTTAAGAACCACCAAAACATATGTATCAAGTAAAATTCGACACTAGAATATTAAGGATTACTTGACAAGGTGTGTTTTTTTTTTGTTTTCACCATTCTTAGAAGCAATATTAATTACGAATGGCAAAATGTTGTTGGTGTTGATAGTGAACTACTTCGAAACACTTTTCAGGCTGCTTATACAAAATTATACATTCATTATGATAGCTAGCAAAAAAATGTCCCCCCCAAAAGCCCCCAAAAAAAGTCCCCCCCCCAAAATTCCTGTGGCGCAAACGCGCCACAGTCCCCCCCTCTGGGCACCCCTGAGTCAATTTGAACTCGCTTGATGGAAAGTACGATCGAATTATCATGTTAAGCATGTGCAGAATACACGCAGATGATGTTTACTACCGGTAGATCATCAATGTTAAAAGACTCTTCAATATGTATCGTTAAATTCAATGCAATTTAGTGTTGAATAGCTTTTGTATGGTTAATAGTAGGCCTATAATGAAAACAGATCAATAACCTACCAACTAACTACGGGGTTGCATGTTTAATTAATTTAAGCCTACGCACAATCCAAAAAAAACTTCAATACCTCCATGTGACTGTTCAAAACAAAACATAAACAAAATTTGTTAGAAAATGTAACTCAACATATTAGTTTATTTCGGCGATTGTTCAAAATTTTACGTTACTATTCACAGAAACACGTCCACGTAAGTTAATTTGTATATTCTATTATGGATAAATCTTGTTTCATGTATTTTTACTGTTGCATATCATGCATGTTTATTGGTGACCTATATTTATGTTTGGTATACTAACGTTTTATTTACAGTACTATATGCATCGTAATAGGGCATCTTCTTCTATGTGACCAATGATTGCATGTTAACTTGAAGATTCAATAATTATGTATACTAAATTGCATTAGATTTTATTTTATTCCGGGTGTGATTTATTGTTTTAATGTTGGTATCTACTATACTGGTGTAGACTACATGATTAGGCCTGTTAAATCGCGATGTTATATAAAAATGTTACATAATGTTAGACGGGTTAAACTACCACATACTTGGCTGGTTACTAAGGCACATTAGGAATACTGTACAGTAAAATTAAAGTATACAGGTTAGAATTGCATAAAATAACGGGCATGATAGCATTGTACGCTATTATGTTGTAAACTTCATACCATAAATTAAAGAGTAGACAAAGTAAAGTAGACATGGTCAAACCGATATCAATTTTCTGGAGGAAATTAATTTTCAAGGCTAATTCAAGTTAGAATATACCCTACAATATTTGACTATTTATAGAAGTACATTGTAACAGCTTAGCCAGTTCCAAAATAAAAATTAGTTTAGTTAACTGATGCGCCACCGGTAATTGTGTTATTTATTTAACCAAGCCAAACTGAAAAGACGAATTATCTAATATTAACTATCCTCTATCCAATCACTAAGGAAAAATATCTTACCTCTGAACTAAACGTAGATTCACCATAGCGAGCGTGTTGTAGGCCAAACCTAATATATTGTAACATCCCGTCCCAGGGGACGCGGAAAGGTCGCCCCCGGAAACATCACCCCCCTACGTCATATTGACGTCAGAGACCGGGGGGTGATGTTTCCGGCCGCGGACACTTAATTTCAGTTGCAGCATGCACTCGTCGATATGACGAGTTATTTTTGAGTTTGCGTATTAATTAGATAATTCACTAATGCGTATATGATATTCACTTATCATATACAATTACCAGATTTTCTAATTAGAATTGATGCTAACCGGATACGTTAACCCCGATCGTTTTCAATATGCACACCCCGGAAAGGTCCCCCCCTGCCATGATCTCCCCCGGTATACCTGCTGTAGGGCTTGGGCTCGTGACTCGAGCCAGCTATTGTTCACAAGGGTAGAGACTGTCCCATATTACCACCGCTCGACTGAACTCGCAAGAATGGGAAGGATTTGGTATTATTACGCAAATGTTGTGGATATTAAGATAAATACAAATTAACACTTTGATATTGTGCTTTCTCTAAACATTTCCCCTTAATTTTATACATCAAATGATGTATAAATTACATAATAGTTTTTTTCCGTCAACGTATAAAATGTATTTGAAAAACGTGGAAATGAAATAAAATGTTTATAGTAATAGTGACAATTAGGTAAGAAATCAACTCGTATTACTATGAGCATGCTTCAACCACTCAACATCATAATACAGTCAGTGCACACTTGACAAACATATTTTCACATTTCCTAATTCTTAAATTGTAAACATTGAGCAATAAATGCTAATTTTTATACATTTAAATAATTGTCTGGATTTTATGGTAAAATAAATGCATTGAGAATATTCCTGATTTGATATTGGTGAAGGACTCTTTCCCGTAAAAAGAATTTAGAAAGTAAATATTGGTTAGTTTCTTCGGCAATAAACAGGAAAAATCTCACACTGTTTACGTTTGCGTTGACAGAGAAACAAGCAACAGTGTCACATTCACTTTATTTCATTATTTCACACAGCTGATATTAAATAACTAAATTGACATTGAAGTAGTACAGTTATTCCATGAACGGTCGCCCATTGTTTTGAAAGTTACACATTTAAATCTACCTGTAGTTCGCAGAATATTAATACGTATAACTTAAAAGTTTGCAAAAGAACATAATCCTAAGTATAGTATCCACTACTCTCAGAGTATTGATTTATGGAATTCGTCTGTAATTTGCAGACTATTAATTCGTAGAGTACAACTGTATTTATAGCGGGAAGTATTTTTTGTAAAATAGCTTAGATTTCCCCACTTCAGGTATCCCTCCCAAGAATACCTGAGCCAAATACGTTTGTTTAACATAGTCAAGGAAAAGTTTAGTTAGTTATTTACTAAAGTCAGTTTCATCTTTTTACCATAATTCGCACATTAACATAATTCATAATTATCAGTGTTATCTAGCCTATGTACTTAATTAATTTGGAAGGGGTTAATTTGTGAACAGAACCCCTCATTGAGTTTTAAACAGATTTTGAAAATGTTAATGTAATTTGTAAAAAGTATACTCTGAAGTTGCACTAACAATAAAACCAGCTCAAAATATGGTAGGGGATTTTCCCCAGTGTTTTCTAGAGACCTGCTACACCGGTTTACTTTTTTATAACCCTCGAAATTTTGGTATATCGATATAGACTACACACATTCTACAAACATGACATAACTTTCATGGCATAAACTTATAGGCCTACTTACACAGATTTGATTTAACACAAATCTTGATTTTACCCAAGGGTAGAAGTATAGTTCAAATCTACAGATTTCCTGAATACAAAGATCCGTTACGGTAGGAAAAAACAACATTTAAAATTGAAACAGTATGCGGGCAAACACCGACGATCAATATTTAAGTAAACTACTTGTAACATAAAAACGTCAATGACAGTTTGAAACCAGCTGTTAGTTAAAACAGCACTGAAACCACTTTAAATTATTAGCGTCGGCTGCTAGACTAAAAAAAATTAAACTTAAAAAAATGAAATCATGGCATTGACATTCCCTTCCTTAGAAAATTATATATATTTCAACACACAAATCACGAAATCGCGAAAGTGGTTGATTCAGAATCCTGAAATGAAAAAAAACTCTGTCACGTTTAAAAATATAATATATCACAATTAATTGCACGCTCTAGTGGAAATCGATGAAACCCACCCATATGAATTCTTGCTTATCCGTTTACTTTTCCACTCTTTGCGTGTTTGTACATGCCAAGTCAAGTCTTAAAACATTACATTTAAAACAATTGTATTAAATCTTCCATAAATTACAAGAAACAGTGACTCATCCATTTTCCCCGATTCCGAATATTTGTGCGCAATCTTGGCGACTTATGTTCAGTCTCCAGCATTTTGGAGGTGTTCGCAATTCAGACACACCCGTTCCCATAGTCCGATTATGCTGGTTCACGAACTCGTTCTAATAAACTTAGGCTTACACGTTTGTAACATATCTCATCAAACTCTCAGCGTTGTTGCCCGAGTTACCGCGCTCACGATCACATATACAGGGTGTATTTATGAAGTCCCGCATGGGCTTAATATTTTCAAAACGGCAATAGATAAATCAATAAGATTTGGTACATATACACCACACCTAAAAACAACGTTTTAAAGACTGTCAGTTTTCTGTCATAATGGGGACATCCCGCAAGGAGTCAGAAGGAAATCTTAAATAAGAGCATAGGTTTATATTTACAGATAACCGTAGGCATATTCTACAACTTAATAAAACGTTATTTTTTGTATTACAGCCATTTTTCATTTAGGACACAAATAATTTTTTTTGCTTTCTTTATTTGTTGTGCTCCTGGTCTTTAATGTTTACCAGGTTTTTAATGATTTATTTGTTGCCAAAAACAATTAAGAAAATATATTTAATTATTTACTTACATTATTTTTTACGTAGTTAAAATGACTAAATATTTGATTTGATAATTTGAAATATTATCAACATATTTTTCAACCTTTTCCCATTTAAGAAGGTGTTTACCAAACACTACCAAATAGGTAAAGGTACTACAGTAGCAAAATGTGTATTTATATAAAGAAATAAAAATAAGAATAAGAAACGAAACACACAAATTTAAAGTGCGTAGCACAAACAATTTATCTTTATGTTTTTTTCTTCTTTTTGTGCTCTTGATTTTGGTTTTGATATATTTTATTGTTTTAAATTATATTGTAAATGAAGTTTGTACCGGTACTGTATAAATTCCTTGACACTTTGTAGAATATTAAATTGTTATTCAGTTATATTTTTGTATTTTCTTTCCATAATTAAAATGTATAGGCCTAATAGACGATTTAGTACTCATTGTGTGTATTTATTTCTCAATTTAAGTACCTGTCTTCCAAACTTTGTTACAAAATCCTAAATTTGTGTTAGCGAATTTCCCCTATAGGGAATAAGCTATTACCGTAGTACTCATGGTAAGACCTGGACCCGGGACCGATTTACTTTCTCGTTTTGAGTTCGAATTCGAACGAGTTCGCGAACCAGCTTGATCGAACCAAGGTAACGGGGGTTTATGGGGGATTTTATGGGGTAAAAATTGGGTTTTCCCATTTTTGACACTAAAAACTTAAAATTTAGCAATTTCTTTATAAACCATTTTGTAGAGCTTAAAAAACAAATAATTTAGTATATTGAAGCGTTAATTATGCGCCTAATGGTTACGGAGAAAATTCCAAAAATCTGTAAATTTAAAATGTCCATGTTATACTTAGAATAAGTAAACTGTTGTAGTTTGCTTGTTTATATACATATTTTAATCAAATTTGGAAAATGCATTAATTTCATACTAAACTAGTATCATTTTACAAAAAAAAAACACATTTTTTCCCTCCCTGTTGCAGCAAACCTAAGTACTCGTTAAACTTTGATGGTTCAAAACTGGACCCATCTGTTCCTGATCATTGGGCTTTAAATAAATGGTCCTGGCTAATAAAACAGCTGATCTTAGTCAGTACAGTAACAAAGCTACACAGATCATCTCACACCATTCTACACTCATATTTGGGTTAAAATACGCACCTAGGTGGCGTCCCCATATCAATTGATATTGATATATTGAAATATTATTTAAATAGGGAATGCATGTGATATTTTTACAGAGACGTTTTAGCGTAAATCCAATCAGGCAAGTGGAAATTCGCTTAGTCTGCAGGTTTGCTTTGTCGGGGGTATTTTTAATTATAATTGGCACTTTGTGATACATTAATTGGAGTATATACGTTTACAGCTCAACATTTCAAATTTTGATAACATATTAAAAATTTGAACTCAAGTATATTTTCCCCTTAGTAATTATGAAACATAATTTTGCAAACTTCAGTAGCAAAAAGGTTTTCTAAACATATACATCTTATATCACAATTTCACATCAAAATATCACATTTGTAACTATTTGGGAAAATAAACATTATTCTTATTCTTATTCTTCTTATAACAAAACTAATTAATTGGTATATCAACACTGATTGCAAGTCCTCTTCTCGATTTAAAGTGATTCTGATATTTTGATTATACTTTCATTATATTTTGACTCTATTCCAGTGATATGAAACTAGCCTAGGCTGTTTCTGAATAAAGGTACTTTTTGGCATAACCTTTAGAATAGTATCATTTACATTGTTGTAATTACTAACAATGAATTATTTCGATAAGTTTAAGGGATTAATCCCCTAAAAGATATTATGTTTATTCTTATTTAATAATCTGTTTCTAATTTTCAAATTATTAATTAAATCGGGGCCAAACCTAAAGCAATGCGATTCATTTTTAATACATTTAGAAATTATTCTATTTTTAACAAATGTGTTGCTTAACAATTACCATAGGGTGTAAGGTAAGTTTACTGATGTTGATAAGTATAACTACCATTTAATGCAAAAGAAAAAATGTATACTTTACGCATTATCGTTGGTTATGAATTAAGTATAAAAGAATCATTTTTTAAAGTCAATCTTTGCTCGCATTATTTAGTTGTCTTAGAAGTTCATACACATCTGAATCTACTGATTGATATTCCACCACAGCGTCTGCAATTTTCTTCTGTGGAAAAGCTGTTGTCCAAGCGACAATAATAATGAACGAGCGGCCGACCCTGAGAACAATGGACTGAGGAGGACGGGCAGCAGGTAGGCTGCCGAGCAGCACAGCCCTACTAGGGGTAGCGTTTCAGGGGGGGACGATTCCGGGGTGTACATAGGGGATGCCTTGCCGGGGAAGACCTTTCCGTTTCTACTTGTTTGAATTATAATTAATAACATAATTAGTTCATATCAACTAGATTTTGATAGATTACTTGTCAAGCCTTGGGGGGGAACGATTCCGGTCGCGGACATAGATTTTATACCAGCTGGTTGTCTGGTTTCGTGACGTCACGTTTAGCCTGGGGGGTGATGTTTCCGGGGGCGACCATTCCGGCGACCCCCGTCCCATATTGAGTTTTCACACTTCCCATGTTACAGCGACCTAGTAGTGAAGGTCTGCCTGGATAGAAGCCAAGGTCTGCTGTATTCCCAACATCCTCTTGTGCTTTGCGAATTTCGCAACTCGATGATAAAATGTTTCGTACCGTCAAATATTAATTAATTTAATCCCCCAACGCCATTCTTATTACGTACTTCATCTAATACTTCGACTTGTATTTTTTTTTATCATTTTCATTATCGATTGAGTACTATGGTACTAAATATAACCACTTAACCACTCATCTACCCAGCCAGTTATTAAATTTTGAATATGGTTGCATGATAAAGTGTAGAATGGAGTGGGATTATCTGTGAAGCTTTGTTAGGTCAGCTGTTTCTGCATTCAGGACTATAAAAAGTTCAGCGATCAAGAAGAACACCTGAGCCTTGAGTGTTCCTCTGATTGGGAAAGTTTCGCAAAGACATTTCATTGCACACGAGACATATGTCTGGTTTATACTTGGGTAAACCGGTTATAGACAGAATGTCAGGAGCCAGGTTCCATCATGCACAGTATAACCAACGTAAACATTATAACGCTTCGAGTCTCGGAGTTAGTCATTAACACATAGTAAAAAGCTATGGTGATAATAACGGGATTAAAATTTAAAAGTGTATTAGCTTGGCCCTTTAAGACAAACTCTATTTTCACTAAATAGGGTGCAATTACATTAGAATGACCATTTAGTACATTAAGTAGAAACACAAATTTGAATTTCTTTTCAACCCTGTACGTAAATTGGAAAAAATGACTTTTCTCATTGTTGGTCATCACATAAAGGATTTGAATAATTAATTGTTCATCGTATTTCTGCATGTTATACTAAATTAACTTGTAACGAAAGAGTGAAATCGATTCTTTAACTCATCAGTTTCAATCTCAATTCTCCTCCGCCGACATTACCTCGAGAATTGAAGTTTCAAAGACAAGATACATTTCTCTAAACAAACATAACCCGAGGCAGTTTGTCTAGCAAGAGAAATCATCCAATTACATCTTTAACTTTCAACTTGCGTTTTTCTTCCAACCCTATTAGACGGCAAAAAGTTAACAAGTGGCTTAGCGAAGAAAAAGAAATCTCCTGTTACATTAGGGCCGTCCCCTCTATACTCTTGTGCAGTGGCTTTTGATGGATTATTAATGTGTTATCTTAACTATCCACGTCAACAAATGTAGCTCTTGAATGATCAAATCCTACCGAGCCCCTGATATTAACTTTCCCAGAGATGGCATGATTGGCGGGTGTGGCGCTGTGTAGGTAATGTCTAATGATGGTCCTTACGGCTAATGACGTGTGAGTGTGTGTGTGTAGTGTTAGAGGGTGACAAGACAAGAGCTTGGGACTACAAGCAGGTGTGCCCTAGGAATATGTGACAACAATCCAAGCCATATTTCACTGGTTCTGGATGTTAAGTTACAAATAATATTTAATTTCCCCTCGACATTTTCTCGACTGAATTTTTTGGGTACACGGGGTTCTAAATAAACTGGAAGGCAAAAGGAGACTCTCCAAAAAGTATTGCATGTGGATTTCCATAAATAACTAATTTGAGTTATTGTAATGCCGTGTGGGCTTTAAACTCCTTCATAACATTTATCTCCTTAGTCAACTGGGAATTAACACAAATTATTGTGTAATAAATACAAATAGTAGCACCTTGATAACAAGACTCTCATGGGATTGTAAAATAAGACTTGTTATCAAGGTTGACTTCTTATCGAGGTTTGTAATAACATGTGATTAGCGGTAAAATAATTTTTAGAGGGGGATTTGAAAATGACACTTGTTATCAAGGGCGACTTGTTATCGAGGGTCTTCTTTATCAAGGTTCCACATGTAAAATACTAATATTAGGCCCACTATTTTACAAGGAGACACTATGTTGTCATATATTTACAATATACCCTTGCCGCAGCAAACCTGCAGACTAAGCGAATTTCCATTTGCCTGATTTGATTTACACTAAAATGTCTCCTTAAAAATATCACATTTATTCCCTATATAGCATTAGTTTAACGAGTACTTAGGTTTGCTGCAACTGGGAGGGTAAAAAGGAGTATTTTGTCAAATGTAAATAGGTTAGTATGAAATGAATGAATTTTCCAAATTTGATCAAAATATGCTCATAAACAAGCAAACTACAACAGTTGACAAATTTTCTCCATAAGAATAACATGGGAATTTTAATTTTACATTTTTTTTTAATTTTCTCCGAAGCCATTAGGCTTTGTTTTTTCTATTAATTATAGTATAATACTATTAGTTCAGTGTTGTTTTAATTTAATTTTAGTAATTACTCTATCAAAACTTTGCAAAACTGACTGAAATCGATTAGACTGACCGCAAAGGAACAGAATTAATGAAAAGATTTTCCTTTTCATCGGACTTAAGTGTGGGGTTCAAATAGTGCATTTAAAACATGTTATGAATGTTGAATAGTCTTTAGTCTTGACTGTGTTTAATATACCTCGTAGATGCATCTAGAGTGCTAATTGTTTGTTATTCGCTCGGAAGCCGTATTGATCGCAACATCGGGTTAAACCACATCCTGATTTACTAAATACCAAGTTTCTATTTACGTCTCGGTGATGTTGACATTTACCAGCTGATTCAGTTGTTGGCAACATTGACCAGGTACGAGAGACGAGGCTGGTAGCACTGCAAGGCTACAACAGCTGTAGAAAGTCGAGCAAACCAGATCATTCCAGTTATTCTGTTTAAGTCGTGTCGACCCACCTACTAATATACACCTTTGGTGTCAACATTGCATAAATGACTTGAGGTCGCAGAAAAATAACAGTATAAAATATACAATATTCCAATGACTATTGAACTGAAAACATTTTCGGTATAAACTCCAGATATTAGAACAAAAACTGTATATGGAATCCTAGCAAATTGCGTTAATGGTCCGGAATTTTGTTTGAATTATTATTTATGTTGAACTGTCAAAAAACGTCTAAAACAGATGTTACGGACGTAGACGTAGCATAGTATCAGGTTTAGACCAATGACATTATTTGTTTATATTTATGATTGAGTCTGTTTTTATATCTGTGGTGAACACTTTTTGGGGCACAGTAAAATAAAATAAGAGAATGTTCTTAAAATCTACTTTATATACTAGATAAAGGATGCTTACAGTCTTCGCAATCGTAAACGGCTGTTTCGGAGATAACTCCAACGTCGGATGCGTAGTTTAACAAACTGGCGTTGGTTAGTATGGTGTTACCATGAACAGCGTCTCCAGGTGAAATTAATTCACTGTAAGATGTTTTGCCTTTTACTTTAAAGTTGCATTCTCATTTTTTATTCGAATCTTTGTTGTTACTGAAAATACACAACAACAAAAAAACCTTATGTATTCTGTCTTAGGTCACAGATTTTTGCTTACCGATTACGTATGTACTGTATGAGGAAACTTGTACATAGTACAACCAATGCACATAGTAGTGTTTATGTCCCTAATACTAATACCACAGACAATATAATACTTTTCATTGAAATGGCGACCATACAAAGATTCTCTCTATAACATCCCCTTCTACGGAAAGTAAATAAAAGAAACGTCTTATAACACTTAAAACATATATTTACGCTTATACTGTTACTCACAAGACGGTAAATATACAAAAACGATGGTAAGTGGTCGTTTACCACTTACCATCGTTTTTGTATATTTACCGTCTTGTGAGTAACAGTATAAGCGTAAATATATGTTTTAAGTGTTATAAGACGTTTCTTTTATTTACTTTCCGTAAATTTAATAACACGTACAATGCTGATCAAGAAGTTATCCCCTTCTAGTACGCGTTTTATCTAAGAAAGATAGCCGATCACAGATTGCAATACGAACAATTTAATCAACCAGGAAGGAGAGCCCAATATGTCAACTATTAGATACACATTTGTCTAATACGATGGTTGATACTACTTTATCTATTTGCGTGGTGAACTGTAAAAATCGTGATTTTATTTTTAGCAATCCTGGATGCTTATATTTACGTTTCCAAAAGTTCAAAATCGCAACTAAAGTTTCAAACATAGTTTGCTACCGATATGTCTAGACAATCCCCTATAGTTCCTCGTTGATTCCTCCCGCACGGCAACAGCCAGTGCAGTCCCCGGTTCACCATCGGCCAAGGCTAGGTCCCCTAGAAGGAAACTTGCTAGTCTCCACCAAGTCAGGCATCCGCATACAACAGACAGCTGAGTCACCAAAGTCCTCGTCCTGGCGCGAAATATTGGCGGGAGTTCTTGGTCCAGAAATAGCGGGAAATTCTAGACCCAAACACGTGTTGAGTTTATCTTCTGCACGAACACTTCACAGTTGAGTATAATGTCTTGCACACAGTGTCGTATGTAATCTCCCATGAAGATAGAAAGGTTTGGAGCTTGGAAGCATGAGTTAACTAAACCGTATGAAGGATTATGGCGAACCCTGTATGCACTAGCTGTATCCTTGGTCAAGGACTGGCTGGAAACTCTGTACCTACTGGAATGTTGAAAAGTTTATCCGAATGATGATTAGACAGTTGGATCTTTTGCAATCTCCCTTACAACGTTGAAGCACGAAGTGAACCTGTTGTGAGATGCATGGCGAACAATGTATATCCTGTATTCTTGGTTTCATACAAGCGGAAAACTCTGGGCCCAAACATGGAAAGTTCATCTGTATGAACATTTATCAGTTAGGTTTTATGCAATCTCCCTAGAAGATATAAAAGTTAAAACACGAAGTAAACCTGTCAGTGGATGTATAAAGGTGAGCCCTATATATCCTGTATTCTTGGTTTCTTACCAGCGAAAACTTTGGACCCAGCCATGGACGTTTACATGAACATTTGCCAGGTATGGTTTATGCATAAACATAAACCGTTTATGCAATCTCCCTGGAATATAATATACCTATGTAAAAACATTGAAGCACGAAGTAACCATTATGGAGAGTTATGGCAAACCGTGCATAGAGGTTGAACATTAGTTTAGTTTCAAATCGAGGCATGAAGCAAAAGCAAGAATTATTATCTCTTTTCTCTAGCAGTCTACTGCTTGACGAGTCTTGATTGAAACTCACTCTGTTCACTGTGAGCTGTTTTAGTTTAGGATTACAGTTTTTACTTCGGAATTTTATTTTCTACACTAAATACAATATCAAAGTGCATACCTATTTAACAGAGAAACGCATGCATTGTAATTGTGTGTAAATTTAAGACTGTCGCTACGTGTTGAAAATAAATTGGGGTAAAAGTAAATTAAGTACAAATGTACATCAAATTTAATTGCATGTAATGTTCAATTAAACTATAGGCTACGCATTGATATTTTCCGTGGTGTGGAATTGGGTTCTTCAGATAGAATCTGAAGGCTAGAGGATGGAACAGTGGATCAATTGAGTCTACCAAGGCCTGGAAGTCTATTAATTAGCATAACCTTGGGATCGATGTTTATTTTATTTGGGTCGGTCCCGCTTGTTGCTAACCAGACTTACATCATACATTATGTCGCTTCATGTAGTGAAAAGACACTTGTTTTGGTCAAGGTTAACATATGATTCTCGACTCATTGGATATTGAATACAAAAGGAAAATCGCAACTAGTACAAATCACGAGTGATCATTTTGTAGATTGTACACAAGGAAATGGCGACTTGTGAGGAATATTGAGGAAATATTACAAATATTAATGAGTGTTATTTGCACCATCAAACTGGTTGCACGAAACCTTTTAGTTCAGTGAATCTATCGAATGGATACTTCAGTTTACACTAGAAAAGAAGATTTATTTGGTCCCTAGACTTGTTAAACATCAGCTATAAACTTCGTGTGTATTTTTTTCATTGTTTTCAGAGGAACCTCGATAAGAAGTCACCCTTGATAACAATGTCATTGTCAAAACCTATTGAACTTATTTTACCGCACATTTTACCCATAATCATATGTTATTGCAAACTTAGATAAGAAGACAACCTTAAAAACAAACCTTATTTAGTAATCCCCATTAGACTCATGTTACCGAGTTTCTACTGCATAATTGTCAATGGTCGAAGTGTATGAACATGCGGGAGTTTGCCAAAAACAGAGTGACGAAACGCTTTGGATGCAAAGATTAATTTTCAGTTTTCAAATCTCGAAAAAATAAACATGTTGTGTATATACTGTATACATGACATAAAACACATTTTCCTAAACAAATAAACTTTTAGGCTTACATCTTATAGGCTTTACAACGAATTAAATTGATCTATTTGAGAAACTCGTAAAATAGATAAATGTCATTCGTTTTATCCTATTTTTATGGAATGAATACATCATTCCGTTTCATACCAAGCTTGAAATGGCAAGGCACGATGAAATAGGAAATGAGTTACAGAACACACCTTGGACAGGGAAATTTATGGTGATGCAGGGTAATAATAGAGGACGGAGGGGTAATTGTGGGTTCGTAACACAGTAATGTACGAGTAGCTTCAAAGTGATGTAATGTGACGTCATATCAAAACACGCGGAACTCGATGCAAGAACATGTAAAGGTACATAAGCTCACAATATTGCCTAAATTGACATTGTGTCTATTTTATAACTCCAAAAACATGCTAATAACGATGTATTAAGTATCTCCTTAACAGAAAACCATCTAATTATTTTGCGAATTTCCCTATAGGGAAGAAGCTTTTCCCTACTAAGCACGACAATACCTCGACCAGGGACCGATTTTGTTTTTCATTTTGTTGCTCCAAGAGATCAAAACCAATATTCGTTAAGACAGTGTTATGAAATCGAGTAATTTTGGTCTTATTTTGATGACATATTACTTGGACAAATATAATTGGATATCACTTGATGTACTTTGGGATCGGGTCATGGAAAAAGGTGTTTGATTTTACAAAAATCGGGGTTTTCACATTTTTACCCTTTAAACATATAAATGCAGGCTTTTCATTATAACATTGTGTTGAGATTAAAAAAACAAATTACTTTTTACGTTGACCTTTAATTCTTTACAGGTTACAGAGAAAATTCCCATAAATTGTACATATTAAGTCCCAAATAATGTTATTGTTATAGAGTAAAAGTAAACTGAGTAGGGTGCTTGTTAATGGATGCATTTGGATTAAATTGGGCAATTTTTTTTATTTCACACTACAGTATTATCATTTTATAAAAACCACCCTTTCTTTCTCTGTAACAAAAACCCTAGGTTATCATAAAATCTTGTTATTTAAAAATAGACAATACGTGTGACAAGTTTAGAGAAAGATTTTAGTAAAAGTTCCAATCAGACAAGAGTGGAAATTCGCTTAGTTTGTAACTTTGCTCCGCATTGAGTATTTAGATTCAATGTTGTGAGAACTTGTTTCTTTATTTACTCTTTATTTATTCTTTTTATTCTTTATTAAAAATCACGAAACCAAACATATAGAAAGCGGTAAATTGTGAATCTGAAGTCAGGCAAAGTAAAGTGTTGAATGATAGCGGGTATTTCATGTCAAGAGGAATGTTGTCTGATTTGAAACCACAACGGTCCCTAGTCCCGTGGGATGTGTGTGGGACGCCGGGACGTGCCAATCCTCTCCCGGCTTTCTCAACAGTCTTCTGTTGTCTGTTGAAATGGCGGGAAAACTTTCAAAGTGTTGGACACTTCTGATATCGTTAACCCTGTGAATATATCCCGATGTTTTGTTGGATCTGTAATCGCCTAGATTCGTCACTAAGCCCACAACCTAAAATAAAATATCTGTTGTTAGAGCACCTTCTAATTTCTTCTAGTTGTAATAGAAATCCTAACAAATACCCAACAATTACTCAATCAGTTGAACCAAGAAATACAATGTTTGTTATCTTGTGATCTTTGGTAAAATCACACTAGAATAGTTACAACTATAACAACTGGAAAAGAGGGGTTGTGTCCTGACAATTCTGTGCCCCACTCTCTGGGGTTGTAGACAGGGAAAAGTCAGCGAATTTGTGTGTTTCGTAGCCGACCAAGAAGTTGGTTGTAAATATTGACTTCATGTAAAGTTAATCATCCTCTAGATATTTGTAGATTTAATAAGACTGAGAAATATAATTATCTTAATGGTAAGTTGATGGAGGGTTTTCCAAGTTTCAAATCTGTTTTAGTTTGATAACCAAAAGAAAGCGTCAACATATCGCCATAAATTTACTAAAACTTTCAATACTGTCAATTCCATGATACTACGCACTAAGATACGATTTTTTTACCGAATATCATAATAGCAGTGGCACTAAAATATTACTGTCCTAAAGGCTATTTAGATTTGTCAACTTACAATTTCCGTAAAAGGATTGTTGGAGTTAAAACTGATGCAATAACTAAATTTGGGGAACTAAATGTTTAATGGCTTTTAATAACGACACCGACGTATCCCATACTCCCGTATGTTTCTTTTAATCTATGGTTTAATCTATGGTATAATGGACTCAAACGTTGCACTGATTGTAAGCAAGAAGTACCTTGCGTCACTGCACTCGTGATTCGTGATCACTATTTATGTGGACCACGACTGGGGGTCACGTTGTCGGCTCAACAGTCATGTTGATGTTGATGTTGATTCAGTATTGATCCAGATCGAGAGGTTGGCTAACTAACAGACGATGTACCGATGGACCAGAATGTTTCGAAACCAAACATCTCCAAGAGAGTCAATGTTAGCCCGGCTCTACCCATGATTCCAAGATGTGGAAAAAAAAACAAATCTGTCCAAATATATTGTTGCGGGCTTAGCAGGTTCTTTACAAATAAAACTTGGCGATTTTATAATAACTATTTATTTACACTAATTATTCTATATTTACAGATATTAGAATTACCTAACACCTAACTAACCCTATCTAAACCTAGCTAAGGCCTATTCTAATTTACAATGTTTCTACTTACAGCTAGCCTCTACAGGATTTATCACTTCTGTTACAACACTGTCACTACACTGTCACTAGAGTCACTACACTGTTACTCTCACTGTCACTACACTGTCACTGCCACTAGCACTAGCACTGGTCACTAACACCGACGGGCACTGCTGCGACGATTCTCGGAAGGCTCAACTCAACTCAACTGCCGTGTGCCGGAAGACGGTCCCTTATATAAGTTTGCCGTAGAACATTCTGGAGACCCCTGGTAGCCTAGACAAAGGTGTTTACGCCGTAGAAGTGTAGAAGGTTCTAGGGCCCCTATTGAGGTAGTCCGTTGACATGGGTCTATTGTCTTTCACTGGCACGTACGGAGAAACCCGTGTAAACAAACAACCCTTTTGATACGGCGCCTGGCTATTGTTGCGCGGGGCTCCTGACTTGTAACACTGCCCCCTCCTTAAGACTGTTCTGCCCCAGAACAGATTTCTCTCGAAGTTTGGGATCTTCTGGACCAATAATGTCTTCGGTTCCCCATGGGTTGTATACGCAGACCACAATATCGATGCCAGTGTCCTCGAAAAGTTCGTGCACCATATTTCTTACAGTCTTCCATTCCAGTCCGTCGTAACCACATCCCAGTCTTGGAATGGCAAGCTTGTTGATTCCAATCCGAAGAAGCTTGTCTCGCAGGTCTTGCAGGCTCTTCTTCAACGATTCGTAGGAAGGCTTCTGGCTTGACGCTTCCTTCGTAACGAGGTAGAACAAATGCTGTCCATTGCGCTTCAGGTGAAGGGTGGTGCCAATGGCGGGTCTCTGACGCTCAAGATCTTCAGTCCCTCCAAACTTTTTCCTGAAGACTGTGGCTATACCTCGCGACGCTCTCAGGTCTTCTGCTACGCAGTGGGCCAAGGCATAATCCACTGGCAAGGTGAAGAGGTCCTTATATAACAGTTTCAATTCCGCCTTTCCACGTTTCTCGGGCACGACGTCTCTTAGTTCGGTTGAGATGTTGCGAACTTGTTGTTCATCTTGTTGGCCGTGATCTCCTTTGTAGGGTGCAAGCCTGTTGAAATGGACTATTTTGGGTTTGCCATTTGGTTGCTTCTTAATCCGGTAGATGACGTCATTTAGACGGGAAATCTATATAAATAAAATTAGAGTTTTGTCTGTACATTGCTTAGAATAATGAACTTTTTGGTTATTTTTACATTTCATAGGTCAGAGAAACCGAATCAAACCTTATCTCAATTTCTGTCTGTCTGTCTGTCTGTCTGTCTGTCTGTCTATCTGTCATTCTCTTGGTAACGCTAAAATACGCACTTTATTACAACTACTCCTCAATAACTATAGCACTGTCCCGCCTGAAACTTATTTTCCAAATACTATACATATATGAGATGGTTTTAGACGTATTTCATCGAATATGAGACAGTTAGATATTTAACAGTAAACCCTTGAAAATCAAGTTTTTGTCGATTTTTGACGTGGAATTTCTGGAAGCCCATGTTAACCTTATGAGAAATGAAATTATTGAATCTTAACAGCTGTTTCAATTAAACAAGTTGGTTCTGTTCTGTGATGTTCAATAGCATTAAAGTTACAAGGATTACCAACAGGGTGCAGCACTAGCACTATTATTTCTTTTACATTTATGACAACAGCTAATTTGCAACCTGGAGGCGAGTGAGCGTAGCGAACGAGCTAACCTGAAGGCAAGTGAGCGTAGCGAACGAGCTAACCTGAAGGAAAGTGAGCGCAGCGAACGAGCTCCAACATACAGGTGAGTGAGCGTAGCGAACGAACTTCAACCAGGACGTGATTGAGCCATGCAAACGAGATCAGATAGTAAAAATAAAAGTAAGCCTACCGTTATAGGATCGACCGGCAGACACAGAGGTAATTTAACCTTTTATTGATTGTCATACCGATCCGGAACAACAAAAAACAACATAAAATGAAGCTATGTATAATAGTTTGGCCAGCATATCTTAAAATATGCAAACCAACTGCTGTTCGTTATATAAGAAGGTTTCAACTGAATATTATAAGATCCCCGTGCGTAGAACGGGTACACAGCTAGTAACTTCATAAGGTCCTTCCCACGAGTTCTGGAGTTTTGGTGAATATCCACGACGCCTTCGGGGATTGTGTAGCCACACGAGGTCTCCAGGTGTGAACCCTCCTTTCTCGGCCTTCACGTCGTACCTCTCCTTCATCCTGTCGCTTGCTCCAGATATGTTGCGACGGACTTTCTCATGTATCTCGTCCATCCTCTTCCGCAGATCCGATACGTAGTCCTCGCCAACCACACATTCATCCGGCTTCAATCCATACTGCAGATCGCATGGAAGACGTAGCTCACGCCCGAAAACTACGTTGGCTGGAGTCTGGCCGGTGGTTTCGTTGACAGAACTCCTATAAGCAAGTAGGAACAGGTGCAGGTATTGGTCCCAGTCCCGCTGATGTTCGGAGACAACCTTTGACAGATACCTTCCCATCGTCCTGTCCATGCGTTCTACCATGCCATCTGACTGTGGATGAAGAGGTGTTGTTCGAGTCTTCCGGATACCAAGAACTTCACACATTCTAGAGAATACCGCTGACTCAAAATTTCTTCCTTGGTCAGAATGAAGTTCGAGCGGGACGCCAAATCGGCTAACCAATTCTTTGATTAATATATCCGCAACTGTTACTGCTTCCTGGTTAGGCAGTGCATAGGCCTCTACCCATTTGCTGAAGTAATCCATTGCAACCAAAATAAATCTATTTCCAGTATCTGACATGGGGAACGGTCCTGCTACGTCAATGGCGATGCGCTCAAACGGGGCACCTACGTTGTATTTCCTCATTGGGGCTTTTCGTTTGTTGACAGGGCCATTTGAAGCTGCGCAGGTCACACACCTTCTGCACCAATCTATTACGTCGTCTTTCTGATTAGCCCAGTAGAAGCGCTCCCTTACTTTAGCAAGTGTACGATGTACCCCTAGATGGCCTCCAGAAATTCCATCGTGTACTTCTCTTAGCACTTCGGGAACCCTCTTCTTTGGAATTATTAGTTGGAGTTTGCGGTGCCCTCCTTCCTCCGATTCGACGACTCGCTTCAAAACTCCTTCTTCCATTAAAATCGAGTTCCACTGCGCCCAGTAGGTCTTCACATTCTTAGACAATGGAGCAATATCCTGCCACGATGGTCTTCCTTTATTGTCCATCTTCCATTGCATAACGTGTCTTAGGTCGGCGTCTTCCTTCTGGTCCTCTGACATTCTCTTACTATCCCATTCGTCGTCAACGGCGGTCACACGATGAACCGATGCACTTTTGTCTTCCTTGCGTGTGCAGTGCGCGCAGCTGTCCCCGCATGGTCTTCTGGATAGTGCATCTGCGTTCCTGTGGCTTGGCCCCGCACGATGGATTGATTCGAAGTCATACTCCTGTAATCTTTCTAACCATCTTGCAACCTGTCCTTCAGGAGACTTGAATCTCAGCAACCACATCAGTGCGGCATGGTCGGTTCTCAGGAGAAACCTTCTTCCATACAGGTACTTATGGAAGTGTTCTATGGACTTAACCACTGCGAGAAGCTCCCTCCTGGTGACACAGTAATTACGCTCAGGTGCTGACAGGACCTTACTGAAGTATCCGATCACATGTTCTTCTCCATCCTGGAGCTGAGAAAGAACTCCTCCAATGGCTGTATTGCTAGCGTCCGTGTCTAATATGAACTTTCCGTCGGATCTTGGGTAGCTCAATATGGGTGCGCTGCATAATTTAGTCTTCAGCTCCTCAAAAGCTTTATCGCAGTCGTTATCCCAAACAAAGGTCCTCTTGTCTTCGGTCAACTTGGTTAGTGGTTTTGCAATATTAGCAAATCCCTTAACAAATTTCCTGTAGTAAGCACACAGCCCGAGGAAGCTTCTAACCTGGTGCTTATCCTGAGGTATCGGCCAATCGGTGATAGCTCTGATCTTCTCCGGATCCACAGACACTCCTTTGTCCGATACGACATGGCCGAGGTAATTGACCTGTTTGCGGAACAAGTTGCACTTCTTGGGGTTCAACTTCAGATTAGCCATCCGCAGTCGCATGAAGACATTCTCCAGGTTCTTCAGGTGGTCTTCGAAGGATTTGCCTAGGACGATAATGTCGTCCAAGTAAACCAGGCATGTCTCCCATGACAATCCCCTGAGGACGTTCTCCATAAGCCTTTCAAAAGTAGCAGGAGCATTACAAAGTCCAAAAGGCAGCACAGTGAATTGCCAAAGTCCTGTCCCAATAGAGAACGCTGTCTTCTCCTTATCCTCAGGAGCGAGCCCGACCTGCCAGTAGCCACTTCTGAGGTCTAAAGTCGAGAATATTCTACATCCTCCCAGAGTGTCGAGTGTGTCATCAATCCTGGGGAGAGGGTAGCTGTCTTTCTTGGTGACATTGTTGAGAAGGCGGTAGTCTACGCAAAATCTCGTTGAGCCGTCCTTCTTTTTCACTAGTACTACAGGTGACACCCAAGGGCTGCTAGAAGGCTCGATAACACCATCCGCTTCCATCTCCTTTATGATTCCCTCGGCTTCGTCACGTTTTGCCAGTGGGAGTCGTCTAGGGGCCTGACGTATGGGTTTTGCATCTCCGGTGTCTATCTTGTGTTGTACTATATTCGTTCTTCCCCTAGGGCCACTTCCGTACTCAAAGACATCTTGCCATCTGGTAACAAAGTCCCTAATTTTTGCACTTTGTTGATGCGTCAGCTCCTTACAGGTGCTCTCCACGAAATCTTCCAGCTCTTTCGGCAATCCATTTGGGGATGGCGGACATGATTTTAGTTGACGCACCACCGAATTAACAGCCACGCAAGTTCCGATCGTTACTCCTCTTTTAATTGTCACAGGAAAACCATTCAAGTTCATCAGCCGCACCGGATTTTCGTGTCCTAAGTTAAATAAGGATCTGGCGACAACGACACCACGTCCAAGCTGGGATTCACTGTCACTTCCTGGCTCCAGAAGAACACTTTGTCCACTAGTCCAATCTCCTTCGACAGTAGTTCGAACGATGACTTGGCTGCGTGCTGGTAGCGTTGTGTCTTCCAATAGAAGGACGCGTGCAGAGATATCCTTTCCACGCCGAAGTATGACATCTTCATCTCCGAGAGTCATTAATCCTCTTGACATGTCCAACTTCAATCCAAACTTCACCATTATATCGGTTCCCAAAATCACGTCCTCGTCTATGTCGGCAACAAGTGCGCAGTGTTGAAACACGCAGCCGCCGATGTGAAAGGTAGCGACCGTCTGCCCATAGACCTGAGCCAGCTGACCTGTAGCTGTACGTAGAGACCATGATGTTGGTGAAATATCTTCCGTCGACACCGTGCTTGGATTCAGGATGGTCATAGTCGCCCCGGTGTCCAGAAGACAGCTTTGGAGACGCCCGTTCACCTTTCCGTCGACGTAGAAACTGCTCGACTGACTTCCCAGTGAAGCAACTTTAACACTTTTCCTCGGGGCTTTCAAATCACGGGCTGACGGTTGCCCCTTTCCATCAACCCTCCTTAGTTTTCCTGCTTCGGTTCTGATGTGGTCGAAGGACATTTACTCCGGGGATGTCCTATCTGTCCGCAGCTCCAACAGCGTATCTGCCGGCGACGAGTTTTTAGTGCCTCCAGCACTCTCTTTACTAGCTCCTCGATGTCCAGTGGAGTTGTAGGTTCTGTGTCTGCCACGCGGACTCGAGCCTGGCCCCTCACCGACTGTCGCACAGCCTCGAACTCCAGTGCCTGTGTCAGTGCGTCACTCAGGGTCTTTGGTCTGGCGAGTTTCACTGCCTGTTGAGTCTCAGGTTCACGTAGACCGTCTAGGAATTTATCCACCGCCAAACTCTCGTAGACATCATCCGTGACCGATGGATAGGCGTTTCTCACCAGGCGAGCAATGTCGGCTTCAAACTCCTGAAGTGACTCGCTGGGCTTCTGGATCCGGTTCCGCAGCTGTGATCGATAGAGCTGGTCCATATGTCGATGTCCAAAGCGCATGTCCAATCTTCTTACTAACTCTGCGAAATTCTTCCGCTCCGCCATTGGCATAGCATGCAGAACAGCTAGTGCATCACCCTGTAGTGCAAGGCACAGTGCTGAAGCCTTTGTCTCCTCGGTCCACCCATGAACCATAGCCGCTGTCTCGAAGAGAAGCATGTAGTCCTCCCAGGGAGTTTTGCCATCGAAGTGAGGAACGATGTTCTGAGGGGCAACGGCAGCAATGGTGGGCGCTGGTTTGGAGATCGTATCTAGGGTGTTATCCTGCTGAAGTTCGCTAGTGCTAGCCGATGACGCAGGTGTGAAGCTCCCCGATGCAGCCATCTCCTGCCTAAGCTTATCAACTAACCTATCTTCTAGATTCTTTTCTATACAGTTAACTTTCTCATCGATTTCATTTATTCTACTTTCTAAACTATCAACTTTGCTAGAATATTCACCTAATTTGTTCAGCATTTTTGATTCTACATTTGACATTTTTGTCTCGATGCTAGCTTCTAAGTTTTTGTTATTTTCTGACATTTTTGACTCAATGCTAGCTTCTAGGTTTTTGCTATTTTCTGACATTTTAGACTCGATATTAGCTTCTAGGATTGACATTTTTGACTCTAATGTTTTGCTATTTTCTGACATTGACTCTAATGTTTTACTATTTTCTGACATTTTTGACTCTAAGTTCTTAAGCATTTTATTCATATCTGATGTTTCAAATAAAACGTTTTCTGGGTCTTCACCTGCATCAATTAAAGCTTGTTTAAGGCGTGCCTGAAGGGCTGATTTAGTTCCACTAGTATCAATATCTCGTTCTTCTAATTCTCTCCTAAGGTCAGCTACTTTTAACTCATCAAGTTTCACACCTTTGAAAGCCATTTTTATGCCAAACAATTAAAATAATTTTACAATAAATTATTTTTTCCTTTGTAAACAAATTTACGACACAAATTACTACTATGTAATGAAGACCCTGAATCTTACTAAAATATCTAATACAACTAAAATTAAACTCAATATTTTACAATTAAAATCGCCAAAATAATGCCGCTTTCTGACACCAATTGTTGCGGGCTTAGCAGGTTCTTTACAAATAAAACTTGGCGATTTTATAATAACTATTTATTTACACTAATTATTCTATATTTACAGATATTAGAATTACCTAACACCTAACTAACCCTATCTAAACCTAGCTAAGGCCTATTCTAATTTACAATGTTTCTACTTACAGCTAGCCTCCACAGGATTTATCACTTCTGTTACAACACTGTCACTACACTGTCACTAGAGTCACTACACTGTTACTCTCACTGTCACTACACTGTCACTGCCACTAGCACTAGCACTGGTCACTAACACCGACGGGCACTGCTGCGACGATTCTCGGAAGGCTCAACTCAACTCAACTGCCGTGTGCCGGAAGACGGTCCCTTATATAAGTTTGCCGTAGAACATTCTGGAGACCCCTGGTAGCCTAGACAAAGGTGTTTACGCCGTAGAAGTGTAGAAGGTTCTAGGGCCCCTATTGAGGTAGTCCGTTGACATGGGTCTATTGTCTTTCACTGGCACGTACGGAGAAACCCGTGTAAACAAACAACCCTTTTGATACGGCGCCTGGCTATTGTTGCGCGGGGCTCCTGACTTGTAACAATATGTTCGGAAAAATGGTTTTCAAAAAGCTAAAAACAAACAATATAGTTACAATATCATTCTACAACTAATGGAACCGAGTTGATCAAAGTTTGCGTCATCTCTTGTTTTGTTCTAACGGAAAACCAATAGCTAAAAAATGCTAACTGTTTGTCTATGAAAGGTTATTTACAAAATTTGTCAAATTTCCCAATTTCATTACTCAGACAGCTTATTCGCTTTACTCAATCGACGATTAATGAAAATAATGTGTTTAGTTCCTCGTAACAGTAAAGATTGAGCCCTCAACTACGAACCTTTCCTCTAATTCTTCGTTGGGCTATTTCGTTAACGGATGTTTCAACACGTTTTTGGGGATCTGAGTGTTCCCTTAGTTGCGAATTACGATATCATATAATCTTATTACCTGTTGTTAGGATATAAGTTCAATAAAACTAATACAGACTCGCGTATCCTGCAGGTTCGCTGGCCCCCAAATCCACAACTTTGTACCAAATGTAATTTTGATGGTTCGATTTAAAATAACCATACTCTTAATTTATAGAATTAATGAAAATCTCGCTCCTAATCAAATTGGGACATAACAAAGTTGGGGACAGAGATTTTTTCCCTATTCAGTAATCATGCAGACTACTGTAATGCGGTAAACGACTACATTGCGCTCTCCTGATAGTTCCACGTCGTTTTCATTGTTGGTAACGTCGCGACGGACGATGCGCCGCGGCTCTCGCACGAGTTGTGCCGTGCTCGCTCGCTCAGCTCAGTGTCGTTTTGTCCTTCGTCTGCGTCGGATAGTGCGCCCGTGCTTGTGTTGTGCCGTGCGTGAGTGGATTACACCAACATTGTGTTTTGTGTGTAAGTTGTTGACATATATTGTACATTCGATATTTTTTTTGTTTATTGTTTCAATTGGACATTTTGTAATTTTTTTTAGTCACCCCTGCAGCGAAACATTTGTTCAAGCGAATTTTAAGTTGTTTTATTAGTCTATTGTTTACAAATAATGTGAAACATAAAAAAAACAAAAAGTGAAAATTACACTTTTGGTATTGAGTTGTCTCACGTATTATTAGGTAAAACCTATATATATATTAAATATATAGACACAAAAAAATTCTTCAACAAATATATAGATATTGATAATTGATTGATGCAACAGTTTATTATTTACTAAAAAGCAAAGAGGCACAGTACATAGGTCCAGACAGTTTCCATTTGCTTAAACATCAGTTCTGTTTCAGTGTATGCCCGTAAATGCGGAAGAGAAAATTTAAGTCGAGTAATTGTATACCAAATTTAATTGAAGCAATGCATAGTGTTGTCATGCAATATGAGGTACTTTTTTCTGGTTTTATCTCTACGAAATCCGTAGCCCTATTGTTGCAAGCAACAATTACATTTTAAGTACGATTAATTTTGGTATAAAATCACTCTACCTTAGTGAAACGTATTACTGTAAGACTTTACGCAGTCCATCGATTTTCGATTTTCTATATAGGTCTATGCTGTATATAACACACTAGGTACTATTAACACTGTAATAACTTATGCAACATCATCGTTGTTGTCCTAGTCACAGTTAATTGTTATGCATTTACATCTTAAATGAGCACAGTTTAACAATATTACACTTATTTATTTAGGGTCTAGTTATAGAAGGTATGAGGTTCCACTGTAAAGCCTCAATAACCTCAATAAGACCCACATGTCATTAAATATGACTTTTATAATGGTTGACTCCTTATCGAGGTTTTCAATAAGATGTGGTTAGGGATAAGGCAAATCAATTGGATTTGAAATTGGCACATGTTATCAGGACCCACTGTAGTTTGTTCTTTTCGGATTTGCTTGCTTGTGTACTCAAACAACGTAGAATCTCCCAACACCAATGCTCCATGTAGGCCCCCCAACGTTACAAAGACGAAGCTTTCTAGCTTCAACGCGTTACTAATCACAAAGCAATGAAGAGATCACATAACAGGGTGCGGATTGTGGAGTTGGAGAGGCCGCAGCCACAAATGCTGATTTCACAACTCCGATTAAGTTACATTCTATGATCGCGAGGTTGAGTAAGAGTCTGGCTTTGATGGGGGATTTGCCGGTCTGCAGCTTCTTCCTGATGGGCGATTATCAGGGGAATCACTTCTCTAGACTTTTGTCTGTCTACTGTCTCAAATACCACAAATTTCCTCCAATTTCTTATACAAATGTTACGCTTAGAAAATAGACTATGAATGTATCAATTTGTGAATAAAATGTTCGAGAAGGTTTATCGAATGAGAACACGATTTATAAATTTACTGAGAAAACTTAAAGACATCGTGGGTAAATTCTTCAACTTTTGACTGTTTTGGTACAGTAGTCTATTTAGAATTGACTACAATGATCTTACATTAGTCCCAGGGTAATTAGCCGTTCTTGGTAATATTCAATTTATTTTGTTCGTTAAAACAATGTAAAATCGAAATGTGTATAGTTTCCGACGAATTTTGGAATTTATTATGTACAAAAAACGTGATACACATTACAGTATCTGAAAGATGTAATTATGTAATAAATGAAATGACAAAACGCATGTCATGATTTTAGCTGTGTGGCCTACTGTATTTATATTATTTTGGCAGTTGTATTTTTAGTATCGAAAGGTTGAAATCCACGTTCTCATTTGACCTTTTAAATCAAATATTAAATTTCCAACACAAAACAATACTCTCGATAACTATACCACTTTAAATATATATTTTAATGTTAAATCAATTTCATTCCAAAAATCCTCACAGCACTTTCATATGATTTTCACCTCGCCTTTGTTCTAGATATGATTTACGCCCCTTTCCTGCACCTCACTCAACCTTGACTATTGCTCGTTTCTCAGTTATGGTTGCTCGTTGCTCGTTTACACCTGACTCGCCTCGTTTGTTTTGCAAATCGCGGCACCTACCTCTCGCATTGTTGCCACTACAACAATGCGCGCGGTTATTGTTGATTGTTGTCGTAAATTACTAAACAATTGGTAGTCTCAACAAACTGACGAGAGAAAGCTTGAAGGTTGGAATTATGGACATTGAACTGAGATTTGTGTGTAATAGCTGATTAAATTTATAGAGTATGCTGTGTTTCTGTGTGGTATTGACGTTAGTTGGCATTAGCAAGCTGTACAAGTCTGTTCTTGTTATTGTGGATTTTTATTATCTGTGTTGAATTACAATGACATTCTTAATCTAAGCCATCGTGCAAAATACGTAACTTTATATAATGACATTTCACAGCCAAAAATTAAAATTTTCCCTGCTATAGAAACCGAGGCCCACAGTATACTTTCTAAATATACATTGTCATCAATTCAACAATATCAACAATATCAACAATACACTATGTATAAGGTCTCAAAATTCCTATACATGGAGGTAATTTTGATTATGCCAGAATTGTCAATTGTCCCGAGGCTACTTATAAGATTTGCTACAGAGAATGTCAGCATCGCTGTAAGAAATAAAGAAACATATCACCACACATAATTATGCTATTATACTAAATTTTCTGACGTTTTCCATCCCCAAATTTCAACCTGGTTTCCGGTGTAAGCGGAAGTTGTAGTTGTGGACCAGCTGGGCGCTTTTCATCTGGTTTTTGCCAGTAGAAAGTGTCAGATACGGAGCGTGTCCAATGTCGCCGTCGGTTGTTCTCTTGGCCACAGAAATTGGCATTGGACTCAAATTGCAATACAGTATTTAAACAAGAATTTGGCTTTGCGTGCACAATTTCAAAAACACAGTTTCAATACCATGTTTTGAGTTTTGACCAATCTTTTCCTACTATTGTAGACTAGAACTAGAATGTGAAGCGAATAAAGAGGATTTCAGCAATGAAAACATTATTCGAAATCCGTTTTCCTAACAATAACTGATAAAAATATGTATTGTATTTTATCAGATTTAACACAGTCGCATCTGTTGGTCCATGCCAAGCTCTATGTGTTAAAAGAGGTGTGGCTAAACTTGATGACTATCAACTGATTGAACGTGTTTCCAAGCATTTTGGCTGAATAATGAGAGAAAAAATAACAAGCGAACGTAATAATTATATTAGTAAAACGTATAACAGAAGAGAAAAAAGCCCCCTAAGAAACGTGGCAAACTTGAGACAAAGAATAGTCTATAGTCTTGATCTGATACCTTCATACAACATGAAGTTGGGTCCTGTGAAGTAGCTTAGCACTTCAATTTGATAGTGACACGTTGTTTTTGTAGCCTTGTCACCTACAACAATGGTTAAGCTCTTGTGTGCATTCAAGACATCTATATTGTTACAAGTCAGGAGCCCCGCGCAACAATAGCCAGGCGCCGTATCAAAAGGGTTGTTTGTTTACACGGGTTTCTCCGTACGTGCCAGTGAAAGACAATAGACCCATGTCAACGGACTACCTCAATAGGGGCCCTAGAACCTTCTACACTTCTACGGCGTAAACACCTTTGTCTAGGCTACCAGGGGTCTCCAGAATGTTCCACGGCAAACTTATATAAGGGACCGTCTTCCGGCACACGGCAGTTGAGTTGAGTTGAGCCTTCCGAGAATCGTCGCAGCAAGCGCCCGTCGGTGTTAGTGACCAGTGCTAGTGCTAGTGGCAGTGACAGTGTAGTGACGGTGTAGAGACAGTGTAGTGACACTGGTGACAGTGTAGTGACAGTGTTGTGACAGAAGTAGTGATAAATCCTGTAAAGGTTAGCTGTAAGTAGAATCATTGTAAATTAGAATAGGCTTTAGCTAGGTTAGATAGGGTTAGTTAGGTGTTAGGTAATTGTAATATCTGTAAATATAGAACAATAAGTGTAAATAAATAGTTAATATAAAATCGCCAAGTTTTTATTGTAAAGAACCCGTTAAGCCCGCAACAGTTGGTGTCAGAAAGCGGCATTATTTTGGCGATTTTAATTGTAAAGTATTAAGTTACATTTTAGTTGTATTAAACATTAGTAATTTGTATCACAAATTTGTTTGAAAAGTAATAGTTAATTAATTGCTTTTGTTAAAATTGCGTTGTCAAAAATAGAAATTATTTATTGTAAAATTAGTTTAATTGTTTGGCATAAAAATGGCTTTCAAAGGTGTGAAACTTGATGAGTTAAAAGTAGTTGATCTTAGGAGAGAATTAGAAGAACGAGATCTAGATACTAGTGGAACTAAATCAGCCCTTCAGGCACGCCTTAAACAAGCTTTAATTGATGCAGGTGAAGACCTAGATAACGTTTTATTTGAAACATCTGATTTTAATAAAATGCTTAAAAACCTAGAAGCAAATATTGAGTCAAAAATGTTAGAAAACTGCAAAGCGTTAGAGTCAAAAATGTCAGAAAATAGCAAAACATTAGAGTCAATGTCAGAAAATAGCAAAGCATTAGATTCAAAAATGTCAAACCTAGAAGCAAATATTGAGTCAAAAATATTAGAAAACAGTAAAGCATTAGAGTCAAAAATGTCGAATGTAGAATCAAAAATGCTGAACAAGTTAGATGAGTATTCTAGCAAAGTTGATGATTTAGAAAGTAGGATCAATGAAATGGATGAGAAATTTAATTGTATAGAAAAGAATCTAGAAGATAGGTTAGTTAAGCTTAGGCAGGAAATGGCTGCATCGGGGAGCTTCACACCTGCGTCATCGGCTAGCACTGGCGAACTTCAGCAGGATAACGCCCTAGAAACGATCTCCAAGCCAGCGCCCACCATTGCTGCCGTTGCCCCTCAGAACATCGTTCCTCACTTCGATGGTAAAACTCCCTGGGAGGACTACATGCTTCTATTCGAGACAGCGGCTATGGTCCATGGGTGGACCGAGGAGACAAAAGCTTCGACACTGTGTCTTGCACTACGGGGCGATGCAATAGCTGTTCTGCATGCTATGCCAATGGCGGAGCGGAAGAACTTCGCAGAATTAGTAAGGAGATTGGACATGCGCTTTGGACATCGACATATGGACCAGCTCTACCGATCACAGCTGCGGAACCGGATCCAAAAGCCCAGCGAGTCACTCCAGGAGTTTGAAGCCGACATTGCTCGCCTGGTGAGAAACGCCTATCCTTCGGTCACGGATGATGTCTACGAGAGTTTGGCGGTGGATAAATTCCTAGACGGTCTACGTGAACCTGAGACTCAACAGGCAGTGAAGCTCGCCAGACCAAAGACCCTGAGTGACGCACTGACACAGGCACTGGAGTTCGAGGCTGTACGGCAGTCGGTGAGAGGTCAGGCCCGAGTCCGTGTGGCAGACACAGAAACTACATCTCCACTTGACATCGAGGAGCTGGTGAAAAGAGTTCTGGAGGCGCTAAAAACACGTCGCCGGCAGATACGCTGTTGGAGCTGTGGACAGATGGGACATCCCAGGAGTAAATGTCCTTCAACCACATCAGAACCGGAACAGGAAAACTAAGGAGGGTTGATGGAAAGGGGCAACCGTCAGCCCGCGATTTGAAAGCCCCGAGGAAAAGTGTTAAAGTTGCTTCACTTGGAAGTCAGTCAAGCAGTTTCTACATAGACGGAAAGGTGAACGGGCGTCTCCAAAGCTGTCTTCTGGACACCGGGGCGACTATGACCATCCTGAATCCAAACACTGTGTCGAATGAAGATATTTCACCAACATCATGGTCTCTACGTACAGCTACGGGTCAGCTGGCTCAGGTCTATGGGCAGACGGTTGCTACCTTCCACATCGGTGGCTGCGTGTTTCAACACTGCGCACTTGTTGCCGACATAGACGAGGACGTGATTTTGGGAACCGATATAATGGTGAAGTTCGGATTGAAGTTGGACATGTCAAGGGGATTAGTGACTCTCGGAGATGAAGATGTCATACTTCGGCGCGGAAAGGATATCTCTGCACGCGTCCTTCTATTGGAAGACACGACGCTACCAGCACGCAGCCAAGTCATCGTTCGAACTACTGTCGAAGGAGAGTGGACTAGTGGACAAAGTGTTCTTCTGGAGCCAGGAAGTGACAGTGAATCCCAGCTTGGACGTGGTGTTTTTGTCGCCAGATCCTTATTTAACTTAGGACACGACAATCCGGTGCGACTGATGAACTTGAATGGTTTTCCTGTGACAATAAAAAGAGGAGTAACGATCGGAACTTGCGTGGCTGTTAATTCGGTGGTACGTCAGCTAAAATCATGTCTGCCATCCCCAAACGGATTGCCGAAGGAGCTGGAAGATTTCGTGGAGAGCATATGTCAGGAGCTGACGCATCAACAAAGTGCTAAAATAAAGGACTTTATTACCAGATGGCAAGATGTCTTTGAGTATGGAAGTGGCCCTAGAGGAAGAACGAATATAGTACAACACAAGATAGACACCGGAGATGCAAAACCCATACGTCAGGCCCCAAGACGACTACCACTGGCAAAACGTGGCGAAGCCGAGAGAATCATAAAGGAGATGGAAGCGGATGGTGTCATCGAGCCTTCTACCAGCCCTTGGGTATCACCTGTGGTACTAGTGAAAAAGAAAGACGGCTCAACGAGATTTTGCGTAGACTACCGCCTTCTCAACAATGTCACCAAGAAAGACAGCTACCCTCTCCCCAGGATTGATGACACACTCGACACTCTGGGAGGATGTCAAATATTCTCAACTTTGGATCTGAGAAGTGGCTACTGGCAGGTCGGGCTCGCTCCTGAGGACAAGGAGAAGACGGCGTTCTCTATTGGGACAGGACTTTGGCAATTCACCGTCCTGCCTTTTGGACTTTGCAATGCCCCTGCTACTTTTGAAAGGCTTATGGAGAACGTCCTCAGGGGATTGTCATGGGAGACATGCCTGGTATACTTGGATGACATTATCGTCCTAGGCAAATCCTTCGAAGACCACCTGAAGAACCTGGAGAATGTCTTCATGCGACTGCGGACGGCTAATCTGAAGTTGAACCCCAAGAAGTGCAACTTGTTCCGCAAACAGGTCAATTACCTCGGCCATGTCGTATCAGACAAAGGAGTGTCTGTAGATCCGGAGAAGATCAGAGCTATCACCGATTGGCCAATACCACAAGATAAACACCAAGTTAGAAGCTTCCTTGGCCTGTGCGCTTACTACAGGAAATTTGTTAAGGGATTCGCTAATATTGCCAAACCGCTAACTAAGTTAACCGAAGACAAGAGAACCTTTGTTTGGGATGACGACTGCGGGAGGGCTTTTGAAGAGCTGAAGACCAAATTATGCAGCGCACCCATATTGAGCTATCCACAATCAGACGGAAAGTTCATACTAGACACGGACGCCAGCAATACAGCCATTGGAGGAGTCCTTTCTCAGCTTCAGGATGGAGAAGAACATGTGATCGGATACTTCAGTAAGGTCCTGTCAGCGCCTGAGCGTAATTACTGTGTCACCAGGAGGGAGCTTCTCGCGGTGGTTAAGTCCATAGAACACTTTCATAAGTATCTGTATGGAAGAAGGTTTCTCTTGAGAACGGACCATGCCGCACTGATGTGGTTGCTAAGATTTAAGTCTCCGGAAGGACAGGTTGCAAGATGGTTAGAAAGGTTACAAGAATATGACTTCGAATCAATCCATCGTGCGGGACCGAGCCACAGGAATGCAGATGCACTATCTAGAAGACCGTGCGGGGACAACTGCGTGCACTGTACACGCAAGGAAGACAAAAGTGCATCAGTTCTTCGCGTGACCGCCGTTGACGACGAATGGGACAGTAAGAGACTGTCTGAGGACCAGAAGGAAGACCCAGACCTAAAACACGTCATGCAGTGGAAGATGGACAATAAAGGAAGACCGTCGTGGCAGGATATTGCTCCATTGTCTAAGAACGTCAAGACCTACTGGGCGCAGTGGAACTCGATTTTAATGGAAGAAGGAGTTTTGAAGCGAGTCATCGAATCGGAAGAAGGGGGGCACCGAAAACTCCAACTAATAATTCCAAGGAAGAGGGTTCCTGAAGTGCTAAGGGAAGTGCACGATGGAATTTCTGGAGGCCATCTAGGGGTACATCGTACACTGGTGAAAGTAAGGGAGCGCTTCTACTGGGCTAATCAGAAAGACGACGTCATAGACTGGTGCAGAAGGTGTGCGACCTGCGCAGCATCAAATGGCCCTGTCAACAAACGAAAAGCCCCAATGAGGAAATACAACGTAGGTGCCCCGTTTGAGCGCATCGCCATTGACGTAGCAGGACCGTTCCCCATGTCCGATTCTGGAAATAGATTTATTTTGGTTGCAATGGATTACTTCAGCAAGTGGGTAGAGGCCTATGCATTGCCTAACCAGGAAGCGGTAACAGTTGCAGATATATTATTCAAGGAAATGGTGAGCAGATTTGGCGTCCCACTCGAACTTCATTCTGACCAAGGAAGGAATTTCGAGTCAGCGGTATTCTCTAGAATGTGTGAAGTTCTTGGTATCCGGAAGACTCGAACAACACCTCTTCATCCACAGTCAGATGGCATGGTAGAGCGCATGAACAGGACGATGGGAAGATACCTGTCAAAAGTTGTCTCCGATCATCAGCGGGACTGGGACCAATACCTGCACCTGTTCCTACTTGCGTATAGGAGTTCGGTCAACGAAACCACCGGCCAGACTCCAGCCAACGTAGTTTTCGGCCGAGAGCTCCGTCTTCCATGCGACCTGCAGTATGGTTTGAAGCCAGATGAATGTGTGGTTGGCGAGGACTACGTATCGGATCTGCGGAAGAGGATGGACGAGATACATGAGAAAGTTCGTCGCAACATATCTGGAGCAAGTGACAGGATGAAGGAGAGGTACGACGTGAAGGCCGAGAAAGGAGGGTTCACACCTGGTGATCTCGTGTGGCTACACAACCCCCGAAGGCGTCGTGGATATTCGCCAAAACTCCAGAACTCGTGGGAAGGACCTTATGAAGTTATTTCCCGTCTAAATGACGTCATCTACCGGATTAAGAAGCAACCAAATGGCAAGCCCAAAATAGTCCATTTCAACAGGCTTGCACCCTACAAAGGAGATCACGGCCAACAAAATGAACAACAAGTTCGCAACATCTCAACCAAACCAAGAGACGTCGTGCACGAGACACGTGGAAAGGCGGAATTGAAACTGTTATATAAGGACCTCTTCACCTTGCCAGTGGATTATGCCTTGGCCCACTGCGTAGCAGAAGACCTGAGAGCGTCGCGAGGTATAGCCACAGTCTTCAGGAAAAAGTTTGGAGGGACTGAAGATCTTGAGCGTCAGAGACCCGCCATTGGCACCACCCTTCACCTGAAGCGCAATGGACAGCATTTGTTCTACCTCGTTACGAAGGAAGCGTCAAGCCAGAAGCCCTCCTACGAATCGTTGAAGAAAAGCCTGCAAGACCTGCGAGACAAGCTTCTTCGGATTGGAATCAACAAGCTTGCCATTCCAAGACTGGGATGTGGTTACGACGGACTGGAATGGAAGACTGTAAGAAATATGGTGCACGAACTTTTCGAGGACACTGGCATTGATATTGTGGTCTGCGTATACAACCCATGGGGAACCGGAGACATTATTGGTCCAGAAGATCACAAACTTCGAGAGAAATCTGTTCTGGGGCAGAACAGTCTTAAGGAGGGGGCAGTGTTACAAGTCAGGAGCCCCGCGCAACAATAGCCAGGCGCCGTATCAAAAGGGTTGTTTGTTTACACGGGTTTCTCCGTACGTGCCAGTGAAAGACAATAGACCCATGTCAACGGACTACCTCAATAGGGGCCCTAGAACCTTCTACACTTCTACGGCGTAAACACCTTTGTCTAGGCTACCAGGGGTCTCCAGAATGTTCCACGGCAAACTTATATAAGGGACCGTCTTCCGGCACACGGCAGTTGAGTTGAGTTGAGCCTTCCGAGAATCGTCGCAGCAAGCGCCCGTCGGTGTTAGTGACCAGTGCTAGTGCTAGTGGCAGTGACAGTGTAGTGACGGTGTAGAGACAGTGTAGTGACACTGGTGACAGTGTAGTGACAGTGTTGTGACAGAAGTAGTGATAAATCCTGTAAAGGTTAGCTGTAAGTAGAATCATTGTAAATTAGAATAGGCTTTAGCTAGGTTAGATAGGGTTAGTTAGGTGTTAGGTAATTGTAATATCTGTAAATATAGAACAATAAGTGTAAATAAATAGTTAATATAAAATCGCCAAGTTTTTATTGTAAAGAACCCGTTAAGCCCGCAACAATATTTATTGGCGTTGGCATTGTAAATGGGTCTCCTGACATTTTCTCTATCCTTAGCTACCACAAATGATTCTTATAGTTATAAGTACAATATTAAATTAAATTTTTCAAACGATGAAGGATCAAAGTAATTCTTGTTAGGTTTGATCACGTGTTCCTCCATTTCGCAGTTTGTAGTTTTGTTGTTTGTGCAAGATAAATCAGCGAGGGGTTGATAAAGAGTGTTTACAGCACGACTCACGTATACGAGACAACGTAGTTAGAGATAAGATGCACTTGACCTTGAGTAGTTGAGGTTCCGCCGGTTCCGCATATAAAGGAGTACAAAACTGCGAGGCCGATAATTCACACATCACACATTGTATTCAATTAAGACATGGAAATTAAAGGTCCTAGTTCCACCGAAGTGTGGTGTTTGGTATTTGTAATACTGTATTATTCTGTTTCCTGTCGATGAGTGTTTCTGCATTCAATATTTTCTATTGACGAGACTACAACTAGGTGTTTTACGATTTGGCTGATCACCAGCCAATCACATATCCCCTATCTTGCAGTGTTATCATACCCCAACTAGAAAACTATATACAACCAGAATATGGTGGGTTCTATAAAAAAATACTCTCACTCTTTTTTACGTCAAAATAGTTGTAAAACAGTAAAGATATCGCAAAAGAACCGTCTCGTAAATAGTACGCATTTACTTTTGCCATGAAGGATAGATGCATCCTTAAATTTTACCCAGCCAGATCCAATAAGATCAATTTGAAGGTTCCATGATTGTAAGATTGAAGATAGTTCATAAGATTCATAAAAGAGTTTATGACATGAAATTGTTCACAATTGTTGAATGTTGTCCGAAATAATAGAGATCGGGTGTTTGCTTTGGTTCGCTCAAATATCGTGGTTTTGCTCGATGGTGTAATATATCGGTTTCGTTACTAAACCATACAACTGGTGATTTAAAATAACGACATGTTTTACTTAAATAATCGATTCCCCCTAATCTTTCGAATTGGTCTTTTAACGAACCAACTTCTTTGTTTTCTATAAAGTTATCAGCATTCGCAGGAGGGTGGGGCGACCCGCTCCAGTAACCTTTCCAGTTTTGCAACACTCCAGCACCAAGACGACTGTATTCCACGGTGATATTCAATTGTAAAATTAATTTACATCCATGTAATTCGACCTTTATGACAGAATATCTAGTGACATGGCAGTTATGTCGACATAGGATACAGTGTAGGTGGATTGCATGTCGAGTTGGGCGGAGCTTCAGTTGACAAATCGTCAGCGGTTCTTGTCTTCCGGGTTACTGATCATCTGCAACTGCAATGCTATCGTCACAACAGCTTCTAGTTCTACAACGAGCAACGGAGAATGATCACTGGGCTGTTTCGGTAACTGCGTAGTTTTGTGATCTGACATCTGACCATGAAGTGTTGTATTGAGTGAGCAACATGTGTGATTGGGTGAATATTGTAAGAAAATAAACCATTTAGGGTTGGAACCTACATTTCGGTGAAAATTTAAGAACTTGCAATACTCAAAATAGTCTTTGAATTGATTTGACAGTTTTTATAGGGACGATAGTCAGTAAATTATGAAGAATGTAATCTTAAAGAACATCGTCCAGACAAGCATTGAGATATCATCAGGAATTATATAGAGAAAAAAATGGAAAATTTCTTTGTTGAGTTTCAAGATTAACATTTTCAACTACAATATGGTTTCTCCATCCATCATTGCAGCACGCCGTTACTGATTTGGTCTTAAACCGTACGTTGAACCGTTGACAGAGGAGTAGACGATTCTCTTGGCTTTGATTGAACAAAGTTATTGTTTTGGTATTGATGTTATGGTTATTGTCGGTAGGATCGCTGTATTGTCAGTGTCGAGGACGTGTTACTGGTAACCTGATGCATTATGGTTATGGCATGGACGGGTTCTGTTTTCCACAACTTGATTATGCCGATGCGTGAGAATCGCTATAGAAAGTTGCTCAAGTTTGATGCTGTACGTGTTGATGTCTAAACGACCCTGTGATGCTGTTAACTGTCTTGTGCTTCCCCATTTAAAGGTTAATTGTGCAATTATGAGACCACCTCGCTGGTCAAAGTTTGTTTTAGTTGAGTTTTCTCTTTAGAGAGTTTATGTTGTTCGACCACTATTATACCAGTATGTGGTGAAAATTGTCAATGAACGTGATCTTAGGATACAATCAGATTTGATCGTCCAATGTCCTATAGATTTTAGAGTTTGCTACATTTGTCTACATTATGTTAATTAGCTCCAACAACCAACCCAGTGTTTGACGGGAAACTCCACGAGGGCTTAAATCCGATTCAGCCTACCAGAAACTATACATTGTTCAAGTTTCACCGAATCAAATTCATTTCCCGAGGAGTCTCCGGACCAATTCCTTGACCGATTTTCGGTCTGGTCGCGCATCGTTTGTCGTTTCCTCGTCACAACTCGTGTCCAAACACAAATGATCAAAGTCAAAGACGTGGAAACTTCCTTCACGATTTCCACATTTATTGTTGCATTACGGTGTCGTGGTTTCCTTGTATGGTATAATTGTTCTCCATTTCTACCTTGTGGCAGAACTGGCTATTGTGTCTCTTTGAAACGGCTTGGATCGCAAAAAGTGTTTCTGGAATACGGCATCTTTATTTGCAGTTACACTTTTTTTATGGGGAGGAGGTAAAAATGTATTTACGCACATTGAGGTGATCAATGGCCACTCAGTAGTGCCGGACTCCCGCGGGCTCATTGCCCCGGACTACAAGCTAAAAACCCCCTCATCTCCTAGGACACTAGCAGTTACACTGTGGTCATAACTATTGGTTATGAGATACATGTACAAGATACTGTTATTGGATCATGTTTAAATACATTTATTCATGTTTTCTCAAAATGTTTGGCTGCTAGATGAACATGAAATGGGAAAGATGTCAACATAAGTAGTGGCGAACTACCGGTTTTACCCCACTTGGGGCACGTTTTCCCATAAGAAATAACATGGGATCATTTTTTGGCCACTAAAACCAAAAATCCTGATCTTTGCCTAAATATCCCTATATAATTGTCAAACCTTATTTTTTACTTATTCCCCATAAATATATTCGATATTAAGCTAAAAAAGCTATTTCTTACATTTATTGACCCTTACAAGTGTAAATTTAGAGTAGAGGCAATATAGGGGTTTAACATCACTTTAGGCACGTTTTCCCCATAAGAATAACATGGTGAGCTTTTTTTGACCACTTTTTTAAAAATCCAGCTCTCGGCCAATACAAGCCTATATTAATGTTCAATACCATTGTATAACACTATTAAAATTTCAAATCCACATCCATTCACATGTATATTCTCAAAATCATCAACTTGACAGTGCGAGGTTTGTACGCGAACTCGGGCGCGCTCCCGGCTCATGGCGCGCTCCCTTGGACATCCTTAGTGGAAATCCATGAATTCTGGCTACTTGGGAACCCAAGCCATTTGACATATAATAAATCACCTTTTCTCCTAATAACCTTTTCTATCAAATACATGTCTTTATATTTGGTCTTTAACAATTCCTCTGTATAGAAGCCTCCCCTGATTATATTACCATTTTCATCTTTCAAGATATAAGTCACAGGCTTTGTATTCTTTACTTCTGCTATTGTAAATAGCTCCCCTGTCCAATTCGGGGTATATCCTTTACTAAAAACATGTTTATACTTGGAAATTCTCACACTATCACCTACCTTATATCTTGGCTTTTTAACTTGCACTACTTTAGAAGTCAACCTCTCATGCACATATTTACTGTTCTTAATATTCACTTGGTTAGGCTTCATTCCTATAGATCTATGCACCTTATTATTATATTTTTGAATTAACTTTGGAAGTAAATCCAACCATTTATAACTCCCCTGAGCACTAAATTCCCTATATAACCAATTCTTTAAAGTTCTCTGAAACCTCTCCACAATTGCAGCCTTAGTTGTAGAAAATGTGTGATAGTGATTAATATTTAATTGTTTCATTAGTTTGCTAAAATATTGATTAAAAAATTCTTTTCCATTGTCAGATTGAATGTTTTTAACCCCCTTTGGTAGAATGGTTTTAATGGCTTCTGTAACCACTAACCCTGTCTTATTCTTTAGTGGAGCAGCATAAGCTTTTTTAGAAAATGTATCTATTAAAGTTAAAATATATTTATTACCAGAATTCTCTCTAGCATAGTTTTGCATATCAATTAAATCTATTTGTACAGTTTCGTTTATACCTAATACTTTAAAAGACCTTCTAATGAAATTCTTTCTTGCAGGCTTATGAAGTTCGTATGCAATTTCATTCATTTTTTATAACATCACTCTTTCCTTGTACTGTAAATATATTACCATTAGCCCCAATCAATAGATTATCTTCCATTCTTTTAAATACATAGTTTTCTGGTATATATGGTCTATTATCTATATACTTAAATCCACTCAAAGATGTGGGGTCAGCAACTAATAAATCAGGATTGTATTCCATCAAATTAAATTTTCTTCCTCCATATACAAATTTTGATCCATCATAATACATAGCTTGTGACATTAAACAAATATCATCTAAATATTCCCCCATTGGCAGATTTCTTATATATTGTTTTTTGGCATCCCAACATTTTTCTTTTTTATCAAAAGTTATAGTCTGTTCTTTTGTAACACAGTCAGTGTCATCAACGGCAGGTTTAACACGTACTAACCTTTTATTATTAAAATCCCAATAGCCTGCTTCCATTTTTGGAACTTGTGAAACATTCACAGCATCCTTACTATCTGTACCTTCTATCAAATTGCTAAGTTTCTGTTTCTTAGCATTCCAAACACCATTCTCTGATTCTAAAAATTCATAATTATTATCGTCTTGTACAAATTTACCATCTTCTTTTCGTATTAAAGTCTGTTGTAAAGTGGGCACATCATCTAAACTTTCACCCTTTTCCACATTAGTAATTTTCCGTTTCTTAGCATTCCAAACACCATTTTCTGATTCTAAAAATTCAAAATTATTATTGTCTTGTACAAATGTACCACCATCTTTACGTATTAAAGTCTGTTGTAAAGTGGGCACATCATCTAAACTTTCACCCTTTTCCACATTAGTAATTTTCTGTTTTTTAGCATTCCAATTTTTATTCTTAGATTCTAAAAACTCATATTTAGTTTTACCTTGTAAAAAGACATCACCTTTTCTAGTTAATGTCTGACCCAAAGTTGATACATCATCTACAAACTCCCCATCTTTAACATTACCAATTTTACGGTTTAAACAATTCCAACTATCATCTTGTAAATTTAAAGTAGGTTCACTACTAGCCCTGGGTTCTGCAGGCTTATTATATGGATTATATAAACGATAAAATTTATCTATAAACATATTTTTATTTAATAAATAATTCCACTTTCTCTCAATTCCTCAATAATGGAATCTATTTCATTATCCACTCCTGAGTTACCGGCTTGGCGACTTAGCCAAAGAAGTCTTAACCTATCTACAAGCTCATTAGGATCATCCCAATAAATATAGTCTATTTTATTACCAGTCACTTGTCTCAAACCTTCACCAACAGATTTAAATAGAGGTTTAATTATATTAAGATATTTAGTATGTCTATTACTTGAAATTGGTGCACCATCTTTGTAACTCTTTAAATGTCCATTTGTAGCTTCAAAAATCTCTTTATAATTTTGCAAATCAGCCTGAGTATAGTTCTCAGGTTCTTTTAACGTTAACAATTCCCATAAACCTTTTGTCCCCTTGTAGGTTTTATTTGCAACTGTAACATCATCATTGGCAATATCAACTTCCTTATTTCCAATAAAAAATTTATTTGCTTCTCGTCTAATACCATATGTAGTGTCTGTCATACTACTTTTACTGAGGTAATTTCCTAAATAGTCTGATGCTAAAAGACCAAAATCTAATTTCTGTGGAGTGGATTGCTGTAATGGTTGTAATCTTGGTATCATTGATATTCTAGATGGAGTCATTGGGAGTATCTCCATTCGAGGACTCTCTGATGTGATTTTCTTTAATTCTTGTAACGGCTCTATTAAAGGTTGGAATGTTTGGAACCTCTCTTCAGCCTCTAGAAACTTGCCACGTTTTAAAGCTCTATATTTCTCTCGTATTTGATTTGCAGAGTCAACCAATTCTTGTTGAATGTTTTTCATCTTTTATTTACATTTTATTTATCTCATTTGACAAAGGATTGTACTCAAACACTTTATCATGTATTATCAAACAATATGCAGATGTATTTGCTGGTACATTTTCTGCAGTTTCAATCTCTAATTTAATATCAACAATTCCTTCCTTCACTGTTTCGTTCTGTCTAGAACAGTCTATTACAATTAGTGGATATTTCTTCATAAACTCAGCCCTACTAATCATAGGATCTGGGATAGTATTATAGTAAGTCTCTCTAAACCTCATAAACATCTCATAAGCTTTAGAGACATCTCCATTTTCAAAGTCGAGATTTAAATCACTATAAGGATAATATTCAGAGTTTAAAAATACTTTGAGATTTTTTAATTTACAGTGATCAAATTCATCAGTTCTTTTTCGTGCACTATTATCCCTAGCTGTTTGGAAACCAAATATAATATACCTAGGCTTCTCCAAACTTGAAGACGTCTTTACTGACCATGTATGTCTTGTGGTATTGGGATATGATGGAAGTTCATGCAACTCTAAACTTCTAAATGCAATTTGCAAATTTTTATTTTACAATAACATCTTTTGTAATTGTAACTTCTCTCCATCTGATGGTATCACATGTGGCATGACCCATTGAATTGAGTTAAGTGTAATTTTGGGAATCGTATCAGCAGTGCCACTGGCTGGAGCACTAGTGGTTGTTAATATACAATTCAAATCATTTTTGGATCTTTTCAACACCAATTCTTGTTTGACATTTACTAATACCTTATTAAAATCCTCCAATACACCCATTAACAGCTCTAATGGCAAACATGTACTAAACTTGCCACCTTTATGGAACTCTTTTAAATTTGTGTCAGAATCAAATGCTACATTTGACAATTTAGTTGTTTTATTGTAAGAGCTCAATATTTTCATAAGACTAGAAATTCCTGGGTTTCTTACAATGTCTATTTCTTTACCTGCGACTTCGTATCTAATTTCATCAAATAAGAACGCAAATGCATTATTTATAAAATGACCTTTATCATGATTCTCAATTTCTCCCTTAATATACAGATAACTTCTACATGGGAGAGTTAGCAAATCTTGATTATTAATACATATTCGAATTTCATCAGAATTATTTATTGCTAAAGTGTTGTGGGGGACATAGGAGTGATTTGTAATTTTAACCACACTATCGTCGAATTGGGATTTCCCTGTAACGTCTAGAAAATCTTCCATTTTTATTAATAGAAAATTTTAACTTTAGTCCTATTGATTTTAGAAACCTAGCATTTTGTACACTTATAGATAAATTCTTATAAATTCTCATATCTTTTTTATATGACAAGTAATTGTAGTTTCTTCTCCGTTAAAGTCAATTGCCTTGTCATGTTGATCGGCAAATGTAATACTGACAACATCTAAACTTCTCTTATTTACAGGAAAATATATAATATTTCTTGGAACTTCAATAATTTTGTAGCCAGGAGGAGCTTCTGGATAAAAGCTATGTATGGTGTGTGATTTTTTGCCATTTAAATAGGACCCGTTTGCAATATTACATTTTACTCTAATCACATTTACATTATTAATGTTTATTTTATTTGTAGATTCAAACTGAACACCAGGAGTAGAAACACCTTTAAATCCCAATAAAACAGACCCTAAACATGGTTTTGTAAAATCAAACACATGGCTAGAAAGTAGTGTCGCTTTCATAGTTTTATTATTAGCTGTAAGGAAAAAGTCTGGGATTTGTTTTTGAATTTCCTTTGCAAGCTCAACCACCTCATATGTTCCTTCAGAAATTTCTATTGTAACTGGAGCATTGTGGTCATAATAGAAAACATCATCACCTTCTCCAATGGTTAATTTGTTGCCTTTAAGTTGATTTAATTTTGGAATAAGCCCTTTGAATAAAAGTTTGGATTTAGTATTAATTAATGCTTCTCCATTTTTATCTATTATAACTTTAAGTTTACCATTTAATAACTGGTTTAAATCATCAACTGAGATATCTCCTTTTGGTAATGTTTTTTCTCTACTTTGTAATATGTTAAAGTATTTAGAGGATTTTTAACATTAAATATAGAATTATAACTTTGAAAATCTACTAATCCAATTACATAATCATCATTTAATTCTATGGGAGGAAAGAACACTGACTTAAGCTCTGGCTCTGTACCCGAAAATGTTATAGTAAATGAATCCATTTTTATAAACAAAAATTTTTTATGAATGATAAACATAAAATTCCACAAATAGAACTATTTAAATCTTGTATTTGATCGGTTGTATAGAAGATTTTATATCCCTCAAAATATTTAATTACTTCTTTTGGAGGTTGGATTCCAAATGGGTCAAAATAAATTACAATATCTTTATTTTTACGATATGCTGTCCAATGTGTGCCAGATGAGCTATCCAAATTAACTATTCCGCACTCTTTTACTCTTGGTTTTAGATTTTTTAGCTCGTTTTTTAGGTACACCCCCCTGAAGTGAGGCACGTCTTTTGCGGCCTCTAACAGCTGGTAGTTGTCCATCTTTTTTATTAAATTTTAATCCCATTCCCATTTTTGCTTTTGCCTTCATCAAATTTGTCACGGCATAAGCAGCAGCTTTTTCAGCAAGACTTGAGTCCTTGGCCGTAACTCTAGTCCAAGCTAAGTCTGCTAATCTCATGTCTGCTTTGTTCCGAGCAGCGGTATCAGGATTATTCATGTAGAATATGTCATGCTCTTTACAATAAGAGTCTAGTTTATTTTTTGGAGGTACATTTTTGGCTAGATTTTCACGTATATTCGATCCAGGTCCACAGTACCGATATGATGGTATGTGAAGTGGGAATGGAAGGTTATTTATAAGAGTATTCAATAACCCTCGTAACCCCTGTATAACCCCTGTAAGGCTTTAGGAATAAACCTTTGCCCTTTTTACATGTTTTCTTATTAACATTTTTTACCATTTTTATTGTATAAAAAATGTCTTTTATTCAACAAAAACACAAATTTAAAATAGTACATACTAAGGAAAATATACCAAAGAAGTTGGGTCTATTTCCTACCAATATTCGATGTGTTATTTGCGGTCCAAGTGGAAGTGGGAAGACGGTTGTAATTTATAACTTAATTGTAAGAAAGGAAGGATTAAAATTTACAAACTTATATTTAATATCTAAATCATTAGAACAAGAAAAATATAAAAAAATAATTGAAATATTTAGTTTGTGTGATGAAGTGAAATTACACACGTTTACTGACTGTGAAATCACACCAAATGATGTAAAATCACAGTCAGTTGTTGTATTTGATGACATAAATAGTCCAAATATTACACAATTTTTCTCAATGGGTCGACACAAAAATATTAACTGTTTTTACTTGTGTCAATCTTACAGCAAAGTACACAAACATTTACGTGATAATGTAAATTTCCTAATATTATTCAAACAAGATGATTTAAATTTAAAACATGTATATCACAATCATGTTGGTAATGACTTTTCATTTGACCAATTTAAAAATCTCTGTCATCAATGTTGGGATAAAACTAAATATGGCTTTTTCGTAATAGACAAAGAAAGGTCAAAGAATAATGGCAAATATAGATTTATGTTTGACCAATTCTATCAAGAGGATGGTAAGGGTAAATAAATAAAAGACTGGAGTTTTTTAACATTTGTATTTATTATATATCTACATACATTTGAACATAACTATGTTTGATCAATTTTATAATGACCAAGCGCAAGAGTATTGATACCATCTTCCAGAATAAACCTCTTGTCATCGTCAAAGGATAGTACTTTCTTATTCATGGTCAAGGTTTGAAGATGATGATTTGTAGATTTAATTCTTGTCACATTCTCATAGTAATCTTGCCCAGTTGCAAGGCAGTTCAAATAATGTTGATGTCTGAGGAGATGTTTAACAGTGGCACCATCAGCTCCTTTAGCTTTCTTCACCTCTAAAGCTTGCTTGTCTTCTTCATATAACCATTTTAGAGGAATGTAAGAATATAACTTTGGTCTTAAACCACAATATTCATACATAATATGACCACCTAATTCATCTTTAAACTTTCCAGTGACTTTTTTATTTTTATCAGAGTATAAGAAATGGTCTTTACTATATCCAGAGGTATCAAAATAGTGCAAGTCACATTCTATTTCCTTGTAAAAGTCCTCTGTAACTATAGCATACATTAATGAATCTGTATCTGTCATTAGAAATCTTTTATTCTTAAATTTTGACATATAATTATAGTGGAAATCATACATTATTACTTTACTAATATCCAAAATTGTCATTCCTAAATATATTGGTTTATTAAACTTTACAACTAATTTATTTAAATGTATAGCATGTAAATTGTTATCGAACTTTTTGCTACAGTCAAACCTTGGATTAGTGACATATTTTGTTAATAGTGACTCATCCTTGAGATATATGTCACGGAACTTTCGTTGATTCATAATTGTTCGACCAAAGAGACTATTATTTAACAATTTGTAAAAGTCTTTTTCGAAATCATTATTAGCACTTTTTCGTTTTTCAATATTAAAATTAATATAGGGTGCAAGCAATTTTGATTGTCTAAATTTTAAAATTCTATGGTATTTTGTAACAACCAACCCCAATTCCTCATATTTTTGTAATGCTTTATAATGTAAAATATATTTAGTTTTGTCATTTAAATTTGGTATTAATTTCCCATTCATTTTCTCTGGTGCCAATGGATAGTCATTATGTAAATCATGTAAGCTTTTATCATATTTTAAATCAACTTCTAAAATGTAACCAAACTCATAATTTTGATTGTATTTGTAGTCTATCTCATTAGTCCAACGGAATTCATCCACAGGCAGTGGCTCGCACATTGCTGTAGAGTATAGCGAGTTACAATCTAAATATATTAAATACACACTCTCTTGATTGGGATCATAGTGTTCACCCATATATCTATTATTGGCTTTAGCATAACGTGTGGAAATCATACTGACTCCTCCTCTGATTGCACTTTCTATGAACAAATGCATGTCAATATCTTGAAATAATTGTAATTTTATACCAGTCATTCTAAGACAGGCCTCCCATGTTAATCCAGGAAGTGAATACATATGTACGGGGTCAAGTTTATAATCCTTTAAACACAGGTCTCTAAAAGTCTCAAAGACATCAGCCAGTAGCAATACATCTGTTTTAAGATATAAATCATGATATTCTTGTAAATTATTTATATTAAAATGGGTCCAGACATGTTTTGCATGTTCATATTCGATGGGGGAGATATGTTCTTTAGTTAGAGTACTATAGAATGCTTCAATGGGGGGTAGAGACTCTGCAAACTTATCTGGTCCCGTCATATATTCATAGGGAAATACGCCTTTACGTTGTAATAGTGGATTGTCTATGAATCTAAATGTATTTAAATTGGAAGCTAATTTGTATAATGGAAGGGACAGAAAGTTATAGGAATCCAAAAATACTAAATCATCAACTGAAAATGAAATGTACTTTTCCATATCCTTGGCTATGCAATTTAATGTACGATTATATTTTCCCAAGTGTTGCATTATTAAATGACCATCATAATTTTTTAAGTTATGGAAGAATACTGGGATTTTCTTTGTTACTTTATAGTTTAAATTACAATCATTGTGCGCAGCTCCACGATATTGGCCATTTGAATGACAATGATCTCTCACCCTATCAAAATATAGGGGCTTTTCACAAATGTGACAATGCATTGAGTTTTGGAAAGATACCTCTTGCTCAGGAGTCATTACAAGAGGAATATATATCGCCATTTGACTTTTAATAAAATCATAGGTCTCAAACAACCTTTTGAAAAACACATCCATAACATTTTCACCACTGTACAACTCTTCAGATATAATCTTAGACTCTTTCACTACAACAAATGCAAATCCAGATGGAGTATGGTTGTTAGAGTTTATAAAGCATTCAAAATCTGCATAAATCACAAATGGGGCTTTAAGTTGATATTTATAGTTTTTAAATTGTAATGTATCTTGTTTAGACATTTCCACTCGTTGGGCATCAAAGTTTTTACAATATGTTGCATGACGTTCTAATATATCATTAGTGTAAAAATGTTGCAAACACAACTTACAAAAATGCTTTTTATGGTCATCTTTTGTAGAGTGGAACATTAACTTATCAAAATCACGAATTAAACAGTAATGTGATTTACGACCTTCTTGTAATAACAATAGATCTACATGATTATTACTATTTAGTTTGGTTGTTCTTAATGGATATATAAATTTATCATATTCAACCCCAAATACATTAATACTTATATCATTCTGTGTTTCAAATTTATCTATATCAGATATTTTCACAGGATACTTTATGTTTGTCATATTCAACTGACTTTCATAGGGTACATAATTAGAAACCCTTTCAGCATGTTCATTAGAGTTCCTTGGATGTAAAGCTGCTAAAATCGACCAAAGGAAGCATTTATTGTCAGCATTTTTAATATTTAAAACTGCATGTTTTGATTGAATACTTTTTGGTGTAGGGATATATGACTTTGGAGTTAGGGGCTTATACTTGTAAACATGCAGCTGCCAATATTTAGTATGGTCATATATCCATCCACTGCCTTGGGCTTGATATTTGTGTATGGAAGCGTCAATCTTTAAAAGTGCATTTTCAATTTGAGGCTTTAAATCTCTCTTCTCAATAGTTAAGGTAGTAAGGCTTCTAAAATCTGCAATACATTCTTTTTCATTGACTAATTTTCCATTTTGATCCATTGAATATTTTATAAATTTGATTCTCCTAACTAACGTCCATTTTATCGGAAGAGGACAAGACTGAAGAGTATTTTTAAGGTCAGCTCTAATCGATTCACCAACAAATTTAATCATTGTATATGGACATTTGATGCAAGAATTGGCGTGTCTTTTAAAATGTCCAACAACATTCGTTTTACAGAAATTACAAGTCTTATGATTTTGTAATATATGTGATTTTAAAGCCACATTATTATCACAGATTAAATTGCAAACCTTGCACAGTTTCACCTTCATTTGATGAATTACCTTGTAGTGGCGAATCAGGTTACTTTTGGTGGAGAGCAACACGGAGCAGTGTTGACAGGTGGGCCTCATGGTCCAGAATGAAATAACACCCGAATGTCACTTCTATTTATAGAATTTTCGAAAATTTCAAAATTTTTAAAATTTTAAAAATTTAGATTAGAAATTAAGAATTACTTCAACAGGAGGTCACCCACCCAGGACTAGAGACCAGTAGAGACGAGAAGCATGACCGTAGGTCGGGAGCACGACCAGGAGCGCGCCATGAGCCGGGAGCGCGCCCGAGTTCGCGTACAAACCTCGCACTGTCAAGTTGATGATTTTGAGAATATACATGTGAATGGATGTGGATTTGAAATTTTAATAGTGTTATACAATGGTATTGAACATTAATATAGGCTTGTATTGGCCGAGAGCTGGATTTTTAAAAAAGTGGTCAAAAAAAGCTCACCATGTTATTCTTATGGGAAAAACGTGCCTAAAGTGATGTTAAACCCCTAGCTATATTGCCTCTACTCTAAATTTACACTTGTAAGGGTCAATAAATGTAAGAAATAGCTTTTTTAGCTTAATATCGAATATATTTATGGGGAATAAGTAAAAAATAAGGTTTGACAATTATATAGGGATATTTAGGCAAAGATCAGGATTTTTGGTTTTAGTGGCCAAAAAATGATCCCATGTTATTTCTTATGGGAAAACGTGCCCCAAGTGGGGTAAAACCGGTAGTTCGCCACTACTAACATATCTAAGCATTCCATTACTATTGAATTTCACATTCAATGTTCGCAATTTTATGATATTATCGCAATTTTAAACGTGGGCTTTGGCTTGTTAAACCAATTAGTTCTTAATATTAGACTCATGCACTTGATCACTGCAGGCCAAAAATGCTTATAATCAAGAATAAATCCACAAAACTCTAAATCTAAGATAATTATGTTCCTTCTACTTGTGATTTATTCTTATGACCTGTGAATGACCCTTATATAGGTCAGACCCACCTGTAGATCAACCCTAGACAGTTGACAACAGCTTGAATGTTTCTCTCAAGCCATAAAACGATCCCCAAGTGAAGCCCCACCCTGTACAGTACGCTGTTTGCACGCTTCATGCTGTATACTGTACATCCTACTGTCTGTGTCTGTTGTAGTTTGTCTGTGGTCTGTGACCCACTTGTTATTTCGTGGGATGGTAGCGCGTGGCGGGATGGCGGCAATATCGTTTATTCGTTTCCGCCATGGAGGGAACAGCAAACAGCTGGTCGATTGTACATGCAAATAGGCAAACTCGGTGCCAGCCTGTCTCGGTCACGTTTTTGTCCCAGGAAGTTAGAGTTCCCAGGGTGAGGCTGCTGAGTGCAGGTGTGGGATTTGATCTTTGGTTTTGTTTAGGGCTACTGATGTACTATCTTAAGGAATAAACCAAATTTTCATTCTGTCAAAACAAAACAAAATAAACGGGGTACTTTGTTATTATACCGACCACATCTAAGAATTATAACCTAACCCAACTAAATCTAACCTAACCTAAGGGTGGACTATTTTTAGGTTAGGTTAGGTTAGGAATATCTTGTTATTGTAACTAATTATAATCTTATTTTGAAGTCGATGTATCGAAGTGGTCGGTATAATACCAAAGTACAAAACGGTGCCACCAATCTGACTCTTCTTTCTACCATTGCTTGTCAACAACCCTTAGGAGTATAATTAGAATATTTTATGGGAAAATCACAAAAGTTGACATTTTTATAACCGTATTTTTTACAGCAATTGGGTATTGTGCTGTTTTTTTTTTTTTTTTTTTATATAGGACCATGGTATAGTGAACTTTAATCAGCATTATCATTTTAAAATAATCTGTTTTTTGTGGGTTTTATTTGTTTAGGCTATGTGTTTTACCTAATTTCAAAAAAATGAAAAATACACACATTCATAATTTTGAAAACGCTTTTTTGGGAAGGGGTGGGGGAAATTAACATTTTATTCTATTCAAATTAATATACTTTATCCGGTACTATGTTTTAGAAGGGGAATGTAAAAAACTAATTTAATAATAATTTATCAGTCATTGTACTTAATCAATGAAAGTAAGCAACTGTATATCGACGAGTTTTAAATGTACTGAGGGTTTTGTTTTTTTATCCACTCACATTAGACTATTACGTTTTCAAAAGATTTTCTGGATTGTATAATATTGAAGGCTTTTATCAACACCAAAATCACAGTGATTCTTTGTACTGCGCTTGTGTAGTACATATGGTGGGTTGCCTTGATAATCCGTTCTATTGGATCCATTCTTCAATCAATGTCTCCGGTAAGACCAGAGGCTTAGTTAATTTGCAATTTTGTTTGTTTCTTTACCTCAGTAGTTTGCCGAACATTTAAATAGTCCGGCTTTTCACTCCCAAAACACAAAACAAATATATCGTTGCCAACAGGAACGCCCTTTAACATAACTATTTTAAATATAATTAGACTGTGTGGTCTTTGGGTCTTATTAAAAGTTTAGTGTTCACGACGATTTTAATTACAAAGACAACACAACTTGTAAAACTTGTCGAATCGGAAATAATCAATAACTATAATGCCTAATGAATGGGTTGTCCTAGACAGATGTTTTCAATTAGGATGCAAAGCCTGTAATGAAAGTCTATTTATCGCCTTGGTCGGTCATTTTGCAGAGAAAGTCACGGTGATTTTGCAATCAAGGTCAATTTTATAGATTTCTACGGTGAACCGGCTCCCGACACGAACACTGAAGACTGACTTGTGAACTGTAGAGCATGTATGGTGCATTAAGAAAACGACTGCGACGTTTTTTTATATCTGATTTTGAGGTTAAATACCTCAATAATGGTTGAGAGTTAATCTAGAATTTTTAAAACTGCCAATATTTTAATTGGATTTTTCATTGAGAACTCCCGGTGCAGAAACATACCAACATTTAGGTGTATGACTTCACAACTACACAGTCCAATAAACGCTTGACTGTGTAAGATTTGTCTTGATCAGTCTTTGATCGGTTTAACGAATACAATACTTCATGAATTCTGTAAACAATACTTAACGTGCAGTACATGATATCACTGAACTAAAAATGTTCAACCACTCGACTTCTGTATTGCTAAAACCCCTCATGTAGTTATCCTTTAGCTTAGTCTTTATTACCTAATCGAAAGCTTGATTAGGCCTATGTTCTATTTCATAACGAATTTCTATATACTGTATTTGTGAACAAAAATTGCTCCACGCACCGGTCCTGCATGGCCTATGCGGGATTTTATTCGTATTTCAAACATTTTACGAAAGTTTTTGTAGAATAAAGTAGTTCTCATATGAATTTTTATTTGTTTTAAGTTCATTTTCAAAATAGATATGTTTATCAAATTCGTTCACATTGGAAAAATAACTTTCCTAAGACGTTTTAATGTTTTATTTCAGCTATAAATCGACACAATCCTAAAACCTGTGCCCAGCTATACGTTTATAGAAGTAAACAACTATTGGTTATTCAGTATTTCCTGACTAAACATTTATCTGACAGATCGTTTCACAAAGTATGAAATCACTCTACAGTTGGATATTCGTTGTTCGCCGACTCCACTAACTGTTTCTCCTCATTCATCTACCACGATGACTCAGAAGCAGAGATACGATCCTCGTGGTCGTATCGCGTGTCTCTCACCGTTACAGGGCGAAGTCCTGTCCTCCGGTCACTCCTTCACTCCTTTCACTCCAATCACGTGACCTGTTTTCCTTTTCCCACCATTACAAAACGTTTCCTAGTTCCTCTTTAGTATTCCATCCTCAACCAGTAGTGAAGACTAGGCCCTACAGTGACGATCTTCAGAGTGCTTCATTTATCCAAAGTTACACTTGATGACGAAATTGTCACGTGACCAATTTTCCGTTTTCCTGCCGATTCAATGTCTGGACATTTTCCATTTTCATTTAAGTGTTCTAACCTCTACTTAAGTATTGAAGGATCTTGTCCCAATGGGACGATAATGTTTTTCTCATTTTCACTTCTTGTTTTCCAGCCTCTGTTCCAGTGTGAAGGCTGCAGTTCCGACCTCCGAGTACCTCACTTTTCCAATGTCACGCTTGATGACGTCACAGTCACGTGGCCGATTTTCCGTTTTCCCTCCGCTTCCATCGCTGCACGTTTCCCGGGCTCCCACTTCTGTGTACTTTTATTGCTATGGACCAGCGTGGCTGAGTCGTGACTTCCCAGGATTTACAGTTTCCAGCTGAATTCTTTGGTCGTCTTTGTGTGGACAAAAAGTCGTGATTTGAGTAAGGTCCCATCCTTTATCACCGTCATCAAAAGATTTTGTTGAACTTAGTAGCTCAGTAGTTTTAACGTCAAAACGTAAGATCAACGAGACTCTAGAAGTGGAAATTTTAATGGAAGTTAGAATACATAACAGTGTAGTTATTGTAGGGCATTTTTTCATCCACTCTATTGAGTTGAATAAGTAGTTTGAACTTATCTAAAACATATAGGTACTGTATGTATTGAGGGCAAACGTTTGCTATTGCAAGCTCCTTTATTGGTACATTTTACTGTAGGTTTTACCATTGACTAAGGATAGTAACCCTGTATATTTGGGTCACGTTTTATCTCAATCGTAATTTATTCAATACTGATAATGCAGTCACGCGCAAATTTTTCAAACGCTCTTCAGAACAATAACTTCTTAACTTCCAAAGTTTTTTACCTTGGTATGTATCTTCTATACAAAGTTAAAAGTTATGACATTGATTTTTAAATTGTTAATTTAATCATGACAAGTTGGTCGACTAAGTGGAGGAAATCTTATGAATTTCTAAAAGACTATGCCCTTTTCTTTCCTCCAAAGGTATAACTCTGGGATAATGTAATACTGCATACTTTCGACTGTTTTATTTGTCTGCTTTGTCATTTGCCATCCTCCCAAATAGAAAGAGGGAATTTTAGTTGCATTACATTTATTCATTACTATTGTGCCTCATAATCTAGCCACTATCCAGTATTGATGATAGTATTGAGGAGGAGATTTCTGAAAATGTCCTTAACCTACTGTAGAAGATACTCGATTCTAAACAGTAAAAATACTGATTGTAAAGTAACCTATCAGGGCTACACCTTTGAAAAATAACTCTCCGTAGAAATCAGAAAAAATTAACACAACAGACTTGAGCTTTCTTGTAATTTTGGGACGTTTTCTCTTCATTAAAACGTCTTGCAATCAACATGAAATGGGAGCGGGAACTCTAGTAGAGAATGGGGAATGCTAATAGTGTTGACTTTCAAACCAAAACAACTAGAGTTTGTAAAAGCTGTCCAGTAGTTGTGTGTTGTGTCCGAAACTAATTCTGGCGTATTTCTCTTCATCTGCTGGTCCGGCCACAGAGGTTACAACCAATTTGTTTTCAGTTTGGAGAAAACCCGCGAGAAACCACTTTCTCTTCATTTGCTCGCCGCCTTCGCGATACTGAAATTTGGATCAACGATTACAGTGTTTAGATGTTATCAACGTGTTACAGTCAGTGTTGTAAATAATATGTAGGATTGCTGTTTTGAAAATTGGATAGTACGTGGTAAATTTGTGTTAACTTCATATTTAAGTTGTTTTGTCTCTGAATCACTGAACAAACTATAAAAGTTATAAAATTACCTGAATACTGCTAGAGTGATCCTGTATGATCAATGGATTAAACGTTTCGAGGACAGCTCATCTTCAGATCTTGTACAAGAAGAAAAACTTTTGCTTCGAAAAGGTGGTCAAAAGTTTAAATAAGTTAACATGGACACATACTATATACAAACGGAAACATTTACATGATACAAAAACGAGTAGGCCCACATACAAAATTTTACTACGACCTGTACCTGTGTGCGCACGCGGACGGATATTAGATTACTGGTAACATAGGTACTAAATATAACAATATTACGTTGAACCTTGTGCTTTGACATAAAACCGTATGACTTAATTTTTTAAGTACGACTTTTCATCAACCAGCTATGACTTAAGTATCAGTGAATTTTAACGCGTGAATATTATATTAATTGTTTTTTGTTGCAGATAAATGAATCACCTCCAGTCTTGGCTACGACATCTACCCTACTCTTTGCATTAATAAGTAAGTATTTATTTACTATACAATTTTATTTTTTTTCATGTGGTTTTACACAGCTATGTTTAATAAAATTAAATATTTCATTGATGCAACCTTTTTTATCGAGTCGGTAAAGAACCTTTAAAACTCACATCTTTTATTAATAAAATCAACACTTGACAGAGTATCCTCACGATCACAATTAAATTTAAAGTCTATTGTGGTTGTACAAATTACTGCTAAGTTGTTAATGGCGTAAATAGGCCTACTCACGATTCATTGTGTGCATTGATAACATTTACACTGTAATGATCTCTTTGTCTAATCATTACTTTTAATGACAAGTGACTCAGTTGGCTTTGTTATATTAACAATAACAAGTACTTGTATCGATAGGCTAGTCAATGTAGGTCATGTCCATATATTACACAACTCGAAACTCGACCTGGTTACTTAAGTGATTAGTATTCACATTAGATAGTTTGATACTAGTAGTGTTTAACACAAACAAAAGCTAAAATGTCGTTATCATTACATTGACAAGGGCATGATGATGTGCATTTTAACCTAAATGTGAATGAAAGATAAGTATAGAATTGAGTAATATGCCTTTTGTAGCTTTGTTGCTTTTTGAGATCAGCTGTTTCTTTGTAGTCAGGAAACGGATTTTCCACCCGAAACTCTACCAGATAATAGCTACGGTAACCATCTCAATACATTTTACCACAATTTATACAGCCAACTTTTCCCTTCTACGCTTTATGACATTTTCTGTTTATTTCTTGTAGTTTTATCTATTATCAGCCAATGAGTGATGATAATGACGTAGGCCAGACAACGTTTTCCCATTACGCAAGCACAGACTAAGTACCCTACATGTTTATACACCGTGACGGTACGGCAGAATATGCGGGTATTTTACGTAACTGCAGCTCATGTTGGCAGCACTGACAGCAGCTGATCGAAGTAAACATTGTTGCAGCGATCAGCTGATGAGTGCTTTGACCTCTGATATCTAGTATACGCTAGTGTAGTTGTAGAGATCGGTTTAATGTGTATGGCGATTGACGCTCAGAGCGAAAATTATAGGTGGTTTGGACATTGAATTTAGTCTGAATGTATAATGAATTATAGGTGCGTTGTGTGTAATTAAACGGAATTTGTAATAGTTTAATTTTCTTTTCATCAACAAATCGAATACAATTATAATCAATACAGATGATAAATGCACACACGTTAATTCTGTACAAAATAGTTTACTTGATCTTACCATTGACTCAAGTCAATGATCTTACTCCCGTGGTCTTACAAATTTTTAATCATTGGACATAAAATGGGTGATATAGAATGGAATGCACAATGGACACATGGTAGGCCTATCATGAGAAATCAAATTAAAAATTTTTTCGGAGTAAGGTTATTATCAATCCCGGAACATGTGATCAAAACAACGGAAAATCTAATCACGACCGTTGTTGCGCAGTAAATTTTATTCGGAGATTTGTTTATTGTTCAGAATTATCTTCGACATATCAACTTGACCTTCACACAACGTTATGCTCGAGCGATACTTGAGCATTCTCCGAGTTAAAGGCGCGTTGGCGAGATACAGCACGTTCACTAGAGGATGGTCCTGGTTTGTGTTCTTGCGTCACTTGGATAATTGTTTAGCAGCGAGGGTTTTAAAAGGCATGACCCATATCCCTTGTCAGCTGATAACTGTAGGCTGTCAATCATTTTGCGATTGTTTTGTTTTGTGTGTTTTATTTGGAAGATTAAGTTGGTAATTAATTACTGTCATCATTCAGACAATGAGACTTAATTACACGTTTTCTCAGTTCTAAAAGGTGTTTTTAATTACATAGTATTTTTTGTTTTGTTTATATTTAAGCTGTAACATAGATATGTTTTGAATTTTATACGATTTTAAATTGTGGTTAAAAATGTAAATACCAGCAAAGCTAGTAAAAAACAACACAGCGTCCTGTCCAAGGTTTATGATGCTGTACCATGGCTGTGCCCGTCAAAATACTGTCATGTTTTATTTTGTCGCTGCCTAAGTGCCTAAAGATTTCCTGCCTTTTGAAGGTTGACTGGTTTTATCAACGAATATGCGTCGAAAAATACCGGCTTGTAGCTTAATAGCTCGAGAACCAGTTTTTTTATGGGCGTTGTCAGGTTAGGAATGTTTAATTAGGGAATTTCTGCGTTATTAACGAGTACAGTATGGGCAAATATGTGCAATATGGGCAATTTGTGAGGTAATTATTTGTTTGCTATATATCTAAGATATAAACAAAGATAAAGGTATAAACAAAGATAATCTAGGGAAAATGTCAACCAAACTGTATTAATGTTGATTTGATTTTACCATGGCCTTAAGTATATTTTCAACATCTTGTTTATTTGTTTATTGACGGAAAACTCCATATTACATTTGCATACAAAGATGGCAAAACGTTACATTTTACACTCATCTAAAAAATTCTTGTTTGTTGGCCGTCCTCTGAAACGGAATACATGATTCTTCAAATAGTCAACAAACCAATTGATTCACAATTTCGATTAGTAGGCTACCTCACTAAATTAGCCATCACGAATACTTGAAAAAAAACCCGGTATGGATCATAAACATAAACAAATTACGTTTTTGCCCGGAAAATAAACATTACATAACATTGCTTAAATGGAACTGCAAAAACATTTTAACGCTTTTAGTATAGGATTCGGGGCAACAACATCAGTTTGTTGTTTATGTTTGTAATCCTAATCCATACCGGGGTTTTTTCTAGTATTCGTGTTAGCCGTGTTTATTTCTTTAAACGTAATATCCTTTTAGCAACATTATAGGTTACCAGAAAGTTGAAGGAGTAAAAGAAACAGGTGGTAAAGGAAAGGTTTCTTATAAATGGAACTAATGGAAGTGAAACAATCAATGACGCTTGCCTCTCAAGAGTTGCTTTGTTGCATCGGTGCATTGTTGTGTTGCTCAATCTAATGGTCTAACGTTCCGTTTTTTTGCGCAACCATTATTTTACTCTTCGATCTCTACGGTGTCCTACTATTTGCCACCAGTGTCGTTTGCCACCAGTGTCATTTGCCACCAGTAGGGTCAGTTCCTGGAATTCCAGCCGTGGCCGTCATAACCGTGGTATCCATCCCAGTTATTCTATATATAATACCAATTCTTTTATGTTATCATAATTATTTTCACGTTATCATTATGGGTCTTTTGCAGCCAAAGGCGCAAAAGAGTAGAAACATGTGTAAGAATTATTGAATTTTCTCGTGTTCAAAGTTAGTTTCCGTTAATATTCAACACCACAGTCGATAGCCGAAATCACTCATTCGTGAAAATATACGTGCGATAGGGCCGGCCGCACATGACACGAATGACGTTTTAACAGTCCCGTTTAAAGGGTAGGAAGTTTATCAAACCGTTTAAAGCCCCCTCGGCGTCCCGATTCCGAACCATTTGGGACAGGTGCTGATGGGGGAGGACTACGAGGGTCCGAAGGGGAAACTTGCTTGGGGTGCGAGTTTTGAAAAAGCAGGTGTGGGTGGGGGCAAACACTGCGTAATTTTAAATTGAGGGGTGTGTTGTATGGATCAATGCGGGACATATTCTAGTCTCTGTGGTGGGTCCAAATAGAGAGGCTTATTATTTACGAACCATAAAATTACAGTGAAAATATCTATATTATCACGTTTTTCTGTAATGTACATGTAGACACCATGACAAATGTTAAATAAAAAATTATGATATCGTACTGAAATGATAAGAAATAATCTATATGTAATTACCTAAATGTTACGGTTGTGTTTTGTTGATGTGATATTTTTAAAGCGTGTTGTTTATTGGACATGTTCCATAATGACTTACACAAGCATCATAGCCTGAACATGGCTTGAAGACGTGACGAACCTGTAATTAAATTAAAGTTTTAAGAGCCAACAATAATACGGTATACTGGCTCCATTTATATTGGTATTGCCTATCTAGTTGTGTAACAATTTCTTCCAGTTTTGCTGAAGTATAAGGTATAACATTGAATACAGTATACAGTACTTTGTTGTCCATACGAGGAAAATAGTTTATATATTACTTGATTTGGTACGTTGTAGTTTCTGATAACGTTTAAACAAGAAAATCCTAAAAGTATCTTACATTATGATTAAAACAAGTCGAAATATATTCTTTGTACGTTGTCCTTGAAAATATTCAATATTTACTAACTTAAGACCTCTCAACATCACATCAAACAAGACTTGGATTTCCTGATTCGGATTCACCGACTGCGCAAGAAGATTAAATTTGGGGTAGTACGGTTTAACGAAGCAAGTTTGTCTTCCCCTTCAATTTGACTAGAGGGTGACTTCCCGCTTTCAAGAGGGGATTTAAGCGATTCATATTTCATTTAGCTTCCTTATTAGGGATAAGACTTTCCATTAGCAGTGTCTTTTCCAAGCTTCAAGCTTGTCAAGGGAGAAGGGAAGAAGTATCAAGGGAGAACAAAGTTTGCTGTAAATGAAGGAACTAATTTTGTATCCTTTTGACTGTAAAGATGGTCTGGAAACGTGAAAGAATCAAGTCAATACTTTTTGTTGAATAAAGAATATTAAGTGACCTGTTTTATGCCTAAAGTTTAATGTAGACAGTTTTATTCGCATTTAGTGTTCATGTTAACTATCAAAAATGTTTTTCCTGTAAATCATGTTTGGGTTACTTCATTGCATTCACAGTGAACGCCGTCCTCAGTTACTGTTTACATGGACAGGCCAAACTACTATGTAGGCTAGTATCATTGACTATACAGGGTGAGTTTCTACTGACCGTGTTAACTTCGCCAGTAGGTTCTACTCACTAAAAGGAACAAAAAAGTTCATATAAACCCATGTCCGATTTTCAACCGTTTGGCTGTAATAGGGGATTTTGTGTTTTTCTTATTTTATTAGACTTTGCTCCACAATTTATGTAATAAAAACGTAACCAATTACTTTAGAGAGTTATAGTTAAAATCATTGGAAAGAATATTAAATTTTCTATAAATCAAAGGTTTCATTCAAGAATTATACCATTACATAGTCCACGTTATATCCAAAATAAAGTAAAAATGTCATTAAATTAATTAATTACGATAATTTTCATGAGCCCACTTTGATACATAAACCTTCATCTATGCAATGTTGAAATGCATAAAAAACTTGGCCATTTAATAATCTTTCAAATGATATGCTATTCAATACTATTATTGATATAAACCAGTGCGAAATTACTAATAAACTACAATAAAACACGGTCTACAGATTTTGTTTTGACACAGTTTTTACTGTTAATAATAATTACTGTATTCATCATGTTGGCATACTCTTGATTGGTAAAAGGCTCCATAGTTTAATAAATGTTGAAAAACTCTTAATTGACTTGGAAATATAAAGTTAAAACAGCAAATTACTCAACAAGGTATGTTTAAGCAGCTGAGTTATCTAGCTATAGATGACAAATCAATAAAAGCTGACTTAATCAAGCACAAGGTAAAACTAATTATACAGCATTTAAGAATCAAACACACTACATCCTTGAAAATGTGAAAAACCTTGAGTTTATACATTTTATTAATTCAGATAATTTTAATAAATATTTAAAAGTTAAAATAATGTACAAATCTTATCAGATTGTTCAATAAAATACAACATGGAGTATACAGTAATTATTATCAACAGTAAAACTGTGCAAAAACAAAATCTGTAAACCGTGTTTTATTGTAGTTTATTAGTAATTTCTCACTGGTTTATATCAATAATAGTATTGAATAGCATATCATTTGAAAGATTATTAAATGACCAAGTTGTTTATGCATTTCAACATTGCATAAATGCAGGTTTATGTATCAAAGTGGGCTCATGAACATTTTCGTAATTAATTAATTTAATGACATTTTTACTTTATTTTGGATATAACGTGGACTATGTAATGGTATAATTCTTGAATGAAACCTTTGATTTATAGAAAATTTTATATTCTTTCCAATGATTTTAACTATAACTCTCTAAAGTAATTGGTTACGTTTTTATTACATAAATTGTGGAGCAAAGTCTAATAAAATAAGAAAAACACAAAATCCCCTATTACAGCCAAACGGTTGAAAACCGGACATAGGTTTATAGGACCTTTTTTGTTCCTTTTAGTGAGTAGAACCTACTGGCGAAGTTAACACGCTAAGTAGAAACTCACCCTGTATAACACTAGTGTTATATAGTCAATGCTAGTATGAATCATGGTATGAATTTGATCAATTTCCAAGGTTTTGCAATCAAGAGTAACTTAAGAGATTCGCGGTGTCATCGTTTCTTATGTCGACATAAAGCTTTTGCAGAGTTAAACTGAATAGGAAAGAATTCATTATCAATATCCAACTTTCGTGTTCATGAGTAACTGCAGTGAACCTATCGCAATTAATGCAATCTAATTGTAAATTGTACTTACTGTTAGTAGGTGAACTCATCTATTACACGACTTCCCCTTAACTCTTGTTTTTCTAACTTTGCTGTATGTTTCCATATACACCACCACGACTAACCATTCATTCAACCACATTCATAGGCATGTATACAACAGAAAACACGTAAAAAACAAGTCTATGACTGATAGCAACAACTACTCAACCAGTAAAATGATGGTACAACCTGGTTGAACAGCTTGGATTCAGAACCCCCAGGTTATCAGGAAGAGTCTGCGTTTGTGTGTCATGCGTACACCAGGGCTCCTCTAGCCGGCGGACAGTGACGTAACAACGCTAGTGAAAGTACGCCGTCGGTGGAAAGCTACGCTCCGTATTACGCTACGTTCATGCAATATGACCTCCAATTCCAGCTGGAATCTCGGGTTACGCAAGACATCAGCGAACGTGCGGCCCTTTACCCAGTTAATGCGTTGCCGACACCTTACCAGACTGTAGTTGGTTTCTTACTTTTGTGCCTTGGGAGCTTGGCAGCGTACGGGTTTGACAGTTCATCTCTTAAAACCCAACCTAACATAACAGAGTCTTCAAAGTCTTCAAAAAGACTTGTAAAATGTTTTCAAAAAGACTCGTAAAATTAATCAGTAAGTATACTGATGAATTTTATGTATAAAGGGCAATGATAAAACAACAGATTTTTACTAACTTATCGAAGTTATAGAAGTGGTAAGGGACAACAACTACTTTAATGCAATCCAAACTGGAAACAAGCGTTTTCAAGTTGCTATACATACTCTAAACTAAACATTAAAAATGAAAGTGCATTACAGTTAAACGTAACAAAGATACAGTGTATTATCTTCCAAGGACGTTTCTGATACTCATTTGTCCATTACCTCTGAAGTGTATGAAGCAAGCGATAAAACTGTAATTGTTCCCATTCTACTCGTAGTTACTGACTCCTTCTCCATGGTCCATTGTTACTCGTGTTGATGCGATGACGCAAGTCTTCGGTGACAGGTTATCTATAAATATAACTAGGACATGAGGTCACTGGAAAAGAGGTCGTCGCTTTTAGATGCTGGACTGTCTTTGCCTTTGTTGTTGTTGTGTGGGTCACTTTATTGAATGTTCTTGGTGTGTTCAACTTTTTATTTTAAATACCCATTTTAACAGATTTTTTACAAATTGCCCTTATCATTTTAGTCTTACAATAACTATCACTGCTACTATAAAATATTTTATTTGGCTTGCCAACCATTATCTCAAGTTATTTGGGGAACATTTGGGGGTTACAATTAAAATTATGTGCCTGTATGGTTCATTACCATGTCCAGTGGTACAATAACTTTTCCTCGTCAACACTCGTTTAAACTAACCTCTTTTCTTTAGGCCGGACTAGAAAACCGTAGAACCACGTCTATGAATTTGCAATACTGTATTGTGATTTTATCTAGTCTAGAGCTACAATGAGTTGATAATTGGTTGTACGTCTGACAGCAGCAATAACGAGTCGACGACAACCATGAACGTCTTCCTCCTAAGACCAAGATGCCCTTTGGTGTCTTTTAAAGAGGGGGTTGTCACTAAATTTGTCCTATGCAAGTTATGTCAGGTCACATAACTGGATGTATAGATATAGCACTGACACGGCAACTCTACTAGAAAACCGATACGCTATAGTTAAAATATGAACTAGGGGAATCAGCTAACTGCTTTGTACAACCTATTCCCACAATCCCCTAGTTGAAATGTACTAACAATGTACTCTATTAATACCCTAGTGAAATGTCGTCGTCGTGTCATTAAATGCAATTGTATCATTCAGTGCTACGTTCGTTTGTCCAGTCCAGTGAGCTGAAACTCTACTGGACTGAGGCTGTTTATGTCCTGTTCAGCCAGGAAAACCTCCAGTTGTACCTATCTTTAGCTCATTGGGTCAGATCAGATTATGTTAGGTTAGGTAATGCTATGTTAGGTTAGGTTAGGTAAGGATTAGTTTACATAATATTTATTTGCATCGGTCAAATCTTTAGGGGCGGACCACATCTTGAAAAGATCCTTGGCATGTTGATGTTTGTATGGAGAACATATCGCAACATCAACTCGGGCGTAGGTCGAAGCCCAGAGGTGACGATGTCCTTGTTCGGCCAAGTTCATTGTCGTCAGCTGATGAGGTGATTGATTGATAATGGCGATAGTGTGTCCAGCCACTGTAGCTACTTCCGGTCGATTGTGTACCGGATGTGCCTTCTGATAGACTTTGTCAAGGGAGGCTGACTAAAAACCTCCAGAATTGGTTGCGGAAGCTTCACAACAGGTTAACTGTTGTAGTTTGTAGTTCATGTTGCAAACAAAACATTTCGTTCTGTAACCTGCAGGTACGCAATTTACAAAGACGGTTCGAACAAGTCTTCATAATGGGACATCAGCCACGTTGTTCTCACTCTGTAATCATCAAGTGTACACGGTACACATAGCAAACTCATATCTATCTTTGTATAATAATGTAAATAAGCATTACAATAACACACATTACTTACTCCGGGATCACCAACAATTAACTTCATACAAAGAATCATACATTATCTAGATTTTGTACTAAGTGAATCTTATTTTCCGAATGCTTTAAGCTCACTAAACGTCAATAATGCCGGCCACTCTTTAAGATCAGGCAAATATCTGGTGAGAGATACAAAGGCTTTACAGAATTCACCGCAAAGTTCGTAGTGTCCTTCAAAACTGCAGTTTGTATGGAGTTGTGCACCAAAGAATTCTTGTGCCATCTTGGAGAACGTTTTGCAGAAATTCAAGAGAAAGTACTCATGTGAACTGATTACATAAATAATTATAGTACTATTCAGTTCTCTATAACCGTTCACAATATACGCCCATCGTTAAATTAAACAAAGAAAAGATTTCTAGTTGTTGAATATGGCAATAGTCCTAGAAAAGTCATCAGTTATCACCATAACTTCCACGATCATGTCATTAAAGAAATGCTGATGACCAAAGACATTTTATCAAGGTGAAACCATCGATGTATATAGTTTATGTCTAGACTATAAACAACGATGGGTGAAACTACAGGGTAAACTCTTTGACTCATTTAAGTCCAGATATACGAGTAATAAGAGGTCAAAGCCAATGTTCATTACGCCATGCAACAGTAAATATAGTATGATCTACACCTGTTTTATTCTACGAGCAGGCCGCTGGAGCAACAACAGCCGGAGCTAAGAATGACCTTCAAACGTCCTTCACCTTTGTGGTCACGTGATTTAAAGGGCTCACGACTTGCGCTGCGCTCGCTTCTTGCGCTTTCGTTGTGTTGTGTCATCTCCTGCTCCGGCTTCATTCTCCACTCCACTCCACTCCATCCGACGGATGGCATCCGTCTAGCCCAATGATCACATTTGCCTCCAGTTCTGTATTCTCTATTCTCTAGCACCTTTTTACATTTCACTTCTTTTGCAGTAGGCCCCATACTATGAAATGGAAAAGCGCATTGGATTGCGTTACATTAAAAAAAAATGATTCAATCAAACCTTCAAACGGCTCTCGATTATTTATGGTCTGTGAATAAAATACACTTCTGGTAACTTTGATAGTCATATCCTAATTTATTCACCGGGCTTTTAGTGACATTTGATGAGAGACTATACATTTTTTAGGATTTATTTTTATTTTTACCACTTATAGCCATGCTATTTGGATTCTATTTTGATTAATTGCATTTTTGAAAACTAATTTAGCTTCTTTAATCCAAGCCTAATTTAGACTGTTATTAAAACTAAGTAGAGAAATTTCTAAATCTACCCAGACAGCACACTTTCTCCTCAGGACATCTCACGGATATTGCGACAGGATATGCAAGATATCCCATAGTGGTCCTATGGTCAACTTGGGATATCACAGGATATCCACAGGAATGCCTAATGTCCCCGCCCGGGGATGTCCTACGGATAAGCTCACACGCATATCCGTGGGACATCCGAGGTCATCCCAGGGTAGTCCTCAGGACATTCTCAGGACATATGGGACTACTATGGGATGTCCCTGGGATAAAGTGTGGTCTGGGCCTGAACATAAAAAACACAAAATAATATAGACTTAGTATGAAAAGCTTAATTATAAGTTTAGTAAATTGATTAAATAGTTAATAAACACAAATTTTGAAGAAAAAAACGAGAAAAAAGTTTTTGGCCCAGACGGGTTTCGAACTTGGTACCTTCGCCTTGTGAGCCTCTTACCTTACCTCCTGAGCTATCTGCGCTTGTTGATTATGGGTGTTTTCAAGTGGTTAAAGAGTAGCCGACAGTTGCAATGGTCGCAATACTTAAAATATTTTTGATACTACAGTATAGGCTATATATGATTCTGTTAATCTGTTTGGACCTCAAGTAGTTGAATTGTTTTTCTGGTAGTTGGAGAGGATACTGGTATTTGAATATAGATTATTTAATCACCATTAGATTAGCACTGTAATAATTGATTGTTATATGATTAAAATTAGTTTTTTGTTGTTTTATTAATTTAAAGTTAGAATTAAATTCACATTTCACACAACTATGATAGAACTCTAGTTTTCCTGAACTCAGTGGTAGTAATATGTCAGTAAAGTAAAGTCAACCCTTGCTAGCCATAGTATTAACAAGACATATTTTCAAACTGGGAAACCTTAAACTTTTTAAATAAATTATAAAACCTCAACATCTTAATGCGTGGGAATCTTATTTTAAGAAAAAAAAAGCAGACCAAAATTATTTGTTAAATAATGAAGACGGCCCAATTATAAATTCGGAATTACTGAAAATAATTACATCAAGAACAACACTAGTTGTAACATATCCAAAATTCAAAAGATTAATTTTTCTAATATTATTTTTTATTTTTCCAATATCCTTTAAATCATCTGTTTTAACTTTGTTTAAAATTAATTTATTAAGTAAATATTTACTTTTTGTACTAGTGTAAACACAGCCTGAAGATGGAAACCAAGTTTCTGAAAGCACTAGTGAAAAAAACAAATTATTATATATTGGCCTTGTTGAACATTTAAATTTAGATATACTGTACATTTCATCAGTGGTAGTATTTTTTTTCTTCAGTTTGTTACCGGGACATTACGGGGCATTACAGGATATCCAGTGGATTTTGTACATGTCCCGGGATGTCATGGGACATTCTGGGATATCCTATGGCATTCGTACATATCCCGGGACTTTAAAGGATATCCTGAGGTTAACTTACAAATCCCGGGACATTACGGTATATTGTAGGATATCCTGTGGATTTCGTACTCGTCCCGGGATTTTGCGGGATATCCTGAGGATAGCGCACATATCCCGAGACATTCTCAGGACATATGGGACTACTATGGGATGTCCCTGGGATAAAGTGTGCTGTCTGGGTAAAAGTTTGTGAATGTCAAAACTTTCCGATGTTGGGGACCAAACCAACCAACCAAAGGTAAAATTGATTGCTGATCGTGAATTTCGCCACAGTCGCAGATATAACGTGGGCCGTGGCAGATATAGTGGTTGCAGAAACTAAAAATGACGCGTTATGCTTTATACTGATTAACACATAAAATAATTGAAGTTTGTAAGTTCAATACAGTAGTAAATTATTTACTGAGTAACTATTGCATGCTGCGGCATGTAAAAACGTGCGTGCGGCACCATTGCTGTTATCTATTGTGTGATATAATAATATTTTGGCATAGATTTCCAGACCTAATAATATTTCAGAACACTCAACGTTTGCTTGAAAACAAATCCATCTTTCAGCGAACACGCTACAGGCTCGAGTTTGCGTTCAATGTTGACCTTGTTGCCAGCGCTCCTAGCGGCGGTGTATGGAACTAACCTCTCAGAACACAGCTGTCTGTTGTAAATAAACAAAGCACGGGCTACAGCAAGCTAGAGACGCACTGAGTGTCATTGTTGTTCATGTGTTTTTTCGCTGATTGGATGAGTTAAATGTAAGTAATTATTGCTTAGATTAGTGTTTAGGATACGAGTAACAATGGATTTATACTTTATTTATACTGGAACATCTGATGTATATGTTTCTTTCAATTTTGTAAGGGACAAAGCAATGACATTTTCATCAGCTGATTTCTGTGTGTTCACCCTATCCCTTTCTTGTGAAGGCCAGAATGGAGCTGATTGAAATTGAAATTGGCTTTAGGGAGAATCACAATAAACTAGGATATTTCATATTTATTGTAGACGCAAAGCTGTAACATATTTATTATTGTTATGGTTGTTCAATAATTTATTTATTTTTAAATCTTTGACTTTGCAAAACCCTCCTCTCTATAGTTAATTCTTTCTTCCTAATCCTCCTAATAATTTATGACTTTACCACTGGATTTCTATTATACACAGGCCTACCACTTTTGCTAGAAATAATCTAAATACGTATTGAATATAAAAATCAATTTATTTGAATTGACCCTACGCACAGGTTTAGTTTACTGTAGTTAATACATTATTTTTACAGATTATTAATTATTCTACACTAGTTTTTAATTAAACAGTTGTTACATCTCCTTATAAAATTTAAAAATCTTTGACCTTTATTTTGAATTTGATTCTGTTTAAAATCATTATTAAATGGGACACAGTTAGGTTTACATGAATTTAATGCATAGCTAATACCATAGATTAAATTAGTAGACATAAGACATAAGACATTTATTCATCACTTTTACATATGTAATGCATAGACAGGTCAAATTGTCGGTAAATACATCTCGTATTCAGTCTTGAGTAAATAAATGTATAAATATATAAATATATAAATAACAAGTAATTCAGTTAATACAGTCAATATAATACAAGAGTTAAAATTAAAATTGAGCGACGAGCAGATAAATACAAAAGTTACAGACCATGGCTAGAGATTAAAAATTTGACAGTAATAAATTTAAAAAATCGTGCAACTTATATCTAAATCACAGTTACATCCTATTTCAAATATTTTTTTTACACTCTGTCTATTCCTCTGTCTACTCCCTTTACTCTATTAAAATATAGGTATTGTGTAGGTATAGGTATATTCACAACAATAGAATATATATATACAGGGTTAGTAAAAAGTGTGGAGACCCCCTGTTATTTTTTTAACGGCCCATACTAGAAAAACTAAACTCGGCACACCTTTATGGCATGTTATGAAGTACTTTTTGGGCATAACCGTCACTTGGTGTACATCCCCAAAATGGGGGATTTTGGGGGAAACTCAAAAGTTTTTAATGATAAGCCCCATCAAGTGACCCCTCATTTTGAAGGTCCTGGTAAAAGAAAACTAACAACGCAAACTAGAGGTTTCTATCTCAATCCAGTAAAAAATGGAAGGTGATTGAAATCTTTAAAATCGGAAATAACTTGCAATTTTATATTGAATTGGCTGCCATATTTTACTGTGTTAAGATAGAGACCTATAATTTGTGTTGTTAGTTTTCTTTTATTATGACCTTCAAAATGAGGGGTCACTCGATGGGGCTTATCATTAAAAGTTTTGAGTTTCCCCCAAAATCCCCCATTTTGGGTTTAAGAACTTATGAGAATTTCAATCGGCTGCCATTTTGTACTGAACTGAAATAGAGACCTCTAGTTTGCGTTGTTGGTTTTCTTTTACCAGGACCTTCAAAATGAGGGGTCACTCGATGGGTTTTTGTATTTGAAATTTTTTAGTTTCCCCCAAAATCCCCCATTTTGGGGTGAACACCAAGTGGCAGTTATGCCCAAAAAGTACTTCATAACATGCCATAATGGTGTGCCGAGTTTAGTTTTTCTAGTATGGGCCGTTAAAAAAATAACAGGGGGTCTCCACACTTTTTACTAACCCTGTATATTCAAAACAGACAATGTTACACTTAATGCACACATAGAGTGGTTTATGTTTACAAAGGATGAGATTTACTTTATGCTATTAGACATTTGTCCAAAAACATATGGGGTAGATATGCAAAATTTATTTTATACCAATCTCACTGCTTATTATTACATTGTAAAAATGGGTTTTTCATTTTTCATAGGTATTGAAAAAAAATTGTTGACAATTTCAGGAATTCTTTGGATTCTTTCATGAATTGAAATATAAAAAACCCCTAGACAAATTAAGTCTCAATATAGGCAATGTTAACAAGACACTGGCACAAAACTGGAATATAACTGGTCCTTACAATCCTCTTATTTGTTTTAAATAAAAGAATAATGTTTTATTTAGTTTCCCTGAAAACGTAAATTTCTACTCAGTCTGAATCATAAAAGCCACACATGTTTAGAAGTCCAATAGTCTTTATTGTGGAGTCAGACTTCATTCGGACACAAGACTTTTACCCATCATATAGGTCAAGTATTTTTGGCCAAGATTGTGCAAGATTCTGTTAGTGTGTCAAACTGTTGCTCTTAATTTAGATCCATCCAGGCCTGGGTTCAGAAACATTGCGGCGCCCAGTTGATCACCTGGCATGTTACCAATTTCCTTATTCTGTGCGTTTGTAGGCTTTTTTTGAAAATTCTGTAAACCACACTTGTACCTATATTCACTTGGGAATTCAATTGTGAAAGTCCTCAGGTTTTCCAGAGTGAGCTATTAAATATTTTTGTAGTCAAAATAAGAAACATTGTTACAATACTATCATTGACATCGTTTACCGTGTATAAAGACTAAGATTCTCTGTTTTGTGAGATTTCAAAGCTGGATGCAGCTGTCATTGATCATAGGCTACATATAAGCTAATTCTGAATGAAACATGAATAAAAAAATAAATATAGTCTAAAGGCTATTCATATTTTTTACTGACATTTTAAATTGTAACTTATTATCTTAATTTCCACTCTCAAAAGTTTTATCTGTACTTCAACCATAGATGAAGTAATCAACAATCTTCATATTTTGGGTTTAGAAAGTTTTGGCTCAAAACGTTGCTATTCTCCATTCTTCTTTTGGACTGGCTAACTAGAAATACCAAGAAATTGCATTACGAAATACAAAACATGTATTTTTTTTATCAAACTTGAAAAAAAAACCTTGGATCAAATAACAAAACCTTGATTACCTATCTGGACAGTTAAAAAGGCAATAATTTGCAAGAAAGTTAACAGTTTGATCTCGCTTTTATTGTGCTATGTTATTTGCTGATTGAATTTTTTGAGTCACACGGTTGTAAGGTGAAGTTTTGTCTCGTTCAGTGACTCGTGTGCCAGGCACCACCCACACTTCTATACCTCGTACTGGCAACTGACTTGGCACGTGGGACCGACGTGGAGAAATAATCAACACAATTGCCTTTAGTATGTTCACTCATAATTGCACATGCTTCTGCTGTACAATTATTCCTCATATTTGTAATTTTAATTGTTGTTTTGGGCTGTTCAAAATGGTAGGATTCTAATTTGGTGTTGGGGTTATTTCAAAATATGGAACACAATATAGGTTACAACCCACTGGGTATGCAATGTGTCAGATGAGCTTTGCAATTGGATTGTCAATCCTTCGCTCCTTGATGATCAGTGTTGAGTAAGAAAACTTAATTTTTAGGAACCTGACACACAGAGAAAACTATAAATTTTTATCGTTTAGATTATTAGTCGGATTACAAGAAAGTCTGTAAATTTGAGCCCAGTAGGCCTATACCCAACATCAAAATAACTGGATTACACTAGTACGTGGTTTAAGTGGATCGGGAACGCGAATGAACAGAGTTTCCGCTCCGGTTCATGATGTAGGATATATGCCGCCCATGAATTTTCAAAGTGGGTTTAACCAAATTTTAATTTAAGCTATTTTATTACTCAAAACATCTATAACTCCTCTGTGAGGGTGGTGAAATCCTGAACATTTCCCGTGATCAAATAAGTTAAATTAATAACACCTCCCTAGGTAGTGGCAGAATCAAGAATCCTGAGGTCGTAATAAAATCGGGATTGTATCCTACTGTCCGCGAGATAGTGAGTATCTTTAATGGTTGCGGCAAAATCGTGAGTCACTTATTGTGTCTTTTTACGCCAATGGGATTTATATTGACCTTTTTTGTAAGGGAACGGTCCCATCCCTACCATGGTCTTGTTACTGTGTAACGTCAATCTATTGAGTCATGTGGGCCTGGTAACAATCTCGGTTGAATTGATCCATTGACATTCAGATTTGAAGGCAAGCACTACTTGGCTACCCAGGCTATGTATGTAAATTATATTATCAATTATCAATTATTTAAGATGGGGACGCCACTATGTGCGTATTTTAACCCAAATATGAGTGAAGGATGAGTGTAGGATGAGTGGCGCGATCTTGTAGTCTTGTTGGTGACTAAAGCCGACATGTTCCTTATACACAGCTGTTAATAGCCCATCCAGCTAATGGCAACTAAGGGACCTACATTTTATAGTGGAATCCGAACCACATTTTTTCCTCGTAATTTACGAATTGGTCTAATTATCAGGATAGTACTGCGGATAGTCGTAGTACTCACTAGTGCGGACGTTAATCCACACCAGGGAGCATCGCATCCACAGTGCATCCCTATAAATATCCACAATTCTCTGTTGCCCAATGTATATTAACATTAATATAATTAATAATCCACAATTAGGTGGTAGTTAAGTTGTGAAGACCTTTTGCAGTCTCAGAGACATTGTCATTGTCTTCCATCATGACACAATCACTACAAAATGATGAACATCTCTAGTGTTAGTCAGTTCTCAGATGATAGTGAGGTGCACTTTAGAAATTTACAGAAAATTACTGGAATACACTAATTTTTACTCATCATGCATTATATTTACTCAAAATCAAGAGTGCATCAATATCTGGGTGTGTCACATAGATGAAGAAGTAAAGAAGTAAAATCACAACTATGACTTAACTTACCATAGCTCAGTTCTCAAAACAGAACTCTTTTCTTAAAAATATAGCTCCGGTTTTAGCAACTTCAATATGTTTTGACAATAATGATTCGACGGCCTATTTGCTACTGCTTTAGACTTGTGTATTGCAGTTCTTTTTTAATTTATTTTTCAATGTACAAAGCACTAATCGTCCAGTCAGACGAGTATGAGGGAAGTGAGCTGCTTGAGTACCTTCGGCCAAGAGCAAGGGAATGAAATGAAGGTTTGCATCTTTGCATAGATACTTCCATCCAGATAATGATAGCATTGCATTATGTAATGTTAAAGTTAATGTATTATACATTGAGCAACAGAGAATTAGTTTTGAATTGCACTTTCAATGTTTTTGACTTTGTATTTGTAAGGGAACAAACTTTGTAGACTAACCACTGTCTTGTTACTATCTTAGATTGACCTACAGTATTGTTTAAAGGCATAATTAAGGATCCCAACTATAATAAGCAAAAATAAATATGCAACTTCTTAAACAAAACCACTCAACCATGTATTCACTCCATTGACCACCAAAGCAATACATTGGATAGTAGACATTGACATCGTTTCGATATGGATAGAGTCAAGTAAATTATTGAAATGTGTCTGAGCGAGTTGCATATTGTTTCAGCCGCAAGATGCCATCGTTGCTGGAGGCCATAGAACGCAAGTACGGCGATGACTGGGAATGTTGTGACAAGATCATGCCAGCCATCGCTATATTTGTCCCCCCTCCACGCGGCAGCCTGCCTTCACTTCTAGTGTTCAACGACTGCAGCATTGATTCTGCAGGAAACCCTGATATTCTGCAGGACAAGTGCAGCCGTGTGCAGGAACTGGACCTGGCTCAGAACAGTCTGACAGAATGGTCAGAGGTGAGCAGCAAACTATCAAAGCGTTTACTTGAGTAGATGTTTGTAAATTACCCTACACAAATTTCACCAGCTTGTGTTACATCATCAAAGGGGCCTTCCAATGTTATCACACTAACACTAACATTATTATTGTTTATATATTTAGTAATATTTACACAAATTTATTCGTACGTACCCAGATTGAGTGAAACAATGACGGACAAGTCGGGGCAAACACTTGTTGGCAGGAGTCTTTTTCTTTAATTTCTTTGACAGGGTATTGGAATTTGGGGCATTGGACAGCTGATGACAGGGGGAGAGGCAAAGAACACATTTTCTGTAAACCACCATGTTTATTGTCACATTATTCAATCGACTATGCTTCTCGCTCGACCCCACACCGTTAATCATTTACAACATTATAAACGTGTAACGGTGTGTAAATTAATATTCTGAAATATTTAGACGATAGCGTTTTTGTCTTAGTGTGTTAACCTTAGAAGACGAAGACACATTATGGCACACAAGCTGGCAAAACATGCATACAAAGTACTACTCATTAACAAAGGCAACAAGATAAAAGTAATCTACTTTATTACTTTACTCAAGTTCTTGAACCTGGAATAGCTAAATCAAATATCGACTCCTACACGATGAACACAAAAAAAGATGAAAGGCTTGCTCAGGTCTGACTAAATTCACACATGAGTTTCCCTTGTCACAAACTGATGCGGAACTCCTTTCCTAGGACTGGAATATTATCAAAAAGGCCACTGATGAACATTTGCTCTTTCACCGTAAAAGGGGTCAGTAAGGACTGACTCCTTTGGTAAGTTAACTAAAGGGACAGATAATTTCTCAGGGGTTCTGCAGGTTCATCAGACTGTAGATTAGTTTATTTTATAGAGAGATGCTTTTCAGGGGATTGCAAAAAGCCTTAGTTAAGCACATCAGACTGTCATTTGTGTTGTGCTACAAATAAACATACGATTGTAAAAAGAAATAAAAAAACTGTTTTATTCTCAAAACACAAAATAGACATATAGCAGTAAATATTAAAATTTTACAACAGCAAAACAAGACGAAAAATCTTTCATTAGATCATTTAAGTTAGAGGTTATCTTGCTCATATTGGTATATTTCTCGCTAACGTGAACTCTATACCCAAATTTGTTATCTGTTTTATAGATTGTATTTAAAAGGCCGTAGTGATGAAATTTATAGCTCACGTGAAAAATATCTAGTGACATAACAATGACAAAGAAGTTAAATTGTTGATATGAAATTCTTGTACATAAATCAAAAACTTTACATTTCATGCTTCATTATTAATTCATTTTCCGTTAATGTTTTTTGTGAAAATGTTGGTAGTTTTTATTGTTTAAAATGGATATTACTTTCTGTTGTTGTATGCTTTCCTGCTTTACCATCCTAGTGTTGTAGAGGCTAGTATAAACGCCCCTTTTTCTCACCCCTCAAACCACTAATCCTGACTTGAGAATAGACAAACTGGTAAAACCGTGTTTTCCCCTGTCAGATCCTGTGCATTCTGAGGCACATGCCCCAGCTGAAGTTTGCCAACCTCAGTTTCAACCTTCTCTCAGAGAGTATTCAAGGCAAGGTCTGTGATAACTTCCCTCTGTTGACCAATCTCGTACTGAACAACACACAAGTGGACTGGCCTAGCGTTAGACATCTACTCAATGTATTGCCAAGGTATGTGTTAGTGGAGTTATATCCAGATTAGTACCAGAATAGTATCTTATTTTCTTATATATATTCTTACGTATGTTCAATAAAAGGTGTAATCATTAAAAACACTTAAGTTTAAATTTAAGGGGATAGAGTTCTGCTAGCTTACCAAAGAAAATTAGGGTCCATGGCAGGGTTGCCACCCGTCCCGATTCTGTCGGTACAGTCCCGATTTTGGTTCCTTATGCCCATATTTAAGACTATGTTAATCAAGGGGGAGGGGGCCATGTCCCGATTTTTCCCTAACCTAGGGTGGCAATCCTGGTCCAGTTGGTAATAGATACACAATAACAGTTACAACATAACACTGATAATTTGTGCTGTTGTTTTGTGTGATCTAGGGCTTTCTCCATATTTGTCTTCAACCTAATCTCTTATAAAGTCCAGTATTATGACCAAATATCAGTGCCATGTTTTGTGACTTTTAATTTCGTAACATAGCCTCTGGACTCGGATTTTCTTAAATAAGCTAGCCGAACTCTCTCCCCTTTTCTAAACAAATCCTTATCAGCCTTTGGCTTTCCTTTAAAGTACAAGCTTACAATATGACCTTAGTGTTAGTTCCATTCATAACCATTTTCAAAGCTCAATGATTGGCGTTTAGCCTACAGATCTAGTATAATCTAACATCATGATTATTTTCATTGGGATTGTGTCAACTTTCCTCGACCTTCATGAAGGTGCTAAAGTACATTTTACTTATTTCTGAAACCTTATTGTTTTTATAGTTGACATTTGACTAAATGATATTGCCGGCGCTGATATTTTGTAGGACAGCTAATGTCTTTGAAAATAACATTAAAATACCCCCGCCGCAGCAAACCTGCAGACTAAGCGAATTTCCATTTCCCTAAATGGATTTACACTAAAATGTCTCCTTAAAAATATCACATTTATTCCCTATTTAAATAGAATCAGTTTAAAACATACTTAGGTTTGCTGCAACAGGGAGCGTAAAAGTGTTTTTTTATGTAAAATGTTAATAGTTAGTAAGAAATAAAAACATTTTCCAAATTTGGGCAAAATATGTTTATAAACAAGCAAACTACAACAGTTTACTTATTCTCCATAAGAATAACATGGGAATTTTAAATTTACAATTTTTTGGAATTTTCTCCGTAACCATTAGGCGCATTATAACGCTTCAATATACTAAATTATTTGTTTTTTTAAGCTCTACAAAATAGTTTCGAAAGAAATTGCAAAATTTTATGTTTTTTGGGTCAAAAATGGGAAAAACCCATTTTTACCCCATAAAAGCCCCCATAAACCCCCGTTCCCATGGTCCGATCATGCTGGTTCGCGAACTCGTTCGAATAAACGTAGGTTTACACGTTTGTACCAAATTTCATCAAAATCGGATCATTTTTGCTCGAGTTATCGTGCTAACGGACACATATATATATAAATATATATATATATATATATATAAATATATATATATATATATGAATTTGAACGGATGGTGTTTTTGACCTCTAGGGACCTCAAAACGAAAAAAAAAATCGGTCCCGGGTCCAGGTCTTACCGTGAGTACTACGGTAATAGCTTATTCCCTATATGGGAAATTCGCTAAAAATAGCTCATGGACACTCCATGCTGCACTGTGAGTGTGGAATTGGGGATCTATGGTTTCCATTGAGTATTAAAAGTTGAAATATATACATCGCAGGTGATTACTTCCATGTTTAAGGTTCTAATTTTAGACACAGTCCAAGACTGCACAGAAACAACAGTGAAGTGATTTGTGTTGTGAGATCTCATTCACAATTCATGTTTGTTTCAATGATGGTTCAGACTCTATTTCTGGAGTCGGGTGTGATCATAGGAGGTCACAGTGTTTAGAGTTACTGTTAGTGTTTGGAGAAACATTCCATAAACATTCAACTTTGAAGCAGCTCCATGTCCAGTATTATGTAAGATAACTATTACGTATTTACAGAAATATATATCTTAATTAAAAAAAACTTGGTTTTTCTTTTCCGACTACGTTTGGCTCTTCTATACCAAAAATTTGAATAAAATTGAGGTCTCAATTTTAAGGTATGCACGCACAGATTTGCCATCAAGCATCAGCATATAATTATCTATAGTATCACTCGGTTTATTCGTAAACAAAAATTTGCTCCCCATGTATTTCTTATGGGAGTTAAATTTGGTTTCTCTTTGCCGAGTTCGTTTGGGTCTTCTACCCGACCGATTAACATGATGAGGTCTCAAATTGAAGGTATGCACGCACAGATTTGCCATCAAGCATCGGCGTGTATTTATCTATAATCCCACTCAGGTTGTACGTAAATGAAATTTTCTCCCCATGTATTTCTATGGGAGTTAAATTTGGTTTCTCTTTGCCGAGTTCGTTTGACTCTTCTACCCGACCGATTTTCATGATTGAGGTCTCAAATTGAAGGTATGCAAGCAAAAATTTGCTATCAAGCGTCGGCATATTTTTATATATAATCCCATTCGGCTTATACGTAAACGAAATTTGCTCCCCATGCATTTCTTACAAGAGTTAAATTTAGTTTTTCTTTTCCGTGTTCATTTGGCTCTTCTACCTGATCGATTTTCATGATTGAGGTCTCAAATTGAAGTCATGCACGCAAAGATTTCACATCAAGCATCGGCATATACTTACTTACCTACTGTATTACTCGACAAAAAATTATTAGTATAATTTTCAAATTCTTACATCAATTTAAGATGTATTTTACCAATTATAATTATATAATCCTATATATTTTGGTCTAAGAGCTTTTAGTGAAATATCGGCTTTTATGTAAGCGATTAAGATACTGTATTACTCAATCAAAAATCATAAAAATTTGATTTTTTCTCGGATATTATATTTATTTTAACGCTGCGGAGCAGCATGGGTCCTCTAGTATATATTAATCTTGTAAATTGAAATATAATTTCTTTCTCTAAAATTGATTTATTTTTACAGCTTAGAAGAACTTCATTTAAGTCTGAATAACTTCATCAAAGTGGAGATTGACGATGACCTCTCAGATGAACCCTCTGTCAGGCATCAAAATGTGAAGAAACTTCATTTCACAGGTATATTAAGTATTTAATATTTGACTGTCACTTGCTGTTATGAAAAAATTATTGACCATTGGTTTTTATTGTTTTTCTATGCCATTTTTGAATTACGTGCTTTTATACCAGGTATTATTCAATTGTGATGATTATTTTTTTGTGGACTCGCCTTTCTTTTTATCTTGTTATATCAAGGCTTATCATATAAGATTAAACACATTCACACGTACATCACACGCAATCGCCCTGATAATCAAGTCCGATGTTTTGCGGAACCTAAAAACGTCCCGCTTCTTCAGGATTTCCATTTAGAATGTGGATCGTACACATGAACTCATAACCACGACTGCTGGGACAGTTTATGAAGAAGGATAGGCAGGAGTAGGAATAGGGCCACTGTTTATTGTAGATAATACATTCAAGTTCCTGACCTTGTCTCTTAGTTCTAGTTATTCTTTAACAAATTTTAAATAAACAGTGCTAACATCCTATTGATGGTTGAGAAAATGGCTTGTCTTCAATTACCATGAATAATGACTTTGCCAGAGGAAACAGATGCTATTTCATTGATATCTGCACATCATGTTCTGATCTCATAAAAATGATAATTAATCCCAATTTGCAAATTATTAGAATAGAATTTGGAGTAATGCATACACATAGGCCTACTTATGGTCAGCCTCATGCACAAATTGACATTCGTTCAACTTTCACTATTATAAGGCCAGCACTTGATGCCACAAAAGATTAAATCACTGAAACAAGACTTGAACCAAACTTCCATTTCCTATGGTTGCTTGTTTGATTCAAAGACAACATCTGATCCAATATTTGTATTTCGTTACAGGCAACCCAGTTTCAGAGTGGTGTGAGATCTGCAAGTTAGGCAGAGCCTTCCCAAACCTGGAGATGTTGGTAGTCGCTGATTGTCCTCTGGCTTCACTAGACCCCAGCAGTCCGTGTTCCTCTCCCGAGCGCAACGTTTACTCTCGGTCAGAGAGCGAGTGTGAAGGCAGCCCGAGACGCAACTCACCACACGACAGCTTTCGACAACTGCGGCTACTCAACCTAAACGGAACACTTATCCACTCGTGGGAAGACGTTGAGAGGCTAGGCAGGTTTCCAGCGTTACATTGTCTGCGGATACAAGGGTGCCCGCTGTTTGATGTGAGTGAATTTGGAAAAATCTTGACCTTTTGTTGAACCCTTTTCATACTATGAAACCAAAAATGGTAATTAGCTTAAATTGGAACGGTGTAATGTTGGGTTTTTGGGTGTGTATGCAATAAGGGACCTGAGAATACTTAGTTATGTAAGAATTTATTTTTATTGAAAAGAGTATTTTCCATTTTCCCCATGAAATAAACCACTCTTCCATCATGAGTAACACGACAAAACCTTTAATAAAAAAATGGGTTAAAACTGTTCCTGACATGAACTGCAGACCAAGGCGACATGTCTAGAACTATTACGCAAAGGTGTTTTGAGTGTTTCATTGCGGTAAAGTATAAAATTTAATGAGTGGTCTTTAAATCAGTTCTGGAGTTCAATTCATGATAAGTACACGTGCCTCTGGCATACGTTTATGGGAGAGGACTACTTTATTTATCAATAGCTCTTGTAGAGGTGATGAGTAGGTAGACCTTTGAATCAGGTATTTTGCTACTTCTTAGTGCTTGTAAAAGGGTTTTAATCTCTGTAATAAGTTACTTCGACACTACCTATCACAAGAGTACAGGGCCGCGTTAAGGGTAAGTGGAGCCCTAAGCAAACCCAAAAGCAGCGCCCCCTTTTTTCCTAGTGCGGGCGGGCGGTGGTTAGGGGGCAACCGGTGAGCGCCCCTAAACCTCCGGCCCCCCTGGGCATATGCCTGCAAGAGTATCAAAAGCCTACCAAACTGTTCAATAAATTACTCTCTGTTGACTACCGTATGTTTAGTTTTGTAACTTTTTTTACGCATGTGTATTGTATTTTAGGAATACACAGAACACGAGAGGAGACAGTTGTTGATTGCCCGACTGCCAAACATCACAACACTGAATGGTGGAGGACAAATACAGCATCAGGAGAGAGAGGATGCGGAAAGAGCTTTCATCAGATACTACATGGACAAGCCTGAGAGCGATCGTCCTGAAAGGTAAACCACAGTCACCAGTCTTACAAGAATGGAAATAATTTAACTGTTTGGTTTTGGACCCAGTAGGATGGTTATAAGAAGTTCTTTAAGGTAAGAACAGTTTTCTCACAGAGAAGTAACGTACAGAGGAAACTTGCTTATTACACTGTGCTCTCTCAACTCTAGTATGTTGTGTTGGAAATATACTTGTGACGGAGTGGTGAACACTGTGAAGAAATTCTTATCACACAGGACACAGGGTCTTCCTCCACCATGAGGGTCTTAGTAAATGAGGAGCTTATCTTGTTTTTACCAATTTATAAATAGTTTTCTATAATTTCCCTTGTGAATTTTATTGTCATAATTGCTGAGCATAATCTTTCAAACTGTGTTTTTCTGTGTAGGACCATATCTAAGCTTTCAAGCTAAGGCCATTGACTATACACAGAAAAGACTTCCCATGTTATGTAAAAATTGGATGCGAAGAAAATACATATAATTCAGAACTCTCTTATCCGAGGGCACTAACTAGTGTATTGGGCTAAATACCAATTAAAATCAATGACTATCATAGAAAAAAGCTGATTGATGTATCACTTGACAAAGAATATTGCCATTAGTTGTTAGACCATCTCAACATGTCGCAGAGAGCGATAAACTTGTTGTTTGGCTTGCAATTTTTACACATGGGAAGCTTATTCTGCGTATAGTCAATGCTAAGGCTTATTACGGTTGTAAACGTCAAAACAAAGCAATTTTGAAATATTTTGACAACCATTGTTAGAGAACCCCCCTCCAGATCTCAATTTTAATTTATTTTACCAAATGATTTTTGATAAAAATTACCCGAATGATTGTATTTGCAGGTACTCAGATTTGGTTGCTATTCATGGAAAGCTGGAACCTCTAGTCAACATAGACTTGTCACCTGAGAGAAGAGTGAAAGTCAGTGTCACTTGTGGCCAAAACACAGAACTGAGGAGCATAAACGTCTACCAGACTGTTCAGGTAAACAATGGATGGTGTAGTAACCAAATAATGAATTACGAGTATTGACTGTAAATTATGGTCTCCATCAAGCTCCTCTATCAACCAAAAACAAGTTAGTTCAATTCTGAGACCAGTGTTCTTACTTCTTAGTTCTATTACTAATCTTCTGGATGGCTCTTCTCCCTATGAGATGATTAGTCTTGTCATGGTATTAAAAAAAAAAAAAAAAACTATTGTGAAAGAAAATTTACGCTAGGAAAACAATGGTCTGTGATTATATTTCTGTGGAATCAGTCTTAAACCGCTATTGAAGTTAATTAAATCCTACCATTTGGCTTTGTGAATGGAGTAAAGTATATGGACGAAGAAAATGTGTACAAGAGGTAGAGGTAGTTTGGAGGTGGTATCAAAATGTTTGCACAGTGTTCCCCCTGCCTGGTGTAGGCTGACTTTTATCAGTTTCCTTTGTAGCAGTAAACAAAGCTTGAGAAATTTTGCATTTGAATCACGGTGTTGCTGAACAAGGGACGCTGTCAAACTAATATGCTACACCCTTACAAAACTATCAAGAACTACAGAAAGCTCTGGAAGTCTAAAACACAAAGGTCATCAAGCAAAGTTTCCTCAAATTCAATACAGTAGAACCTCTTTAATCTGAACCCCCGTAGTCCGAACGTTCACTAATCCGAACGCCATTGCTGTACTCTATACACCGTACAGTAGTTCTTTATTGTATACTGTATTTATTGGTATAAGCACCGTAATTGTTTCTATTGTATTGTACATTACTGTTTATTCACTATGTTTCCTACTGTACTAAATAAATACTGTATTTAACTTTATAAACCATTTTTCACTTTTTCTGTAACAATTACGATCCATTTTAGCCATTTTGTTATGTACAAACAACAATATATTCTGTAATCCAAACTATTCAATAGTCCGAACTACCCCCTGTCCTAATTAGTTCGGATTAAAGAGGTTCTACTGTAAATGTTTCAATAGAAACTTATGATCACCCACTTTGGGCCTGTTTTGCAGACATTTATGACTTTCTACAAACTCCCTTACTTTTCCCAATTTTCTATGTCAAATACTTTTCAGCATACACATCTATCAACTGACAAAATTAATCAATAGATATGATTATCTATTGATTAATATTGTCAGTTGATCCCCCCCCCCCAAAGCCATGTTCTAGTTATGCCACTGTGATCAGTGGCATAACTAGAACATGGCTTTGGGGGGGGGGGGGATGGATGAGCTCAAAGTCTGTACTCATGTGGGGGGTCTGGGGTGTTTGACTAACCCCAAGTAAAAAGGGGGGCCCGGGTCCAGTCACAGTTACACAGAACGTGCGACGTGCCGGAACAGATGTGTGTGTGAATCGACCTTAAAACATGCGCAATACATACTCCTAACATGCTATACTGAACCCTCCCTTCTTGTCTGGAAATTTAGTTATAGGATCTGTGATCACGGGAGACCCCATGAGTTCGGGAGATGGGTCAATATTTTGCTGCAATAGCCATAGACGATGGTGACTTTTTCCATTACTGTGGGTTTGGTCTAGGATTTTACCGCAGTTCAGAAGACGATGATGATGTCCACATGACTATCGGAAATGGTCATCATATTACCGAGATAACATAGTCACCGATTGGCGATGGCACGGTCAGATTAAGCGAGGAGTCAGGCTAGCCAAGGCTAAATTACTGAGGTTATATTATATATTTTTCGCCAAGCAAATCATTATTTCCTAAAAGTATATTTGCTCTGGAAAAAACTTCATAAAGATACTAATTGTCAACAGATAGAGGTCAGCCAAAATGTGGCTGTGGATTACAGCAAAATCTATTAATAAGTTGCTACTAAAAACAGAACCGAGTGGCTTACACTAACCCAACCTCATGTAATGTTGTTTTACTAACAAACCTTCTTTTGCAGGAGTTGAAGCAGAAACTGGAGCCGTTTGCCAAGATCCCTGTAGCCAAGATGCGTCTGTTCTACGTAGACCAAGACATGGCCTCTCTTGGACCAGAGGAAATGAAGTTCCCTAACAAACAGATCTACAGCTACAACATTTGTTCTGGAGATGAACTCATCATCGACTCCAAGATCTGAGCTGCAGCGTGGCCGCCGACAGCTCACGAGCCGTGATAGCGAACATCTCGCAGCTTTCGTCACCACTCATGTGATATCGGACAGTCACTAACACACTAACCTTGTCCATCTTGTTATTAAAGTATTTAAGCCTGTCCTCACAATAAGGATAGTTTTTCATCTTGTAGATTGTTGAGGTTAGTTTTTAAAGAGGAGGTTAATGTTTCAGTGATGGAATTTCTGTACTGAAATACGTTGGGTAGTCTTTAGTTCACACCAATAAAATCAGTGATTGCTCTGATAAGACAGTTGTTGGTGATACTTTTCACTTTCGTTGAACAGACACTTTATATTCTCATACCCACCATTATTCATTCTTAAGAGCATTTGAAAGATATTACGAGGAAAGATTAAATTTCTTTGGCATTTATAGTTTGGATTTATCCATGTTCTTGCTCTGTTATCGATTTAATTCATTAATGGTAAAGTCACAACCTAGTTATTAGCACATTGAGAATATATTTGAGAATGTAATCGGTGTCAAATAAGTTCAGCGCCTTTAATGTATAGTTATGTGCATGTTAAGATAAATTTGTGTTTACATAATCTAAAACATATCACTTATCCTGGGCTTTGAGTCATTGTTTAACGATGAATAGTGCTTTATTAGTTTAACATTAATTTCTGGTTAGTTAAAATAGTCAATTTGATCTGTGATAAAAAGGTCTAAAAACTTCTTTTTCCTACGGGGACGAATGGAAAGAACTTTCTTATACTTATTATCTTGTGTTATTATCTTATCTTGTACTTTAATTTTAACCCACTATTTTTAATGCAGCTGGCAGTTTTAGAAAAGATGATTTAGTTTTTACTTTGAGTTACTTGAAACACCATTTACTTCAATATACTTGAGCAAATTGTGTTTTAGTTGTACCATATCTTTATTACCTGCACAAATATTTCTTAATAAAATGGTGATGGGAAGGGGTCTCTTTTTGTTGACTGGCTTAATTATTTTGTGCCATTTATATTTCTGGTAAAAACTTTAAAATCTAGGGGGTATTATTTTGTGCTGAACTTAAACCATTTTTATGAGGCAAACATTTACATTCACGTAAAGACAATTTTAAAGTCTATAAAATAAAAGTAACAAAAACTCACTAAAACTATATGAATAAAGGGATATTTTCAACTTACAATTAAGTAACTAAGGGGTTAAAACGTTTGATCTTAATCCTCTATTAGTTTATTTTGCTTGTTATTTTTTTTCTATTTGAAAGCATTTGATTGAATCACTAGTGGGTAACAATTGCCCTGATATGTTGTGATAGTCTATAGTTGTGATGTAATGTATTTCATTCATGATACTTAAAACAGTGTGGATTGTTGAATATTAGATGTACTTGTAAATGTAGTATAAGCTAGAAACTAAAACCTTGTTATGATTTGTAAATTTATTTTGATATAAAACAGTCGTAAGGATCTAATGATTATACAGACTCAAATTCCCAACGATTTAAGGCAGGAGTTGTTCAATAAAAAAATAGAACTGAGAAGAAAACTTCTCTTTATGTCTTTTTGGGACTTAGTTTTACCCATGAACTTGTGAAATAAACATTTCCATCATAAGTTTGATGTTTGTTTGTTTTCCTCAAATGTCTAAGTTCATAAGGAGGAATTATATTCCTTAACACTGACCAGCATGTCCGTGATTGCAGAGGGCCCTTCGCCCAAGGAAGCCTCGCAGGGTCCCTGCTTAGCATACATCAAATGTTTATTACATTTTCCAAACTGGAATAGCTAACAACTGTTTATTTATTTCTGTAAATATGAAAGATTTATACGAAGTACTCTGTATTGTAAGTTTCTAGCGATGTGCGGTGTCATGTGTTTAGCAGACAACTACAAACACAAAGCGATACTCTATCAAATCAGCTGATTACTCAGTAGGGTGCGCAAAAAAAATGGGAAAAGAACACAAAGAAACCAGAAACTGTTCAGTATGTGTGTGTCGATTCTAAATACCACTGTTACTGAAAGGTTGGGATTAAACGCACATCGGTAACGAATACCATTATCAAGATTTGATACCGATACCCGACAGTGGATAGGAAACATTTAAATGTGAAAATCTAAGAGGGAATTCGACTACCAAAATCAGAATTTTCTGCTAAATGTTGTCGCATTTAAAAAAAAAAAAAAAACAGTAAAAGAAATGTCAGTGACGTATATGCTTGTGTCAACTTACAAAACATGGTGTGTTTCAAGCTAGCGCATGATAAATGGTTGGCTAGTCTGTTTTCTAGTAAGTTGTGCCGGAAATATACTTGTGACGAGCTAGGAAGAGCCTGAGCGGTAAGAACTGTGCGGAAATTCCTATCACACAGGGCACAGGGTGTTCCTCCGCAGTGGGTGGTGTAGTACAGAAGAGCGAGGGGGCGGTATTGGACCTTTTTTGCCCTAGATACTAGCGATTTGTGCTTGACACTATGTAAGTGTTTCCTCTGAACCTTACTTTCTCTGTGGATGGACACAACACTAGGAATTTACAATTCACACGTAATTAATTCCCACCAAGGCCCAAAGACAAAAAAACATACAAGGAATCTTTTGGCACAACAGTAGTGAAAAGCTTGCAAACTGTGGAATCAAAATACTCCATCCATCACAGTGCTGAGTGTTGGCCATCACAAAGGGAGGAAGTATTGTATACCTCTTGTTGTGCTTCAGAATCAGAACCTTTCCAGGGCATATTATTCATATTAATAGTGGTTACAAGTCTTCAGCAAACCCAAACCCAAGTTCTTGATAATTTTTATAATATGGGTGCTCAGAGAGAAGATCAGAAGGGCTTGATAAGCTTAGCCTTCCAGCCCTAGCCTAATAACGATTTCCCCTATAGAAATGTACCGTACGCATGATATCGAGTGTTAATACTTCTTTTTACTGGAGAGGTGAGACAAGCCACTTTTATGTGAGTGCATTCCGCTTGGTGAAAACATTATAGACATGTAGACCTGCAACTGTTTAGGACCTTTGAGGGTTATCAGAACCACAATAATCATCGTGGAAGGTTTTTATGTTACTTATAGGTACATAAAACTTTCCACTTAAGTTATGAGAGATCTGACAGTACAATTGGAAAATTAGGTTGAAGTGTATAAACCTATGAAAGGAGATACAGCGGGAATTTTTTCTGGCCGAAAATACTATGTAGGTGGTTTCAGAGTGAGCAGTCCGAAGCTCCCTGGTAGAAGGAAAGTAAGTTAATATTGTATTGTTAGGTTGTCTCTTAACTTGATTGGTTACATGTTTAACTTAAATTTTTGTGAGCAAAGCCACAACGGGTTAAGCTTCTTGCTTCTTATATGTTTCCACAATCTATTTACAAGTTACAACCTTACCAAAAATTTTGCATTTTTAATCTAGCTTTTGTTAGTTAGGGGGCCATTGCCCACTATCTCCTGGGGCGGCCATAATATAACGTTAATTGTTTTCCAAATTTCTTCTTTTAATATTTTATATTGTAGAGTCCATTCTTTTAGCAATTTTAAGTTTTAACCTCTCTTATACTTGCCCTAAAGCGATGTTTACACAAGGCCAGTAGAGTAGGCAGGCATGTTATATGCCTCTATTGTATTTCATGTTGCCTGAGGCAGGTAACCTGCCCTAACTTATGTGGTTTTCCCATAAAAAACCCATTAAACGACAGAAATCAGATTTTCAAATAAACAGATCGACCGATTTGCATTAAAATGTTAGTATTTTATTTTGATCCTTAAAATGCCACAAAAAAATGTTACAACTCTAATTGCTGTAAAAATTATGGTTCAAAATTTATTTAAACTTTTGGGATTTTTCCCATAAAATATCATAGTTATTCCCGCCGCTCACTCATGATAAAGATTGTTGACAAGCTAATGGGAGAAAGTATGTGTCAGATTGCTGATACCGTTTATTGTTATTAAGAAACAACATAGTGCATTGAGCTTCTAATTGTGTGCACCAACGATCATTGTCAAATTATGTCCCTGGCCCAAAAGTAAAACATAAATGGATCTGTCGAAGCCAGTGGTGATTTGGTTATTTATGATCCATACAGTTTCTGTTATAATTTTTGTCCTGTGCACTACTATCAACATTTTATTTTTAGCAAAATCCCCATGTAGGGAATATTAGCGAATTTCCCATATAGAAAACCAGCTATGGTCAGTATTTTTTGTTTTGATGTCCCCAGAGGCCAAAAACACAATCAGCTCATATTCAGTGTGTTACTTCCTTACTCTAATGGAAACGTGAGTACTTCTGTTTACTGTAGATATGAAACAAATAACAAATGTAACAAGTAGCTTACATTGCTACTGGAGGATATGTATTTTTTATTTGGGTGATATCGGTTAAATTGGACGTTCCGACCCATCCCGACCTCCCTCCCAACAAGTCCACAACTGAGATGGACCTCACAGGGTATTTGTTATGTAGGAGAATTGTAATAAATGTAGGCCGACTCGAGTTTAAACAAGATCAAACAATAAATGGCTGAGAAATCAATATTTCTGTCACAAAATAAGGCGAATCCCTGCAAGGCCTTTTTTGCCTGGTCTGTACAATCAACATAATTATAATTTCTCAGCTATTTATTATTTGATCTTGTGGTACTTAATGTAATTTCATAGGGAATTTTAAGTGCTAAATAATAATATTTCATTATAATAGGGCATAAAGTGACTCTTTTAAACCCGAGCTCAAGTTTGAGGATTGAGGCGAAGCTGAGGTTAGAAAATGAGCGAAGAAACTTTTTGCCCGTGTGATGAACTATATTAATTTTTGTCATATTGCACATTTTTGAACAAACTATGTTACAAAACATAAATACAGTAGTTTTAATTTAAAGATGACACCTCTCAAACCTACTTCTTACTTGTTTTCAATTAAATTTGTTAATGGAAACAAGCCGCTGTTTTAGTAAGGGATTCATTCGTTTTGTCTATAACGATTGTATATTACAGTAGTGTATATTATACCATCTGAACTATTTACAATAAAGGCAACAATAATTTACAATCGATACTTACTTTTGATACAAACTTGTTTATAAGCAAAAATTACATCTGAGTTCACTACAGCTGATTTTTACTCCCTAGGGGCTAAAAAACTAAAAAAAATGGTGTAAAAATGCTAGTAGACGCAATGCATGCATTAAAACGGCTGTTTTTGCTGCAGTACGACAAAAAAGTGTTCTTGGAATTTTTTTCATGAAATCAGCTGTGTTTAGTATAAGAGTTTAAGCCATTAACATTTAAAATGGCCACCAATTTGAAACCCAAAATATTTGTAAATATTGTTAGGGGGAGTTTATGAAAAAATTAAAAATCTTTAATTATTAGCCAAAAATATTTAAACTTTTTCTGGATATTGCATGTAACCATAGAAACAAAAAATGGGTTGGCATTTTTTTCACCCCCTATGGTGGAGGGGGGGGGGGGTGATTTTTCACGTTTTACAAGAGTTTACTAGATAATGTACGGATTAAAACCCATAAAGGATAATTGATAACTTTTGGTTTCTAAGTGTTTCGTAAAGTATGCTCTATGGTCTGTAGGATGGGTTTTGTTGAATGCAACAATTAATGGTCCTATAAAATTTTTAATGTTTTAAGTAGGTTTTTTTGTGTCAAATTAAAAAAAAAATATTATTGAAATATTTTCTTTTAGGATTTCTTTCAAATCCATCCTACAGATAATAGAATTTAATAAGCAAAATAATCAAAAAAATCATCTCTCTATCTCTGCTAGAAGCGGAGGTATGCAATATCTAGGGTAACAAAAAACAAATTTCGGGAATCCACAAAATCAGCTTTGACCTTAGTAAGCAGCTTTTTTCTCAAGAGGGATTTAAAGTGGCCGAGTAATCTGAATACAAATCTGCCTAGTTATGTGCAATTTGAAATCAATCCTCATTGTCATAACTACAAATTGCAACCCTAATGTGCTGACATTTGAAGTGATGAATGCAACATTATATATTAGGGCAACAAGTTGTGAAATATTACAAGTTCGTTAGTTTATGAGAAGGGAGGGGGGGGGGGACTTTCTGTACTAAAATATTACTCCGTCTTTTCAAAAATGTACAAAGTGGCCCTTGAAGGAAATAGGTTGAAATTCCCTTGCTTTAATTCGCTGTCCAGCTAATTAATGTTTCCACATACGATAATAGTAGTTCAATTATCCAACAGAACAATCATTTGTAGTTTCAACTGATGGTTCTACAAGCGAGGTCACGGTAAAGTGGCATGCCACCCACTGAAGCCGCAGTAAACCAAGATGGTATAGTGCCTTATTGCAATTACCCAGTAAGAGGCTAAGGAAGGCCTTAGGCCAGTGGCCAGTGTGGGTTATGAGTGTCGTAAAGTGATTGTGATTCTATGGCCTTAGGCCTCAGGCTGTAGTTTGCAACATGCCTGGTGATGCTCTTCCACTACTCGGGGCCGTTTGTATGAATGGGTCCAGTCCATTGAGTTAGAAGTGCAATGGGAGGATTTATATTTATATGTCCTCTCGAATCTTTGAGCCAAAGTTCTTTTCTAGTATGAGATTGTTTGTTACGTAGATTTTCTCTGCGATGCACACGAGCTGAGAAAAAAAGGCTTTACAGAAACATGCTAGCCTATTGAAATATATATTATTAAGTTATTATTCAGTGTTTTACATAAATTTTATTATATTTTTGTAGGGCTCTTAGTGTCCTCATTCTTTATGGAGATAAAAAGCCTATTTAATCCGTTCTCTTTATTATTTTCTTTTACAATTTAGATTCTGGCCAACCGTAAACAAAAAAATTAAAAATACAAGAATGGGAAACATTGAATCGGATGTTCAATGCGGCACCAACCCACATAACATAGACAAAAACACATGGCCAGCGAGTATGCATATTACCAGTACAAACTGCCGGGGGGTCCTTCTCAAGTTGGGACTTGCTTGGATGGAGGTTAGGACGAGTAATTTCAACAACATTCTCCCAAATAATTACCGTAAAACATTACACAATTAACCAAATATAAGACCCTTCTAGAGCCAAGTGCCGTCGAGAGTGAAATAAGGCGGGAACGATGAGGAGTTTTGGCGCGAGACTCGTCTTAATAAGCATTACGTTACACAAACAAAATCAGGCACCTCATTACGAGGTTGATCTGAACTGAACTGGAACTGGAACTGGAACTGGTGTGTTCATGCAAAAAATGCTAAAATGTGATTTGTGTTTAAAATTAATAGATTGCAAAATGACAAAGATGAATACTGTAATTTTAAAGGAATGTGTGGTGAAAATATGTCGTTAAATAATTTATAGGGTGACACTTAAGCTCAAAGATTGGGAAGCTACTTGGTCTAGAAGAAGATTGCGGGACGTTGGTCCCTGAGTTCTCGGGTTCAAATCCCGCCAAGACGATCATCAATGGATTTATCTGAGTATGAATACCGCAATCTCTAGGTCTAGCCTTAATGTAACTTTCATGCATGATCAAACCCCCTCAGCTCCTGGACTACTAATTTAATTTACCTCTTAGTCAAACATGCTTACAAAATGTATTCGAAGAATAGGTTTTTATATTTTCCTTCAGGTTTTAATAAATAAAAAAAAAATGGTTGTTAACCTATTCCTTACAAGTGTAAAAAAAATAAATACCACTGATCAATATGTCATTTTTGAATACATTATTTTTCGAATACTGTTTATATAACTTCCATTTAGTTTGATAACAGAAAGCATTGATCCTGTTACTTTCGGTCGTCTAACCGCCCAACAAATCAACATTGACTCCGCATCATACAAAATGTAGGCGCATTGTTATTCCGGCTTTAGAGGTTTGAAGAATTAAGTAAAAAAAAAATATTAAGTAGTAAACCAATGCAATACAGTATAACTACATTTAAGATATAAACTAAAAGTATTTTATTGAGTATTATTAAGAGTTTGGTCTTAACTCGAATTAGTTATTTTTAAATTAAACATGCTTTGTTTTACCTACTTCTTGCAGTTGATCTAAAGCCAAATCATGAACCATTACATTTATAAGTATATTATACGTTTTTAATGAAACCTATCATTTTTTGGACATGTATTTTATATCAATTATGAATATATTAGTTTTATTTCTACGTATTGGTAAAATAAAAGTGTAAACATTACAGATCAGAAAGCAAAAGAACATTTCTTTGATGAGATCTTCATCACAAATCAAACAAAACATTAATGGTCACTAGTATTAAATTTTTATATATAAAAAGAAAGATACAAATTCACAAACTAATCCCAAAATAGCAAATGAGAAATGACGATCTCAAATGATCACATACTTCATTAGATGTAGAAAAAAAACAATGAAATGCATGTACCAGCATGACAATGATCACTTTCTTATTTCTTTCAATATTATTGAAAATATCTTTCTTGCGATTGACGAAGCATTTGATGATTTTGACTGGTATACTTGAAAAAAAAACCTTTAATTCATCAACATTCGATTATAATTCGGTCGAATGTTTCTTGAGCTACGAACATATATACAATTTAATAACTTGTGACGTATTCAGCAATTCAGTGTATTGCTAGTGTGAAACTGTACAAATTGTGGGGAGAAAACCTAGTTCAAAGTTGTTTCAACCAACTTATAAAATCAAACCAGGTTAGAATCTCGTTAGTTGCAGCTTGGAGGGTTTTCTAGTCGAGTTATTTTAATCGTAAACTCAAAATCACCCAGTAGTCTCGCCAAGATCTCATTTTGTCTGGTAATGACTCACAGGGCGGGTAACCGGGGAGACCACCTCTTATAATCCGCCATCAACAGTTAAACATCTGTTTAGCAGCCATAAAAGTTTAGATCTGCTAATGAGTGAGCCGACTTCTCAAATTTACACCTACGAGCCCTGATGGCATCTTTATAACATCATATGGCTTGTAAGCGGGTTTAATAGTGATGTTAAATCGACATTTTTACACATAAGAGATTAGCCTAGAGCTATCTCGTCTCGTCGTGTTCTGATCTCGTTTAGCTTTATTTCCTTTATTGATTGGTTGAGGGGCATACAGCCTCGGGTTTAGAAGATGTACATTGCTAATAATTACGATTGGGGTTTTATCGCAGTATTTGATATTCATTTACTGGAGGTAGGCCCTTACAATCCAAAAGCGGGACTTGTAAGAAAGCGTTTATAATCAGTACTTCAATGTCAAATTATAACTCGGACAAGAATAGACCATTCTTAGGTTCGAACCTGGAACCTTCCGTTTTGATCCGCTCATCTACCCAGGCTAGCACTAAAAAAAGGTTTAGAGATGCTTGTTCATATCAACCCTAATCCTCCTAATAAAATTGGCCTTAATTATCTTCAACCAAAATTATTATAATCTACTGTCTGCAGTTTTAATTTATTTTGTAGAACTACTATGTTACTTCCAATTATTAGTTTCTTCTAGATTTCAATCATATCACTTTTAGAATTTATTGTAATATACAACAATCGACAACTTTCTACATTCAGTAGTTCATCATTAAAATGATTACGCGATGGAAGTTCTAGGTGAAATATTTCGATGATTGCGGGCTAAGCATATTTTCTTTCACCTCAACAAAGCTAATCAATCAAAATGACAAATAACACGAGCTGTAGAAGCTAAAAATCTGACTGTCATGACGGGTTAATCAGTGAACAATACACAGGCGACGAGCAGACGAACAGGTGTTGTGGGAGAATCATTATAACACCATACACCATACACCATACACCATACACCATACACCATACACCACACACCATACCATACACCATACACCATAGGTTTTACTAGGCTATATCACCGGATTGTTCTCCACACTACACCAGGCTAGGTATAAAGGTCGTGGCATAACAACCAATACTATATTATAGTGTTGTGGAATTAGTTGATTATGCAGACGTATATTTGACGTAGGTTTATTGTATATAATTGTCATCAAGAACTATTTATGTGTTTTTTGTGACTGATGACGTCACTGTATCATAAAGACCTTTGTTTTAATTGAAGTTCCTTTACTCACAAATCACAAGTACATTCTTTGTATAGTAATGATCGTTCAAACAACCATAAAATATAGGATAGCCTGTTATTCTTTCAGCTATCGTAAAGTAAAAAAATGTGTATTTTTTGTAAAAACGCCTTCCAAACAATATACTATTATGAGGCCTTGGTAAAAAGAAATATAAACGCTTATAATGTACTCGTAATTCACAGGAATGTATAAGAAATATATCCATTTTACCACGCGGTTATTACTTACATCAATCTATCCGTGCATTATATAAACTTGTAATCAAAAACATGTCTGTAATTTGTTCTGTTGAATTTTGGGCTTCTTATCAGCTGTCTTGTATATTTTACTTGTTTGTTGTGATAACTTTGCAGCTCTCTAGTGAACTCTCTAAGGAAACTCGGCGAACAGATTACAAGAGGTCAATACAAGCCTAATTTAGTAGTGAATTTTAAAGCCCTGTTTTGGAGTAAAGTTGTTGGACCACCCACCATCTCGCACCATCATCATTAGCAGTTAATAGATAGGTTCTAGTAATGGATCTTTGACAATATTTAGGACCCCATCCCACTCCGTGTTCAACTGGGAGTGGATAAGGACTATTTCGGCCACTTCTCGCATATCTCCCAAAGTGGAAGTACTTCAGACCTTGAAATGCTCTTAGACATTATTGTAACTTAGTAATCATAGAGAAGAGTAAGAATATTAAGAGTTAGAAATTAAATCTTAAGAATCTATTAATTTAGCAAATAACCCTTTTTGTAAGTTTCACACTTTTAATGTTTTAACGTACAATTAGTTTGGAAACTCATTATTTATCGTTGCCTATCTATATACTTATAAAAGTCAACTTGAATTATGAATTAAAATTCCTTATCTTCAAATTAAAGATGTATGTGGTATCTACCTCGAATATTAGAACAGAATCAGTATGGATTGTAAATCCAAACAAATTATGTCACTGGCCCGAAATTCAACAAACTTTTATCAATATTTAAATGAACTGTGAAACCATTTCTTACAGCTATTAATATAGACATTCTGCCATTTGTTTATGTTATAATCCATACAGTTTCTGTTCTAATATTAGTGATATCTAGAAAATAAACTCACCACTTACTATCGATAATCAATTTGATCTATTGTCACCATAATCGGATAACTTCGGCCGCTTAGAAAACGACCTGCGCGCTAATGCTAAACCAATGCTGGAGGAGGTCGCTTTCTAAGCGGCCGAACTTATCCGATTATGGTGACAATAGATCAAATTGATTATCGATAGTTAGCGGTGAGTTTATTTTCTAGATATCAGTAATATTAGAACAGAAACTGTATGGATTATAACATAAACAAATGGCAGAATGCCTATATTAATAGCTGTAAGAGCTGGTTTCACAGTTCATTTAAATATTGATAAAAGTTTGTTGAATTTCGGGCCAGTGACATGATTTGTTTGGATTTACAATCCATACCGATTCTGTTCTAATATTCGTGGTAGATACCACATACATCTTTAATTTGTCTGCTCGTGTAAGTAACGTAGCTAAATAGTGCAAAGTTATGGTTTTCAATTCAGTACTCGGAGTCGTACAGTAGTCCAGCGGAACGTTAACACCACGAGCCACCAGCCAGGAGCAGTGCGCAATATACGTCGTGCACCGCGCATCACTAAACAGCACTGCGCATGCGCGGATGATCCCTTACTTTATTCGTCCTCGACACGAGACCCAAGCACTACTGAGGGATTATATTCATGCAATGATTCATGCACACTCACCTTATAAGAAGACAGCGGCACAATCAAGTGCATAAGTTGTTGTGACTTTAGAATGTATCTTTCCATATTCAGTCAAACTGCCGGTCGGGTACGATTTGATGGCTTTCGATCCTTTCAAGTTTTGAAAATTGTGTGACACAAAAGTTTCTGGATCCATAAATACTTGGCGCTTTGGTAATAAATTATTCTGGTTTGTACAAAGCCGTAGTTGTGTCAAGATACTTTGTGTGAAGGGTTGTGTTAAATTACAAACAACTTATTCATGTTTAAAATCCTACAGGACTGTGACGTTGGTGAACCTTGTTTTACAGAAAAGCCTCTGGGAAAGAACGCAGCCAATATGTCTTGTTGGGCAATAAGTTGTGAATATGTGCATGGTAAGTTTTTGCTGTGTTGCTGTTCAACGGAAAAGAAGCCACCAGAACCTTTTTTTAAGAGATATACAAATTAACATATTCCCACTTATCGGTTCTAGATGCCAGATTGTTTGGACATTTTCTGATTTTTTTTTATTTTCTCATTTAAGTGAACGTTTTAATTTAAAAAATATAACCGGGAAACATATCCAGGACAGGGAAATCTATAACGTAACTATATCTCTCTTCGTTCATTGTATCTCTCTCACCCTTATTATATATATATAGATTTTTACACATTTTTGAATTTAATAATATGGTTTTACTACCCTTTCAGCCCAAACAACATTTTACCAATTCGTTTTACACGAATGATCTATATACAGTTTTGGGTACTTTGGTATTATACCGACCACACCTAATAATTATAACCTAACCTAACCTAAGCGTGGGCTATGTTTTAGGTTAGGTTAGGTTGGGAAGATTTTGTTAGTTAAACTGATTAAAATCTTATTTGGAAGTCTATTTATCGGTGTGGTATAACACCAAAGTGCCTAGTTTTACATTGATTTCTTAGAACTTTTAACCAACAATCACATCATTTTTGAGTCAATCCATATACATGGCTATCATTTAGTAATCTTTTAAGACGCAGTGCAAGAAAGTTACAACAGCAATTTTGCAAATGTTCTGTATTGCTTTGCTAACTAGTGTTGACGTATGCTAAGCTGTACTGTACGTATTGCATGCAATCTCTCCCCATCGGATATTGCGTTTGCAATCAACTCCAATAATCTTTGCCATTGATTCAGCTTCGTTGATTGGGGAATGTTGAGGTGCAATGTTCATAACTCCCATTCTCAAGTTTACTATCGATGGAAGACTTAGTGATCCATAGAGAAAGGAATCAGACAAATATTCATGGCGTCCTAAAATTCAATTTAAAAGCACTTTTGTTGATTTATTTGAATTTGTTTGTGTTTAAAAACAAAATAATTGCAAGGAAATACTAGTGATCAATGGGGAGTCAAGGTATTAGCAATTTTGAACAAGATATAACAAGAGTGAGGGTGTCTGTGTTTATTTTGTAGTTTTATGTGGTATGGAGGAGTTTTATAAATAAATCTTTCTATACTAAAAGCAATAAAAACTTTAGATGAACATACTTTTTGCTTAAATTCATCCTTTCCGAAAATTTCACATTAAAAGGACGGCCAATCTCGTATCACAATTTCGAGAGTTGTATGTACAAATGTCATAAAAGAAGTATCGTAAAAATGTTATAACGGGGCTCGTCTGAAAATTTAAGGCTTGGATCAAAAAGTAAAGGAATATTTCATCACCAGGGCCTAAAATGAATCTTTTCGACATGAGCTTTAATGACGGGGTTAATGTCGAGGTTTGTAAATTAGCAAGAATATAAAATACACTTTTGACCCGTGTGATGAATAACATTTTTCCCTACACTGGGTCTTTCTTTAAGCTAAGTAACACACAAAAATAGAGTTGGTACAGACCAATTTAATAACCATTCAAACATACTTTATTTATTAAGATATTATTTTCATAGGCAAAACCATTTGACGAATTTTAAGGTCTGTAAAAATTTACAGCTCAACTCTAACTGATTAATTTTTTCACTAGAGAAGAACGCAGCTTCTGTAGACCCCCAAAGTGGTGAAAGCGTCATATAACATATAACATATTTCTGGCATGTTTAAGCTCCTTAAACTACATAATTTAACCTAAAACTAGTAATTAGTCTTAAACCTCCCTTTAAAACATGGCCCGGAAAATCTATGTAGATTATAAAGTAATCAGCCAATATGCAGACGTCAAGGGTCATCCCGAAACCTCGAACCGGCGTTTAAACTGAGCTAGAAATGAAAATTAATCGTGTGCTCTTCAGTAATTGAATCTTCCAGTTGATTTCCATAATGCGGCCAGAAAGCGGCACCCGACCACCCGGGCAGCTGTTTATAAACACTTGTCCGTCCCTAAATAGAATATTTATGAGTCGCGCCGTCAGTATGTGATCTGACTGATGGACTACAGTAATTGAGCGAATTTATGTAAACAGGTGTTGAATTACAATCAGACCGTGATCGAAATTAATCCGCGCTAGATGCACAAAAACATGCACAAGTAGGAGTCTTGAGCTTGGTGGACGGAGAAATATAATTAGCCAATTTTGTGTGTATGAAGAAATGGCAATGTAAAATGAATTTAAACCCCACCGATGATTGCATCGTGTTAATCCTTGGCAATGAGGTACTACAGTGGTAAGAATTAAGTAATCCAAATCGTAGTAGATCCAGTAGTGGCTGTTAAATATTAGTAGAGATTAACCATACTTCTTTTAATGTACCAAACATCAATAGTAATAGCTAATGTTGTTTATGGAGGAGGATAGAATAAAATTATCAAACAGATTAAAACACGATTATATACTGTCTACTTTTTAAGACATTCACGCAAGAGATTTTGTTATATAAGCAAGGAGAGGTAAATTATTTAAAAAAATAAATACATGTTTTATCGATTTGAAATTGAGGACATTTTCGATGATGCATGAAGCAATCCTGTTTTTGTACATTATTTTTTAACTAAATCATGTGCATTTTTTGTATCTGCTTCCACGCTTTCATATAAAATACGATGTCCAGAGTTCAAGCTTATGATTTCAGAGACAAGAAAAACAAGTGGATGTTTGGTAAAGTAAAGAGCAAGGATGGACAGTTAATTTACGTTCTTGAAATGGATGATGGATCTATATGGAGGCGGCATATCAACCACATGTTACCTTCTAAATTTAAGGGGGAGGATTGATGTGTCCATTCCAAATGTACTGGCTTATACTATATTTGTTAATTTACATATGTTCTGTTCAGTTGTTATTGTTTATATGATGATTGTGATTAAATAAAGAAAACTTGAGTTACTGCATTAAAATGTTACATTACTAAAATATCTATAGAATCTTCAATTACGCTCATTTTCTTTCAGGATTTGACTATACAGTTGAATTTAGAGGAACAGAAAAACACGGCAATGCAGACTTTTTGTCGAGATTTCCACATGAAAAGTCGCTACCAAACTCAATTGATGATTATTCTGTCTTTCAAATCAACCAATTAGAAACACTCCCAGTTACAAAACAACAGATTGCAGATGAATCACTGAAGGAAGAACACCTTAAAACCATCATTCAACATTTAGAAGAAGGAAAGAGCCTTGAGAATCTTGGATACAATGATTATGAATTTACATTACAAGACGGATGTTTATTTAATTATTAAAGGTAATAGAGTTCTCAGCTCTGATCCTGCATTGTGATTTCTCGTACAGTAAAACTTACATTATAAAATATAAATGCCTGTTTCACTAAATGGATTTCCCTAGCTCATAATAAGCTATACAGTTTTACACAAAGTAACAACAAACCCTCGCCACAACCATATCTATAATATAAGTACATAAAAGCGCTTTAACATGTAACTAGAGACCCGCGTCGAGCATATCATTGTGTTTACCTACGACCCACGGACAAAGGTGAAGTTTGTAAATACTCGGGGTTAAACACTAGTAGAGGTGATATATCCTGTGCCGAGATCACTATCATCGGACATTAACACTAACACAGGACTACGCCCCCTGTAGGCAGAGCACCTCGTGGATATGGCTAAATATGGTTGTAAAATTGTGCGAGACTACAGTTGGTATGCTATGGGGGGATGAGAGTAAGCTTTAATGTGTAGAATGAAGTGGATGAAGATCTGGCTGGTTAAGTACTACACAGTTATTTTACTAGTATTGACTTTTGTAGACTTTAGTACGCTGAAGTTGATATTTGATCGTTATGGATCATGTGTCGCGAATACATTTGTGTCCATAATATTTTCTAGTTCTATCAGTTTTGTTTGGTTAGAAGTCTACTTTTGCGACAGAAATCTTCATTTTATTTTCATCGATGCAGTCTGTCAATGGCTATCTACAATTAAGTCCATTTTGATTTTAACACTGGCAAAACACTTTAACATGGAGATGGGACGTATCATTTGACGTAATGTCAATAGCCAAAGCTTATAATCATACTTGAAGCTGTATATTTCAGCACGAGTGTTTGGATTCTGTTTTAGTTAAAGATATATGATTGCATCTAACAAGGGGGGGGGGTTTGTGATAAAAGTGTTACAATAGAGCTAATAATTCCTGCAATCAATAAGTTAGTAACATTATTATACTATCACGTTGAACACGTAAAAACCCCTTAATAAACAACCTGTAAATCCGAGTGGAATCCCAACCATTCAACTTCAAAGAATTTTACGAATAAAGAGGGAAGAATTATTTTATTGAGGTTTTCTTGGCATTAGTTAAAAATCAAATCATAACCTAAAAAAATTCAAAATGTAGAAAATTATTACCATTATTAATCCATGTAGTTAGTGGACAGTGGTCCTAGGATAGTGCAGAGAGAACAAACGAAAGTATAAACTTTTACAATAGTAATGTTCACCACGATTTAAACGTCTTATCTTAAGAACTTACTAAAACACTCCAAGTGAAGCTGAATGAATTTAAATCAAGATAATAAAACCACTCATAAAATACTAACAAAAATACTAACACCTTTTGTACAACTTCAAAAGGACAAACCCACACCTTTCAATACTTGGGCGCATCGTATTTTACAACCAGCCCAAAACAAGCTTAACAGTTTCAAGACACATTTCATTTCCATAAAAACATTTCCGAACGTACAAAATTCCAACTATTCCTTCGGCGTGCACTTGTTCACAAACAGTTTGGAAAACAACAACATAAAGAGAACCGACCGTTCCGTCGTCGAGTAGGCGTTTAATATTGGGATCTGGATCTGTTATGTTGCAAATGGATTCAAATCACTAGAATCAAACGTGGCGTGGGCCGATGTGGTACACTCCTGTGAATATGTAACATAACAAGTAACTAGGTACAAACAGGAACGTTACTCGTGACAACGGTTACTGTCTAGGGAGTGTTTAAAATATGAGACTATACTAGGTTGTTTTATTGGAGTATGTCAATGGAAAATAGTTTGATTCTTTACATGTAAGTAAAAATGAAAGGTTTTGCAAATCATGGGAATGACCGGCTAGTGAGCTGGAGGTGGGGGGATGTATAACTCACTTTCTTTTTAATATTTACAATATTATCATAGCCGATAGTATGATGCAACCAAAGTACACTGTGATTTAGGAATCCTTGCAAATATACATGCATTTTTTAGTTTTTTTTTACAAAATGTTTGTTAATTGTTTTTGTGTCTTTATTTGAATTCTATTTTATATGATGTATATATCGTATTAGGCGTTATTGTTCGATGACAATTAATTAGTTAGATTTATGTTGTGAGAAGTATTTGTATTTTTGTTCATATTAGAAGTCAAATACAATAACATTATGTACAACTTCAGTGTATAATATATTCTATTGTATTGCATTTTTAAATAAACAATTAATACATTTTCAATTCAATTCATATAAACTGTTCTTAAAGTTCTTTGTACATGTAAAGTCTTATAAGCCATAGATTTTTGTAGAATGTTATTGTTAACTGTTTTAATTTTAATGCCTTCGAATTTAATAAGTACAAGGATAATGTATAACAAATTAAATTTAACTAGAGTTTAGTGTGATTTACTAATCCTTGTGTATTAATAAGAGGGTTCCACAAAAACACTTCTTCTTAAAAGTAAGAGAAATATTTTGTCGGAAAACATATTTAAATACAAATCTTCAGTCATTTATCATTGAGAAACTAATAAATTCCCTGTAGCTCAGTGTATTATAAAAGTAATAATGACTAATTACAACAGGTGAAAGTTAAAGATCAAGCGGTATCTGTATTCATAGTAGACATGAAAAATAAATAAATTTGAAATATTGTAACTCATTATTCAATTCCCTCCTTATAACAAACAAGCAGACAATATTGGCCATAACTATGGCTGATGGGGAACCGTTGTTCCTGGATGCTATGGGAAGTCTCGATGGTGTTTTGCATTTTACTACCGCACGATTTCGATTTTATGGGACCAATGGTGATATAAATCAATCAGCCGGACGTGCCTTACTCTTTACTGTTGATTGGTTTGTGTTGTGTTGAGATGGAAGTGGCTGCGGAGGAGTTGTCTAATCTGTATTCAAGGACAAACTTTGCTCCAATTACCTACGCCAAGGATAAACAATAGTCTCTAAGCTGGTAGAGATTCTTGAGGATCTACTTGACATGTATCTGTAATGTCATGGGAAAAGTGCTTATAAAGTGGGATGGGATAAGATATAATTTAAACGGTATTCTGAAGGGTGAATTTTGACTTTTGTTGGTATGAACCTACTTTCGACTGATTAGGTAGGGAAAGTAGTACAGTTAATAAATGTTGATATTATTCGTAAAATCTGACTACACTTACAGGATATTGACAAAAATATGGCGACCGAAAGTTAAATCAAATCGGATAAATATTTCCCAAACCAACTTTACTGTTTAAAGTTTATAGGTTTTAAGAGTTGAAATATTATGTTTTTAGTTTCCATGATGCTATTTTATGAGCATATTAAATGCTATTAACTGCTGACGTGTGCCCACACTTGTGCATACATTTATCACATTTACAAATTTATATTGTGCCAATGAAAGCGTATTATTTAAAGTAATTTCATTGAACAATGACACTGAAATCATTCCAATTTTAACCCATTAGCATTTTGATATTTTAAAATAAATCATTACAAGCAACATGTAGAGCAACATAACGAACCCACCATTAAACTAATTGGTTGAAGTTTCGTGTTTTTGCAAAGTTTTGTTGAAAAAGATATTAGAGCTTTACTTAAAAAAAAAAAATTTAAATTAAATTAGTGTTGCCCTTGTAATTATAATTTGAAATTTGAAGACTTTATATAACTACATAAACACTCTAAACATCTTCAAAAGATGCATAAAGATACAGGCCTGAAGCGTGAACAAGTCATCTAGAATTTTAGTTTTCACTAAATTTGCATAAGCACACTCAATTCATAGAACCACTCACAACAATAGATTAACGGAAATCCCACTGCTATTAAGTTTCCATAGCTCACCTCTTGTAGAATAAAACGTCCAACGTCTTCCGGGAGGACCTAGATGTGTCACGACCTCAAAATATTGCGCAAACGTTTCCCTCTAACCTAGGAGACCTGTTGCCAAATTGCGCGCAGTCGCAAGCATTAAGAGCAATAACGGGAGCTGTGGGTGAGTCTTCAAAAGAGCCGCCGTGTTTGCGTATTCCTCGGCCGCGCAGAGTGAATAATGCGCTCTCTGTCACGACAAGACGACGCGTGCGTACTACACGCGTGCTCTCCCGCGCTTGCGCACCGCACGACATTCCGGCGGGAATATCTGAGTGATTCAGACATCATTATGGCGAGTTTGATAGGCTGGAAGTGAGGATTTTATTTTGATTTGTGGTTTACAGCTATTATTCACATATAATTCAATTAATTAATCACAATCAAAGCTTGCAACGTGGTATTGGGTAAGAGTGTTAATTTGCGGACCGTTCATGTAGAGATGAGTAAAATATAGGAAGAAATAAATATTTATAACGATTAAATAATAAATTATTCAATAATTTAATAAATTAAATACCTACTTTATTCTTAACAAGGTTTAAAATGTATGTGATCACAAGAAAATGGGTACAAAACTATTGTAAACCGTAAATTGTTTATTACATTTGAAACTAACCTAACAATTTTCCTTCAAGTTAACGGATACAATTAAATACTTGGATCTAGTTAGGCCATGTAACATATGGATTTGAAAAGCTTTATTGTAAACTATATAATTAATTATTGGATGATTGTTAAACTTTAAATACCGGTCTATAGAATTATAATATCACACGTACCACACTAGTACTGTATCGTCTTCGAAATTAAATAGCTTTTGATTTTACAACTATCTGATTGAAACCGTTACCTAGTGTTTTATCTCAAATATATCATTCTGTTTCGTAGTTATATTTTTAACTGTGGTCATGATAGTGATAAAATGAGTTATGATTTGTTATTCTCGGGAGGTAAATGGATCGACCAATCAAATAATTACATTTTAAAATATATGGTACACAATCATAGCACAGTCTGTAGAGTAAGTTATTATTGTACAACATCAAACTTTCGAATTTCACCGGTCATTTATAAAATCAAATTCTCTTGCTGTTAATGTTTTAGGTATTCTTTTACTTTGACTTGTGCCACTTCCTAATGGCTGCCAGTACACAGGTAATGAATATTTATAGTAAGTTTGAGTTTTAAAGTTTGCAAAAATTACCTAGGTAATCAATAGGTAATGTAATTATAATAGCTCTTCGATGGTTTGTCTTTACTCCAGAAGAATAAATATTTGATTTATTCAGATTCTATTTTGCTCTGAGTGTGCTTTTTGTATTATTGCATCTTGTATAAGCATATTTTAGCTATCCATCTGAAAACAATATAACTATTACCTTTGACTATTAATACAACTAGACATTCCATCCCCATGTTAAATTTAAAATTTGTACCCAGATGTTTATCAAAATCTTCGTAGTTGACGTGAGCCACCTACAGTGTGCCTATCTATTATTTTCAAACATACATACTGCTCATGTTTGATGTAGCGATAAACTTTTCTTTGCGTTACACTAACCTCCCTTCAAACAAATCGCTTATAAGGGTGGCCCTATTTCTCTCAAGAATAAATTGCCAAACTATTTCATGGGACAATAGTAAACCAATTAACCATCCTGATGTATAAGGTATTAAAGAGATAATCAATATTACATTTGCTCAGACAACCTACGAGAAACCTCTTCGTATAGTTTACCGCCAGGAATGGGGTGCAGCCATGAACGACCCCGAGATGCAACTCATAGGAGGAGCAGCCGTGCCTTATGTACTTCTCACATTCACCAACACGGACCCATGCGAGGACAACGATACGTGCATGAGGACAGTGAAGGAGCTGCAGACCAAACACATGAATGAGGGCTTGGAGGACATCCAGTGGAAGTGAGCGCGAAAGTGGCAAGTTTATTTAGGTTCAACTATGATTGAAATGGTGGAGGTTGTGGAGATTCGATACATTTTTAAAATCAAAATAAAATCGAAAAATGTGTATTTCTCCAAAAAGGTATACAGCAAACCGAAGAACATGAATAAATCTATTCTAAAATAAATCTATCCATCTATCAATTCTTGAGTGAAACTATAATGCACATTGCAAAATCCTTACATAGAAGAGAGAGAACAGGAAAAGACATTGTAATTTATTTTGTATATAAAAGGAACAAGAGATAGTAATTAAACTACGGGAAACATCATAATTTATGATTTGTGATTGCTTAATCATCTACGATATTATTTCTTATCATAGAAAGTCTTAGTTATATTTATATTTTGGTATCCGTTGAGTTACAAACCTATTTTCAAGGTCAAAATGTAAATTGCACCTACCGTTGAACTAGGGTGATTATCTAGTCTAGTTGGATATCTCAGTTACAATATAGGTTGAAGTGATTTCAAATCTTTCTCAAGGAACAAAACCAATATTCGTCGATCACGAATAAATTGTTAGATAACTTTTTGAGTGCTTAGTCTTCCTTGTTCAGCAATTGTAACGCCTCAAGTCTATTTGTAAGGTATTTGTGTATTGTTAATACTGTTATATGATGTATTGTTTTTTATAGTTTCATGGTTGGAGGCACCGGCAGAGTATATGAAGGCAGAGGATGGGAAATTTGTGCTGACAAAGATGTAGAGTTTGAACAATACCACAAAAAATCAATCGACATCGCTTACATAGGACGTTATGGAGGTAGGGAAAATTTCAGTAGCTTACAATAGTCTTGGTTACATTGCTACCTAAGGTTATTTTTGCTTGCTATTGATGTTTTTTCACAGGCACATTTTGCGATAGTTTATATTCCACCAGCATCACGAATTAATCACAAAACTACAGAAGACCTAAAGAACACACATTAAATAGTCGTAATAAACGTGTTGAACACTTAACTTTAAAACAGTAAAACTCTTCCAAAACTTCGAAAGAAACAAATATGTAATGAATATTTTATCAAACCACATGAAAAGGAATTGTTAAATAATATTCCTGTAATTTCTTTTTTTTTCAGAGAATCATGTTACACCTTTAATGGAGGAAGCTGTGAATAAGTTTGTGAAAATTGGGATTGATGAGTTTTACATCGACCCAGATTTCATCTTTTTGGGACACAAAGAGCATAAAGCGTTCCAGGGCTAGTTCATGCGCTTTATTGGAATTTAATTTATTTTATTAAAATGGTATCACCAATAGTATTAGCAACTATAGTTTTCAATAGGTTTAAGTTTTTATTAAAAATTTTCCTCTGACCCCTAGCGGGCCGTCCCCCAGAGAGGGTAGCGTATCACTGGATTATGTGCTAATTCATTTTAATGCCTCTTAGCTTTGTACAAAGTTCCCTGGCTCTATCTTGACTATTCCTTGAAATATTTAACCCTAATTGACTTTTTGTCACCTTGTAAATTTCTCTTTATGATCATATACTTTTGATAAATATTAGCTTGAGACTAGATTTAATCTATGTATTACACGAATTACACGTAATCGAAGACAAGTGTGTTATTCATGATTTATTACTTCTCATGATGTTAATTTACAATTATTTGTCACAAACATTTTAAGTAGGCATACTAATATATCTTATTACTGGAGAATTTTTTTACACGAATTTAAACTTATACAAATAATAGAAATTAGTGTTGGCCGAAAATAAACTGAAATATATACATTTCTAAATAAAAGAAATTCACTTTGTTAGTGTTTAATCTTTTGCTTTAATGTCGGGAAGCTGGTATATTTTAAATAAAATATAAAAATATAAAAGATAATAAGCAGGACAAATAATTAAATTTGTATGATTATTTAATAGATGGAATTTGTTTTTCGAAAAGATAAGCGCAAGCATTTTACAGCAAAAAAATGCACTGAAGTAGTCGAATCCAGGTGATCATTCTATCCCCAGAGGGGTGGGGAAACGATCTGCTTACTCTAGCCCAGCCAAGAATGCATATAAAACAACTGATTTTGCCACAGTAAGATGTAATATAAGTTTATCTTGAGACACAAGCAACACATTGTGTTAGTGATTAAATAATTGTTTAGGGTTTTAACAGAAAAATAACACACTTACTTTAAATTCAGTATTTTTTAGTAGTGTACGTACTAACAATCATAATATAAAAATCTAATATTTAAGCTATTTCTTATTTCATCTTTTTGAACTTGGTATCGTTTGATAGGGAATGAAAAAAGGTAAATAAAAACGTTCTTGGCATTTTTTTCATATAATTAGCCGTTTTTGAGGAATTTAAGTTTAAAGAATTAAAACGGCCACCTTTTTGAAATTTTTATTTGAAACAAGATGATTTTTTTTCTAACATGGGTCTCTTCTATCTTAACATACATACCAAGTTTCATAACGATCGTTAAAAAAATAAAGATAAAAATGTTTAAATGAAAGATTCAAAATGGCGGATATTTGGTTAAGGAAGCGATTTTGGAAAAAAATGTTAGTCCTGATTTTCTCTTTATTTTTACCCAAGGAATCACAATGTAAATTATGTACCCACCTTTTTTGAATATCCTGTATAGGTTAAAACGAGTGTACCATGGAAACGATCATAATTGTTTAATGGTTCTTCTTAAGTGTATAGAATTTCTGTTGGGGGAATACAAGTTTAGCATGAGCATTTTGTAAGTTACAGTATATTTTTAAGCGTTTCCATCTAGGGATACAACAATAAAGCACTACCCTCCAGTAGTTTTTATAAAATAATACAAAATGTATAAGAGAATTACATATTGTAAAGTTTCTTTTAAGAAACCTCTGCATAATATATACGACAATAATTTCAATAATTATTTTTCCTACAAGTTATTAAGTACGAGAGGTCGTCCAGTGGTCGAAACTCGACCAAAAATATGTAATGGTAACTTACTTACTTCTCTATTTTCACCCCACACTGTAAATAAAACATGTGATTGGAGTTTCTTCCATTTGTTTTGATTTTCTGTTTATATTTCGTTGTTATTTCGTCACCAGCATGGCAACGCATAAGATCCATGTTAATTTTTTCAAATTTTTAAACTCATTTTTTGTGCTTATCTTTGAGCCTATTTCAATTTATAAAGGGATTCTGCACACCTACAGGAAAATAGCTTTCTAACGGTATGCGTAGATTTACCCCACGATGCACACGAGCTGAGAAAAAAGGTTTTAAAGAAACAGGCTTGCCTATTAATATATAGATAGATACACCAAGGTGGTATTGAAAATTTAATATAAAACACAATTGAGTTTTAAATATCTATAGAATCCTAAATGTTGTACAACGATAGTAATATAGTTATACGAGAGGCCACGAGAGTCTGCAGTTGGCGTTGCAACATCACCAGTTCACTAATTTTCGACAATTATTAAAATAATAAAATGTACTAAATAATATTTTCTAATCAGCTGGTATTATTAGATTTGGCAACAACACACGGTCCTCATTGGCTACTTCGAAGTCACGTGGTATATAGGCTCCTCCCTCAACTGCAGTCTCTCGTAGACCGTACTATAGTGTTTTTGGGTGGGGTGCAATAGTTTGCTAAGATGAGACTAAATTTAAACTAAGTCAAACTACAGCTTATCCCAAACTTCAGCTACATCTTCACTGAACTCCTTCACTTCAACTTTCCTGAACCTGAGACATTTACTGATCGTCGCGATCCCTAGATCTCTCACACAAGGCACTCCATCGTTCCCAATGATTTTCCCGCTTCTGCACATTATCAATCTGTCTATCAAGTTTTCCTTCAGCAGTTCCGTCAGCAAACCCCCTCCCCCTTCCACCAACAATCTCGTGATACCCACCACTGAAGCTATCTTTTCCATCGCGTCCTTCATACAAACTTTTCCATCACCGTTAGATTCCACTACAAGGTAGTTAACAAACTGAATTTTCATTGTGACCTCCTTATTTGTGACAATCCACGTCTTCACTTTGTCAGCTGTTTTTGCTATTTTGTGAGTTTCCTTCAATCTCTGTTGGCTATCTATGATGATTCTGACAGGAGATCTGTCTTCCATCCCGGGTATTCTGCAGGTCAACAAAGGGTCATCACTAACTAAAGTGTTGCTTCCGATCATCACAGCGTCGTATTTAGCTCTCACCTGGTGAACCCATTCTCTAGTATCCTCTTGAGTTATCCATTTGCTGTCACCACTCGCTGAAGCTATTTTACCATCCAAGGTGGTAGCGATTTTACACGTGATCCACGGACGGTGGAGTCTCCTCGTGGTGAAAAAGCCAATATTCAAGTCCTCAGCTTCCTCTTTCATCACGCCTTGTACAACTTCCACTCCTGCTTCAATGAGTTTCTTGATCCCTCCTCCAGAAACTCTCTTGTCCGGGTCGACAGTGGCAACCACAACCTTCTTGATCTTAGACCTGATGATCTCATCAGCGCAAGGCCCAGTGACTCCTTGATGACAGCAAGGTTCCAACGTCACATACATGATAGAGTCTTGTGGAGACATCTTGGAGTTTGTCAAAGCTACAGTCTCCGCATGGGGTCGCCCCCCAGGAGCTGTCTGCCCTTCCCCTATTATCACCCCATACTTAACTATGACACACCCAACTGACGGGTTTGGAGCGACCAAACCCAAGTTTCTTTCCGCAAGTTTTAGCGCTATAGACATATAATGTTCATCCGTCATCTTACGGTAATGATTTCGTAATGGGATTTTTTACTTGTAAACAAATGATTTATTGGCAAAGAATTGTGATAAGTGGATATTATAAACGAGTTGAGTTACGTAACGTAAACTACGAAATTAGTAATGAACTAATATCATATTTTCTTCAACGGGTTGTTTTTATAGTTAGAAACTTATCATCCTAGCAGTTCTTGAGTTGCCAGGAGGGTTTCGTTACTGGATACAGTGTCTAATCTTGAAAAACCTTCCACAATTGATTGTATTTCAAAGCTGGAATATGCAAGTGGCTAAAGTTTTTTCTCTGCTCTACTTCCGTTTTTGCCATCTAATATTTCTTCATACCAACGTTACAGCACCTTTCTTCGACGTGGGATTCCCAATCGATCTCCAAGTGTCGGGTTCCGATAGATTCTTCAACTCGTAAAATGTAAATCAGTCAGTCGTTGATCGTAAACGAGCGAGGAGAGATGTAAAACCTTTACTACATTGTACAACGGATTTATAGGGATGGGTCGCCTGTTGCTGTCGGTAGGTTTTATTTGCGCAGACACACTTAACAACTGTCAACTCTTGTTAGGGCTTTCAACAAGGCGCTGTTCTGTTGATTTGTTGAGTTATAGGAGTCGTAGCAGACCCACGCTGATATTTGATACAGGGAATAGTGTTGAAACACAGCCCTAGATTAAGTTGTGATCGTTCGTTTGTTATTTTACTATGCTATTAGTGAAGAAAAGTGAATAGTTGTGGTTTGGATCCACTAGCAGAAGTTTGAAATGTAAAATCCGTAGAAGAAATAAAAAAAAACCTACTGTACAAAATTTGTTTAAAAAAGATAATTATAAAGCTAGTGGGTTTCCTGCTTAAGTGGTAAGCTCGTCCAAACTACCTTTTTGTTTTACCGAATATGTTACTACTTTTCATAACATATACATCGGGTATCCATAAATAACCTGTGCCTGTTTTGTTGGATCTTTCCTTGCAAAGAGATAAACAGATTTTGCAATACTGTATAACTATGGGTTTCCCATATCGGTTTTCCGTCCGTATAATAATTTCAAAATGTTAGTATCACAATTAGCAGCGAACAAGGATTTTTTGTCCTAGGACGCTAGGCACGAGTCTGGGATTGTTTTTCACATTACTAGACCTAGGGATTGCGGCATTATCACTTAGATAAAATCCATTGGTGACTTAGCGGGATTTGATCCCCGTACCTCAGGGACTGAAGTCCCGCGCTCTAACCACTAAACCAAATCGCTCCCCCCAAGGAAACAAGGAAATTAAAGAACTTCTAATTTGAATTGGTTGATTGTTCTATACACAGATACTAATAAATTAGTTTTCTTATTCACTATTTTATTCTATTCCCAGAATCACGAAGCTAGAAAGTAAACTAGGCCTACTGTAGTTCTTCCGAACTTTATTTCTTGACCACCTCAAATTTTATCTCAGATTGGTTGGGTTTTATATTTATTTTAAACTTCTAAAACCGTTCATCACATACCACTAACAAAAAAAAATGTTTTTCGACTTATGTTTTTACACTAATAAATCAATTTACATTTCAACTTAAGTCAAGATTTGTTCTTGGGTATAACATCTTAGCTACAAGATTATTTTAGAATATGGTAAATGAAATCACTCCACAACAATTTAAAACAAATTACGTATAATATATTAACGAGTATACTTGTATTATATAGTACCAATACAATGGAAAACGAAGTTGTACCGACTTGTAAAACAGCGACTTACCAAGTGATATAAAAAAAAAAACTGCAAACATATTACGCTACCATGTAAACTTATCATCCTTCGTCGTACTCCTCTTCCTCTTTCGTCCATTTTTCCTTTTCCTCTTTTTCTTTCTTCTTTATCTTTTCTAGTTTTTTCTTCGCTTTCATTTCCTTGAGTTTCCTCTTCTTTTCCTCTGCCTCTCTCATTTTTTGTTTGATCTTGTTCCTGTCAACTTTGTCTTCTACGAACTTAAAGTCATCTTTGATCAAAAGTTCCCATAGGGCAAATCTGATTAATTGCCCTTTTATGAATTTCATGTCTTCGTTTACTTGCCCTGAAAACTACTCAAAGTTACAAATGTTCCCAAAGAGGAATTTAGTTAGTTTTATGTTGGCTTTACAATAGTTACGTCTTTATTTTCAATGACATTCAATAAGTATCAATTATTTAGAATAGGGAGTAAGAATTATGTAATTGGACAACTATACCTATACCTGTATCTGACAGTAATTCCTAGGTGATTAGACTTAATTAAGAAAAAAATAACTATAGCTGCAAAATTAGATACAATTTACATTACATTATATCCAAGTCATGGCAAAAAACATTTTCAAAACTCGCAATTTACTCTGAGATAGTATATCATGGCTACTTGTTGACTAAAGTTTGGCTCTCCTAGTATGCTGATTAACCAATGACTGTAAGTTTATTTCTCTTAAATTATCGAACAAATGTGTCAAAGACCATATGAAAGTGGGTTTAATGAACATTTAAAGCTATTTGACTCACGTTTCTTGTTAGCGATATAAGCTATGTCGAATGTTCTCCCATCCCATTTTGCATATTTCGGAGATTTTACTGGTAGAACGTCCCATCCTCTGCCTTCATAGATCATTCCATTACTTCCAACCAGGAAACTGTAACAAATCTTGGATATAAATTATGTCATTGATCGGAACTGTACTCACTTTGTCTTATTTTGCTGCAATTGTTCTACCGCCTGCATATGAGAAAAACACATATTATATCTTGGATATATTATGACGGACAGCGTCACTTGTATTTTAAAAATTGTCTTCAAAATTATATTATAGTTCCTGTAAATCCTATTGACTTTTACTTCCTACATATACTAGGGGAGTGAGCTGATCTAGTGATAGAGCACGGGGCTTCGGACCCCGAGATCCCGGGTTCAAATAACGCCAATCACCAATTGAGTTTATCCATGTAATGATGCTGCGACCCTCTAGGCTAGCCAAAAGCAATGTGCTGAACCGTTCCGCGCTAGAATCCTAGGATATGAAGGTGGGACAAAAACTAAACAAACAACTGATATTGACCTGAATTACTAACTTCCACTGTATGTCGTCCATACCAGCAGCCATCTGATCTTGCTGGAGCTGTTTGACAGTTCTGATGCATGCTTCGTTAGTCTTGCAAGGTTTAGTCTCAGTATAGGTCAGAAGAACTCCCTCCACGGGTAGTTTGAGTTGTTCCCGCGCTTTTGGCTCATCCGCACCCCAATCTGCTCGCCATACGAACTTGTCCTTTACTTCAGGAAATCCTGAAGAAAATAATACAACTTATTGTTTAGCTTATTTCAAAAGGTCTTTAATAATTTACAAACATAGTTTAATAACTACTCTCAACAGTTTCAGTGTGTAATTAATTATTCACTAAATATTTTGCTATCATTGAATTATGGTTTAATTCAAAAATTTAATTTACACGTCCAAACGTGAGTCTACATTTCATTTAATTTATTTACAGGCAATAAATTTACAAATAAATATACAAAGTCACTGTTGTGCTCGATTTATATCTCTTGGTAAAGTTTAAGACAATAACCACAATTCCCCAACCACCACATAAATTGTATCAATTGCATTAAGATAAAAAGCAGACCAATGACTCATGGCTTCACGTCAAGCACCAGTTCTGCATTTAAATTAACAGATTTAACAAGTTTTTAATAAATTATTACATATAGTTTGTTTCTAAATTAAACAGTTTTTCTCCAATGGTTGGTTTACGTATGGTATCCATACATTAGTATTAAGAGTAGTATTTATTTCTTAAAAATTGATAAACTAGTAAGGATATAAGAATCAATATCTTTTGCAAGTCCGATATTCTTTCTTATACGTTATACGTCATTTTAGTACGCTATCGTTCTATCCTAAACTCCACTGCTCTTCTAAGTTGTATTGCAAAAATAATGTTCTTCCTAAGGGAGGTAATTAAAGAACCTCTAACATAAGTTAATTGTAACGGAAATTTATATTGCCAATTATCTTAACTCAATCTACTTACTTTTCAAGTGTTTTAGATTAACTAAACTGGGGTCGATCGTCATAACGTCATATGCGTATTGTAAAACAGAGTCGTAAATTCATAAATACACACTTATTAGAATTGTCACATCTTTCTAAACACATGTAAAAACTTCACTAGATAAGCGTTCTAACAGTTATCTACATGTTCGTCATCATTACTAAATATTAGTGATAAGACTTATCAAACCTATGAAAAATCCCCCTCTTTCCACAAACCTACTAGTGGTTAAACTTTTGAATATACATACTAAACTGCTTTATTATTTAAAGTAAAATGTGCATTTAATACATCAATTCTTTTATAATCACAATAACAGAATTATTTTTTTACAAGGCCTATTAGTAGTTGTAAAATAATAGTAAATTAATAGTAAATTATTGGTCAGTTTCTAATAATTTCAATTTTAATAACTTAAATTGTGGTACTGTAACGATGAAATAATAGTATTTTAAAATTACACAGTTGAACAAAATTGAAATTAGTATAGCATTATAATCCTTTAAAAACAATAACAATGCCAAATAGTCATCATGAATGAGGATATTTTTAATTCAGATGGACGGACCCAGCATTGACTATCTGCCGTGTAATAATATTAACAATTAAAAGTATTTAAATTCAACAAATCTTACTTTAAGACATATGGTTGACATAGCATTTTTGATTACCTCTTAAAAATGTGTGCAATATCATTGAATAGTGTTGTATTCAATGGCAATATAAACTATTTTTTTCATCTTTGTCCTTTTTGGTTCGTTCTTCTGTAAATAAATAAATAATAATTGAAAATTTCTTTATTTAGCGAGCGTTTTTCAGATACAATGATTCTGCTTTTCAAAAGAACTCTTCTCCTTAATACTAATAAACTATAAACTATAAACTCAGTGAAAAACGTTAGTAAGATCCAACAACCAAAGGTCAAGTGTTTGAATCAAAGGATGTGTAGGAGTTTTAACTGCAGAAACGACGGACTTGAGTGGAGAAGAAATGCTAGTGTTGACTGGGTAGTTCTACAATATTGTTGTAAAGATCATCTAATGCCGCCGAGGTGGAGGCTTACCACTAAATATAGACGAGGTTAAATTATTGTTTGTGTTAGAATCTGTAAAGCAACAGCGATCTGTTGTTATATAAAAGTCTTTGAAAAATATATGTAATTAATTCTATAAAGTCGAATTTTGTAATGTTTGAAGAGCCAATAAAGTCAATAAGATAAGGTGTGTCTGAATTTCAACCAAGCGAAAAACAAAAGACCAAATCAGTTCAAAGACCAAACGTGAATATATATAGACTGCGTTAAGAAAGGGCACATACTACATTCGATTTTTTATTTAGAGCTTGGTTCTATGCCTTCAATATTTCGAAATAAAGCTTCAGATATAAAATATTAATTGGCGTCCTTGGAAATAATTATACAAAAATAAAATGTTTATATTTGTTTTGTTTGGGTGTGAATCATATTATACGTCCATAAAGAATATTAAAAACAGTAAAATCATGTATACAATATTTTATCAATCCTTTATTGGGACGATTCATTTTCATGCCAATGTCTGAGATTAATCCCAAAGCCCGGAAAAGTTAGGGATTGTCACTTGATCTAAGAGTCAAAATTTGATTCGACAAGTAGGAGGTACAATTAAGATTGTGGATCAATAGAGTCAATAGTGCCAAACATTTTTAAGACATTTATTCTAAATTAAAATAACAAACAAAAAAATTACAGAAAACACATATTTTTCAAATTTTAAATCTACAAATAATTATTTCTTAACGAGTATTAACTTTTAATAGGTTGTGATCAAATATAGTAAACATAATATTGCGTGTTACCGAAGTATATTGCCAACTTGATATTTACTTGACTGATGTTGTACTTAAACCAATCAAGGTACAGACAAAACTTTAATTTTAGTATACTGTAGAATCGAATAGTTAGACACTGACTACCATGACTGGAGCATAATAAGAGCAGTCCATTCGGTCCATGCGGTTCACGTGTAAATCCCTTCAAGAGTTAGATATTTTCACCAGTCTGGGTTTTACACTTAGACATGTTTATGAAAGTTTTCTCATGTTGTCAGTATTTCCTCTATATCGTATACAGGGTGTCCACGGCTTCACGCTCGCCGATGTACACTGGTTTTATACTCAACTTCTCAAGACGACACGAATGTTCTATTAGTTTTCTACAAGCCCATCTCATGTCAGGTGTCACGTCATCTGCGAACAGAGTAAAATGTCAATAATCTATTGTTACACATTTGCAGTTCGGATTTTATTTTATGGTTAACTAATAAAATAATGGAGAGGAAGTCATCCTAAGCATACGTGAAGGAAAAACACGTCTACTCTTTGATTGGCATTTTTTGCATTAAGTATTGGAGTAGATGAGTGAAAGGATTTTATACTGAGAACTTTTATTGGTAGTATAATTTAGGACAGTTATACCATAGATTAAACATACTCCGTTATACCTATCTTATGCGTAAAACATTGTTCTTATAGTTTGAACTAAGATGAAAACAAAAACAAATCATACAAATTGAACATGTTCATGATGACATTGATTTGTAAACAATGCAACTTTGTAAACAACGTAAACATATTACTAAAGTATTATTCTCTTAAGAACCTACCCTTAATACACAAAAACACATAGCCTGACACAATTTCCTAACTGTTTTATGTTTTAGCATTTCTCTTACATTTAACGGCCCTGGTCCTAATTTATTTGGTTACAAAATAAAAACATCCTAAACACACTATAAACATTGAAAATATAAATGAAATTATTTTAATAGTATTGAATCATAATTTTTCAACCCGACAAAACTTTGTATTTCTGGAAAATTTCCAAATTTATCAATTATAAATAAACTGAGATGGGGACGCCACCTATATTCTAAATATTAGTGAAGGATGAATGACATATTTGTTCACTTACTGTTGTCTTTGCCTATATAAGCGATGTCCAAGTTTCTAAAGTCATAATCCATGTATTTGTCCTCTTTTGGCGTTGTGTGCCTCCATCCCGTGCCTTCATATACCTTCGCGTCTCCTCCGATCATGAAACTAAACATTAAATTTACTAACTACAATGGTCAATTAAGTACTCCATGACATACACGAGTATTTTCTTAAAATGCACAAGTTTCGAAGTAACTAGAGGTTTAATTCTTCATCACCATCCAATACAACCAATAAGCTTGAACTCCTACTACTAAAAACAAAAACGTCACCACCAAATCCATTAGGTTTGGTAGAATGCTCGTCTATGGCAAATGTAATCAACACGAATTACGATAAGAGTTATCTTGTTTACAATAAATTGTTTAAACAAAAAACAGTTTACCCTAGTAAATAAATACAAGTTTTAAGAGTGGGAATAAAACGATAGGCATACATTGATTTCGATAGTTAGACTATATCGATATTTGCGTATACGGAAATGTGTATTGTTTGATATGTCTTCAGAAATTTTCAACCGTACGTGAAAATACCAATAAACAACTAATTAATAAACCATATTAAAACTAAATTAAAGTGAAAAAAACTAAACGAGACGTTATTCTGTGTTCAGCATTAAAGGAACACAATTTCATCCCCCAAATACTTCTAACGATCAACATAACACCGTAGTAGTACTTAGGTTTTAAATTCAGGTCTTTTCCAATTGCTTTGAGTCATAAAATAATTTTAGGAAATTTATTATTTATGCTACAATTTGTTTACGTTAACGCATTCAATCAATAAAAACATTAAAACTTAATTCAATTTTGATTATTTTGTTTACGATTGTGTACAAGTCGTCGTTTTAATTTGATTTATTCTCGGAATATTATTTAACGTAACATAATACTCATATTGTTTTTTGGCGTGATTTCTGGACTCAAGGCCTATTTAATCTCATCCAAAATCGTATTTTAAAACACGCTACGACGCATAATAAATTTAGTTTCATGAAGAGCGTTTGAAAAATGTTCTATTTAGAACTAAAACTAAATATTAAGGAACACCTATCCAAGCAGAGAGATTACTAGTCACTTTTTAACACAAATCCATTGATGAATTCGTCCAACTTACTTCCACATTATGTCGGCTTGATTCAGTTTATCGATCTGCAACTTTTGGAGATCTTGGATAAGCTTCGTGCAGGAAGTCTCGTCTTTACATGTCTCCGTCCCTGAGGAAAAAGATGTTAAATAATCGTCAAATCATTGACAGAGTGGCTTGAGAACGGTAATTCTACCTGATTAGCTGATATTAGCTGATCTTTATCTTAATGATGCATGCGTTCTTTTATTACATTTTAATTTAATAAATATATGAAATGTATGTGTAAGTTCATCAACCAACTTTGGTTGACTCAAATAAAATATTAGTTATTGTATGGTGTTAGTATAAGATTTTTATTTTTATAACGATTTATTGCAAATTTAAACTTACTATAATGAAAAGCTGCCGTTAATTCAATCATGCTATTGTTTTAAGGGGAGGTTCTCAATAAATGTTAATATACACATTAAATGTTAATTTGAATCTATACAAATTAAAAACAATTCAATGGTATTGTCGTTGGTTTAATTAATTTGTTATTTAACCTATCCAATAATACCGGGACCCTCTAAGCCTAAAGTAAACTACATCAGTTTTAGACCAGAACAGACCCCATTATCCTGGGATATAAAAGGTGTAAAAAGTCATGTAAAAAGTCAGTAGCTTTTTGATGGTTCGAAGTTGGACCCAGCTATCCTTGATCATTGGGTTTTAAATTAATGATCCTGGGTAATGAAACAGCTGATCTTACTCCATAACAAAGCCACACAGACCATCTTGCTCCATTCTACACTCATCCTTTACTCCTATTTGGGTAGGTAGCGTCCCCATCTAATAAAAACGACAGAAATAATTACGAATTTAAAACACATAGTATTTAATAAAGTAATTGTTAAAATGAAGGGTGTATGCTATGGAATCTACCTGTGTATCTGAGTAGGACAGTGTCTGAAGGCAGTTCAGTCTTCAGCCTATACACAGGTACCCTGGCACCCCATTCTCTTCGCTCTATCATCGTCATGAACATGGTTGGAGGGTTCAGCATGTCTACTTTAGGGTCAACAGACCTTAGCTTCTCAATCACCATCGCTGCAAACTGGGAACACCAATAACATGTTTGATTAAAAATTAAGCATTGATTTCATTAATTGCATTTGTATAGAGTTATTAGTTAATGATGAAATTTAAGACCATATAATGAATAAAGCTGAATTTTTCATCTGACTGTATGAAAAAACATAATTTCCTGCCGTTTGTAAAAGAGATTGTTTTGAGATAAATCCTAAAGGATTCTTTAACGTATTTTAGAGTAGTATAGTTTCTTTCCAGTTTTACATATGTATTTTTTTGATCAAATGTGGGGCCATTAGTTAATTTTTTTTAATATCGTATTAAATTACCACTTATTTGATTAAATAATTACTGTATTAGTATTACACCTATATTTTACTGCAACAAATATATGGATCAAAATTAGCTTCAAATTATTATTTACCCAAACTAATGTTCATAAGTGTCTCTCATAGTTTGTAAGACGTTTCAGTATATAATTACCTCTTCTTACTTGCTATTAGTTTAGCAATAGATCATTACTAAAATTATTACGTATAATGATTTAATTTACTATAAAAATTTAATAATCCTTACTAAAACACTATTTAAGTTCTAGTTTGAACAACATATCAGTTCAATACTGGAGTGTGTACTTAACACTTACTAGATCCGTAAATACTTACTTAATCAATATCTTTGTTTTCCAATGTGTATTCTCTTTTGATATGGAACAAACTAAGCCTATCCGATATAATACATTAACTTAGTTAAAGGGTTATCAATTTTATCAATATTTAAATCTCTAACTTAGAATAATTATAAATCCTAAATAATTTTAGTATGACCAGCTCAGTGATATTCACAACTCTAGCATCTGCGTGTGTTTCTTTACTAGTTTGAACGTTGTTTGACATCTATTTCTCGTTTTCGTAATTTTCAATGTAACAGCTATTTGGATTTTCGTATAATTATATGTTAAAATAAAAAAAAGTTAAAATTTTTTTTATTTAAACGTTTAATGATTTAGAAATATTTATTGAACTCATTTTAATTTAAAGCATAAATTGAAGTATAGGTGTAATAAAAATAAAATAGGATACAATAAAATTTTATACATAATAAATTTAATTTACATGTTATTCTCACTTTGATTCACATGCTCATCATACAAAATATTTCGCTAGTACAACAAAATAAAGTTGAAAATATATTTTCAAACGCTTGTTCATTACAATAAAATAATATTGAGGTTGAAACATTAACAAGGAAAATCGAGAATTTCATATTACAAATCCATATTTATGTTCAAATATAACAACAGTTATTATCTCTAGAAATTCTTCCATTTTGATGTAAAAATATAGAAATTGGACCAAACTATCCACATTAAAGAGAGAACTTCTTAGTGACTTCTCAGTTTTGAAAAATTCAAACGAAATTCCTATTCACTCACAACCAAACGTTAAACCACAGCTCGCTAACTACCAAGAAACACAGACAATCGGAACTCAACTTGTTGCAGATTTTGTACGCATTTTTGCTTGGGTCAGAAGTCCTAGGTAAGTGGAGGGCGGCTCAGTGATTTGAGGCTAAGGGGATAATCACCCCAATGCAATCCAACGGTGACAAATCAGTGATCTTTGACCTCGGTGCATCACTGCATCAATGATCACTGCATCACTGTCTCGCTACGTGTTGTAATGATTAGAAGCTTACAACCAGCTAAGAGATGATTTCTGTTATTAAAACCCATTAGGAACAATAAAACTTGAGGTCATCCGTGAGTCTTGGAGTTGGAAATTTTTGGATCTTACTTTCCATCGTTTGAACCAAAGAACTCTTCTGTAGTTACATTGAAGTTGTGTTAGGTCTTTGACTTGATGAACTTGATATTCAAATTGTAACAATAGCAGGTTGTGACTCGTTCAAATAACTGCACAAGTCCTGACTTCAACTTGCCAATGTTATGTCAGTGCTTAAGTCATTGATTTTGAGTAGTTAGTGGACGTTTACTATTGCAAAATCTCATGTGTGTGATGTGTAGATCACTGATGTCTACTAAATAATTATCTCTTATTTGAGGGTACATTTGATTTCTTTTGTCATAAGATTAGAGTTCAAGCAATGGTTCAAGCAACTTAATAATTCTACTAAATCAAATTGATTTAAACTACTTAAAATAACAAGAACAATCAGTTAACAAAGAAACGCCCGGACTGGGTGAAATATTATTGAAATTATCTTCAGCTGATCCAAAAGCAGAATAAATCCATAAGGAATTATGTTCAATCTTTATTTAAACTCGTGAGTACCTAATGAGTACTCTTTGATAATTGTCATACTGTAACTATCACCCATGAACTGGTTTTATTACAATTTCACGTTTCCCAGTAGTTTTTTCAGTAAATATTACGATTAGAATAATCACCACTTATTCTTTTCCAAGTGATCTCAGAAGATAGTTATTTGTCACGATTGTATATGCTACACACACAGTCTGTTATATATTCCCCCACCAAGGGACCCGAAGAACGCTCTCGGTGGGAAAGGAATTACAAAGGTCAGTAGTGTCTAATACGAGCAAGAGTAGAATTAATTCCTGAAGCTAGATAGGGGATGCGTAATCGAAGGCTAAGTGTCAATTTCAGAAGTTGCGTTATTATCGGAGTGCCTCAGCTGTGTGAGGCAATCTTTGCTGGAATGTAGCGTGATCTACTCGCGGTCGCTGGGAACTCTACAGATTGGCGGATTGTTATGTATTATTTTTACACCCTAGGTAATGTGAGTCTACATTTTGTTCATGTTGTTAGCCTCCGGATCATTGGTATAGTAATAAATAATGGTTTAAATGCATTATACTGTCTTCGATAGATTTTAACTTTGAAGAGTTCTTCTGGAATGCACTAATTTCAACTAGTTAATTTCAACTTGTGAAGTTCAGTAGGAGGGTATATTTACTAGGAAGAATAAGAAAATTTATTTTTATTTGTATTTTAATGAGATTTCCACAAGTGTACAATAAGCCGCTAAAAATTTCCTTATATAATTACTGTACAACAATTTATTTTGTGTCGCAGTGAACGTAATACTATTGACGGGAACTGAAGTAGACTTCCCATATATAAAATGGACGAGCTGTTTTCCATGATTTTTTTGCGATTTTTCTCCAAATGAACATGGTTGAGTGAGCCACTTACAGTGAGTGCTAGTTTATAACATTATATTTTCTAATTCATTATTTGTACTGAGCTATCTAAAGTGGTGTAAAAGATGGTATAGCTTACAACAAGATGTCATATCAGTGTTTTTGTTGTTAAAATGTACACATATTCGACAGAAATTAGTAATTTATATCAGCGCAATCTGTCGGTGACTCGATACATATACGTCAATTTCGATTTAAGAGCTGGTGACAACTTTAAAGTGGGGATTAAAAATCTAAGGCTTCACTTAATAAAGGATACGTGCATTAGTCAATAAAATATAAACTCTATTTTATTTTTCTAACACTTTTTGTTTTATCTTGTACCTATTATATCCTTTCAATGAAGCCCCACACGTACGATATTCCATAAAAAATACTAAAAGTAATTACAACTCAAACTAGAGTAAAGAATCAATACAACTATGGACCACTAAGTTATTCTTGCAAGGAATGGTAATAAAATGATGAAAACACGGGATGGAAGGATTCCAACAATCTTATCACGTATCGGAAACGTGGCTTGTCGTGATAAAAGAACAACGTGCACGAACAATGATAACATCGTTATCAACAATCAGCTGATCAACCTGACATTACAAGACATTGTTGTTGTATTGTTGGCGGTCGGTTATCGGTGAAATATGTATTACAACGGTTGTCTTCGTGTAGCTCCTTCTTGGAACTGTTATTTTGGCTTGCGTCCAATCTGTGAATGATGCCTTTACTTTATAATAAGGTACAGCTTTTTTTACAGTCTACATTTTGAAAGGTGTATACATTACATATTGCTGTTTAAAATGAAGAAAGTAAAAAAAGTCGCCTGCTGGTTGAATATTATGGTATAGTTTTTAGCTTAGGCCTATAATATTTTGAGATATATAAGCTCTCAACTCTATATTTACTACGTCGAGCATAGGTAAAGAAATGTGTTTCTGCTTAGCCATCTAAAATTAAGAAATATATTGTGTATTTTAGCAGACTCTGTATTTTAACGTATTTTTACTGCATTATTCTTGCATTTTTACTATGTATCCTTTTACATTCCTCCTAAAGTAAAAGGTTGTATGGTAAAGATTAAAAAAATGTGATACCATACAATTTTATACAAACAAGGGCTTCCCTAGTTTATATTTGCTTTATTATTCTGTATATCTTGAACTGATATTATAACAGATCTTACAAAAAATATAATCATGACTCAGGAAAATTCTTTCCTAGGACTTTCTGCAGGCTATGTAACAAATTGTTTTAAGGAAATGATAACAAATCATGCTTAGCCGTAGAAAACTATACTAATCAACATATATAAGTAAGAAACGTATTTATACATTATGAAACTGAATACGTAAAAATGATCCAAGTGAAAGCGATCCTCACAAATTTTCCCCTACTAAAGACATCCGCCGGTTACGCTGGTAGCGGATACGCAACCACACCCGATGGTGGTATAATTTTGTACGAAACCAAACGTACGAGGCCCGGGGCCGGGGGAGACACACGGCATAATGACGGGGGCCCGACAGGGGGCTATTAGAGGGGGGCACCACCCACTGGCTGATAAAGTGGTGGAGGCCTATGTCTTCATTATACCCAAGTTGTGGCTGCCCCAGTTTGGGACATAGGATTGTTTTTGAGTTTATTGCAGGTGTTTGCAAAAGTCCGAGATGAAAAATTGATATTTTGGGTGTTGTTTATCTTAGCCATTACAGTTACGTGGTGATTGCGGTTTTGTGATGAGTGAAAACCATTACGTATATTAGGTTACTGTAGAATAGATTTATTTCTGATGTTTGCTGTAACAAGATGACTTGTTTTGTATTGCCCAATACCTTATGAAACGGAAAAAACGTACTCGTTAAGGCCTGGGGGCATGTTATGGCATGTGTGTACCAACCCCTGAAATAAACCCCGACTTTCTTGTAAAATACACTAAACTTTAAAAATACAGTTTAGTTTGAAATATAACCATATAACTCTCTCTTGATCGGTTATGATTAAACTATAGAAAACAATATTTCATTTAACACTGGGAAATCAGTGACAAAGAGCACAATGAAGAGTTATAAACTTAAAAAGATGAACACGTTGAAAACTCAAGCAAACATTAGTTATTGTTTGAACTACTGGATGATTTGAGATATGAATCTCAACGCTCAACTCTATCCCCTCCCATTCCAACATATTATTTAGTCGTGATAGTGATAATGACCTCCGATATTGAGCTTTTTGATGCGGATAGATTTGCTGTGAAATCAAGAGATGATGGCTACTACCCGGTAAGTGATGATTATGATCAATATAATATAGCTAAGTCGTCGTGAACTAATAAACTTAAACTGTTCAAGGGTGTGATGAATATAAAACTAACAATAAAAGCAAGCACTTGTAACAAAACAGTAAATAATCGTCATAAAAAAGTATAATTATGCTTTGTCAAATAAATATAGATGAGACATAATAAAAATAGATTTTCAAAATACAGTAATAAACATACTACAGGGTTAGGCAAAAGTCTGGAACCCCCCAGTTAATATATTGATAATATATTGATATTGACCTCTACATTATTACATTATTTGTCATGAGAGCCGAAGCCCCCTGACTGCATACCCGGTACCTATCCTTTAGGACATACCCGGGCCCCATGATGTAGGCCGAAGCTTACGCATCAACCTTTAGCACATCATGGGCGGATGACTTAAGGTCATCAGGCTCGCCGGCTGCCGAAGCAGACCCTTCGGAAGGAGGGTTGCCCCTCAATCCTAACCAGGGATTCCGGCTGCTTGTTTAAGCGTCACTCCACCTGGGTTCCACTAGGTCAGGACCTAGAGGTCCATGGTAGAGCGCCCCGACGCATTTAGTGCAAGCAACACTCGGGACCTATCTAATCCCTGACAGGCAGAACCCGCCATCAATAGCCAGGAGGAAGGGGACCGTCAGCACGCTGACGGGGGGAACCCCAACCTCCCATTTACACCACTACCCGATCGAGGCCTTACCCATTGCTGGGAAACCAGAGATAACCAGAGCGATAGATCCCCAGATACCCCTGGCGGGCTCGGACCCAGCACCCGATCTACTATAACCTCACAGTAACCTCAGTGGTTTGGTGTTGATCTGATATTGACCTCTGGTTTGCACCATTCAATTTCTCTTGATAAACCCTTTAAAATGAGAAGTCACATGATAGGTGTTTACATTTGAAAATTTGGGGCTGCCCCCAAAATACCCCATTTCGGGGGCTGGGGCAACGTTGTGACTTTGATGGAAAAGTGCAATTTCTTATGTTGTAAATATGTGCTGAGAATATAAAAAGTTAACTGGGGGGCTCCAGACGTTTGCCTAACCCTGTATACGAATTGTAAAATTATAATTATATTATTCTCATTTCAATCGTAAAAAGTAAAACCAGCATGCTAAGTAGATTTTTTTTAAATTTATTTAGTTAAAGCTCTTTTTTCAAATTGGAAACTCAAACATATATTGAACATACTGTTAACCTCTAAATACGTAGATGTTGATTAACTTCTTTATTTTATTTTTTGACGTCTTTTATTTTATGTCAGTTTCTACAATAATAGTTAGATTGATCTTGAAAGATACTTACAAACTATGGGTAGGTACACAGTACAAATTATAAATTTATCAGAATTCATTTTCTATTGAATTTAGAATAGGTAAAATATTTATTAATTTGAAATATTCTTTGGAGTTTATACTATTAAGCAGATAATTCTATACTGCAGGACAAACGGGAGAGGTGGTGATTGTCACGACAAAAAATATAGTAGGCCTATAACTCTTATTTAAACCTAAGTTGCACTAAACAAATTATATTGCCAGTTCTAAATTTGATGGTACCATCTCCTTGTTTCTTCTAAGGTTAAGATTACTATTTAAACCCGGGGGATATTTGGAAGAGTTTTTAATAACATTATCAGTTATTGATAATTTTCCGAGTTACAGATTTTAGCACTCAATGCATATTCTGCAGATAATTTTAAACTCATTATTCCCCAGGTTATCCTCAACCTCCAGATCGTGCCGAGGGAGGAGTGGGGGGCTTTGCCCCCTCGGACCCTTGGGGAGGCCCAGGGAGGGATCGTGGGCAACATCGTCGCTACACTCAACACTGATACAACCCCCTGCGTAAACCCTGAGGAGTGCGAGAGAACTGTGCGGGAGATTCAGAGAAAACAGCTGCAACAGGGATACAGCGATATACAGTACAAGTAAAGAATTTGATTACATTCAGCTAGTACATCATAGCTGTAGATATGATACTATATAATATATATATAATATAAAAAACCCGTGCTTTGCATCGGAGAGTGGACGCGGAAGAGAAAAAATGGCTCTTCAAATATACCGTATGAAATAACTACACACTCATCACGATTTTATCATCATCCTATCACACTTTAACATTAATCCATAATTTTATTCTTCTTCCCCAGTTTTCTGGTTGGTTGTGACGGGAGGGTGTACGAGGGAAGAGGGTGGTACTGCAAGTCTTGCCCTAAGTTGGAGACTCCAAAGGGTTTAAATACAGAAAAGGCGAGGCTGGACATTGCCTACATTGGGGACTGGAGAAGTGAGTAACTGTGTTGTTTTTTTATGGCAACGGTCCAAACCCTGGTTTTGTTACTACCTAACATCAACCTTTTATAAGATAGCTTAATAACTAATTGAGTGCATCGCAACTGGATCCAGAATTGACTGTTATGGATCGAACCAGCTACCTTCGGACATGGAAGCCGAAAAATTTATTGGGGACCCAGAAAAGTAATGACTACCGAAAACTTGGTCCGTAGTGGGACAAAAATTGTTTTCCTAGTTGTAATACATCTTACCTAATTAGGCTCAATATTTTCCAACTTTAAAATAACATTGAACTGTCGCCTCTAAAATATATATGATAGATAATGTCTTAGCACGAGTTACCATGGTAAAGATTAATGAAATCGTAATGGTGAATGAATAAAGGATTTACTTTGACCTAAGCTACAAATTTATTTGCCAAGAATATTTTTCCGTTACATTTTCTTTTAACAAAATAACCTTGAATAGTTTAAAATCATGTAAGATTTTATAGCGAAATATCAATTATATTAATTTGTTTTATAAGTGGTACTAAAGACACTTATCATTAAGGAAACTTATTATTAATTTACAGTACAGTATTAATGTAAACCTTATAATAGCGTTCCAAATAATGGTTTCTGAAAAATATTGTACAAGAGATTTTATATGTATTTCAGATGATTTGAACCCAGCCTTCTCAATGCTGGATCCTACTTTCACTTTATTCATGTTTGGTATGCAAGGCAATTATATAGAGGCTAAATACAGATTTTTTGAGTTGGACAAAAGATATGTGAAGCCAGAAAAAGAACCAGAGATCAATGATTTTCAATGATTCTCAAACTACCGACGAGGCAAGAGTCACATACCTGCAGTGATTCATAGAACTAAACGTTGATGTGCAAGAGTTTAAAGGTGATAAAAGTCAGTTTCAAGTGATTGGACCAGATTAATCTACAATTATTTTACACATTCCTCTTGATATTATGAGTTATATACCATCTATGAAATCTTGTGGATTGAGGGTGAAATTATTAAAAACTAGGGATATAAAAAACATATTTTACTAAAACAATTAAAATATATTTTGTTAAAGGCTTGGTTGAAATGCTTTTCACTAAGTCCAGCAAAGTTCTTAGTTTTTTTTTTTTATGTAATAGGTGAGTGAGGATAGAATTTTATAGCTAAATTATTAACTAAATTAGGACTAAATTATTAACATATTGTTGTTTTTGAAATTTTAGTCAAATATTTTTTAGTCAAATATTTTGTATAGTTTAAGCTATTGAAATTCTATTTAACATATTCCAGTAGTTTGTATTTTTTTCTATGTTAACGTATAGAAATTATATTGTTTCTTTATTTTAATCGATCTTTTTAATTAATATGTTTTAAATATGTACACATAATACGTGTAAAGTAAGGTTATAAAAATCTTAGTTTAAAAAATGAAATAAAACATCTACAATAAACGGGTTGCAATTAAAGTCGTGTATACAGCTTCATGTTTTTCCCCTCTGGTTTAGGATAGTCCTCAGGTCTGAAGATCATATCGTCCAGGACTACGAAGTCTCGAACCAGCATGTTTAACTGAATACCAAGCCTGACCAGTTTGCTAGCGGCGTTCTTCATTTGTTTTGTAACATCCTCTGAAATAGTTTATATTTAAAAACTATTCATCACCATCTCCAATATACGCAGTTATATATATATATATGTTTAACTTAGATTAAAATTGATGGAGTTGTGGTTTACCTAAGAGTAAAAAAGTTTTCTTCGGAGTAAACGATTCACACAATTACAAGTTTGTTTGTTTGTCATTTCTAAAAGATTGTAAGATTGAGTTAGATAGCTTAATCATCTAAAAAATCATATGGTTGTTTAAAATAAGTTTGTAAATATTTGAGAATATTATGTATAAGATTTATAAATAGGATTGTGAAAGCCATAAAACAGGATTCAATGTACGTTTTTTAGGCACGAGCATGGGATTGTTTTTCACATTACTTCAGGCTAGACCTAGGGGTTGCGGCATTATCACTTGGATAAAATATGTTTAATCTATGATAAAATCCATTGGTGACTTGGCGGGTATCGAACCCGGGACCTCAGGGACTGAAGTCCCGCGTCTAACCACTACGCCAGCTCGCTCCCCACCAATGTACGTAACAGAACTGAGTTATAATAATGGGATATAAATGTTGAGTAATTTGAAGTCGAAATATTTTGGTTATGACGTTTTAGGTTTTCAAACGATATCCTGCTCATTTAAAGCCTCTTTCTTACGTTATTTAGCCATCATTTTCTGTCTATATGGCCCTCAAGGCGCTTTGCATGGAACAGGCCAAGTCAATACAAGAAATTGGCAAGTCGATACAGTAAGAGTTTCCTAAAATAAACTAAATCAATTCTAAAACCAAAATAAAATTAACTGATAAATTTAAAGTGACCTGGGAACCTAATCCACTACATTGCTGCGTTGTTTTCCCGGTTCACAGCGCTACCGATGGAGTCACCAGGCACGTGTTTGAAAAATGGATCGTTTGAAATAATTCACCAATAAAATTACACCAGTTACTTGAAATGACCAATCCTAAGTAGATTTTTCCAAATGACAGTAGTTTGAATATCAATATCGCCAATATACACACCCTCTTTGCTGCAAATGTAAGCGACGTCGAATGATTTCCAATCCCAGGACATGTTCTCTGAGTCCTTTGTAGCGGAGTATTTCCATCCCCTTCCCTCGTAAACTTTACCGTTCCCTCCAATCATGAAACTAAACAAAGAACATAACATTACCTCACCTGTATAATATAGCATAACATAGCAAACACCAAATATCTTACTTTTTAAATATAGTAAAATTTTAATGAATGTAATGGATTTACAGGAAAAACTTAAGTGTTTTATTTTGAAAAACTGCAAAACATAATAAAAGCAAAAAATAATTAATTTGTAATTGTCACGCGTTAATTATCAAAATCAAAATCATATTAAACAGCGTGGTAGCTTAATTTTGCTTTATAACATTCAGTACAATAATTGTTAATTATTAGCACAAAACAATATGCCTTAAACCATTTAGACCATTGTAAATTGTTCTTTGAATGTGACAAGAACTAACGAAGCAATAATATTGAATCACATATCTTTGTCAATTACAGTATTTTCGTCTAATGTTTTCCTTTCACTCAATTGTGGACTTTTTTTACCAGCATGTGGTCTCACTCCAAACAACAACTGCTCCAAAAATAATATATTACTAAGGATTTACTCCGAAAAAAATTCACTTCTAAAGAACTGCTCCGAAAAGAATGCGCTGCTAAGGAACTGCTCAAAAAATAATTAGAATATACTACTTCGAAAAGAATTAAATGCTAAGGAACTGCTCCAAAAAGAAGAATTCACTACTTTGGAAATAATTAAATGCGAATGAACTGCTCCAAAAAGAATTATAATTCACTAATTTGAAAAAAATTAAATGCTAAGGAACTGTTAAAACAAAATTAGAATGCCCTGCTTCTAAAATAATTAAATGTTTAAGGAACTGCTCCGTGACAGTAGGAAATGTGAGGCCTGCTACGGAAGGCACTGCTGAAAAATGAGTTTCAGAGCAGTGCATTTCGGAGTTACGACTAGGTCTCACGCACTTCCATTGTATGTCAGGTAAGTTCCTCTTCAGCATATGTTCTTGCTGCACCTCCCGCAGTATTCTAGCACAGTAGTTGTCTCCGCGACACACCCCAGTCCTCGTGTACATCAGCAGCATGAAGATGTGAGGTAGGGGATGTGTAGACAGGTCCAGGGTGTAGGGGTCTGCAGCACCCCACTCTGACCTTGGCACAATCTCTAGCGGGGTCTTGAATATGTCTAGATACATGGGTTGGAAACTCAAAATAAACCCGCAGGCAATACATGATGTATGTAAATTTATACTATACATTATTTAACTGTCCTAGGTAGTTCAACTAGTAGTTCAAGCTCAACTAAAGTCACTGTTATTTTCCTTTGATAGGACGATGTTTATGTAAAGACATTGCTATTGTAATTGGTGTTAACTAACTCGGTTGAAATCCCATCTGCTTGGTTTAAATAGGAATATATAAGATGATGTTGTTTACAATGATGCGTATAGTTTATGATGTATAGTATAACTACCCTCTTAATAAAAAAAGGATACAATACATCAGTTTCATACATATCCATAATGATATTTAGGCAAATTTAGTGAGAAAGTAATGAGGTACTAATACTATAGCAGATTAATGCATGAGAAAGTTCTTTCAATTTTACCCCATTAAACCAATAATTGTATCATAATTGAACCATGTTTTACATTGGTTATAAACAAGCACTCATTCCCCTTCTTAAACCCTGGCATAACCTTATTGAGTAAAGTTTTTTTTAGGCAGAGCTTGCAGCACTGTATTTCTAACGCTGGATACTAAATTTAACTGGAAACTGACAATTAATTTCACCAGAGAGCCTATCCAGAATTCTGCTGCATTTACTTACAACAACTTTATTTTAAACTTGTCGAATAATCTAGACTTACTAAAAAGGACGCCAAAGAAAACGCCTCTTTCATTTTATAATACCAAAAGTCATCCACAACGGTATACTGTATGTTGAAACAAATCATGATAACTATTGATTGTGATTCAATTTTCACCTCGTTTAAGAGCTCAATAAGTCATTAAAAGAAGAAGGTTCAAGATGAGTTTTTCAACTTTATAAATAGTATTATCAAACTATAGATTATAGATTATTACAATAATCGATTCTATAAAATATTAACTTACATAGGTTATCATCCTCAGGGTCAGGTATACACCGTGTTCTAGGCTCATTGAACTCAAAGCTCGGGTTCTTCGCGAACATATGGTCCGCCATCTTGGAATTGTGTCAGTCATTTGAAGAATCTGTAAAAATACAGATCTGGCTTATAGTAGTGTATGTTGTATGGTTTATGTTTCCTAAGTGAGCTACATAGCTCAATAATCGATCTCGCTGGCATTGTACAAATCGTATTTAAAAATATAGACAGTTTGATTGCAAATTAAAATTAAATCCAAAAGCAAATTATTCAAGCGCTGACACATTTTCACAAAGGATCTTGAAGATAGTAGAGTATTGTTTATAGTAAATAGAAGAGTATACAACCATCCATGCAAAGGTTCAAAGTGGTTGGCGTAAAAATACGTATGGAACGCTGGAAATTAAAATTGAAAAGACAGGAAAAGATGTAGTGGCATCTGTAATAAATATTATTGAATACCTTCTTTTGTTAAGTAAGAAATTCAATCTTCAAAATTAAGATAAACATATATTTATAATGAGAGTGTTGCAAGCAAAGAGTGTTACTAAGAAAGTTCATAATTAGTGTTACAAGTGAAGTAATGAGATGTTTCAAGATAGCATTATGTCTTAGAATTTCATCCAACGGAAATTAGGAATGCCATTGAATATGGCTGGGTGGAATGTAAACTTGTGGAGTAAGGCATACTATAATATAATTTAAAACCAAGAAGGTCCCTCCCCATTTGAGCCATTGCGTGGCTCTAACAAGACTATGAACTCAATTGTTCAGAAGGCATATTTTTGAATACTATTTATGTCTTTTGAAGGTATTTCGAGCCTCCGAATTCATCCGCTAGCATTTGGGAGATTCATTGTTGTACTTTTTAACCTTTGTAGGCTGGTGGCCTCTTAACCTTGCATTTGCCTGTTCATATGAGTGACTGAGGTTTTATGTGGAAGATCTCCAGCAGACATGGGTGAACTGTACTGACAAAAAGTAAAATCAGGTACCAGGATCCGAACCTACGACATCGTTGCCTTGGGCCGAAGTCTGTGGCACTTCTAACTGAGCCACCGGCTCACCTCCCTGATATGAATTTGATACTGACGGTACAGTATTTAGTAGAGGCTTAAATGAGCAGCTGGGGGTAACATCTTCTTAAGTCTACATAAAACAATTATCTAAATATTAAATAAGCAGCAATTATAACAAATATAAAAGTAAATAAACCGTCCTAGTATGTTAAACAAATCATGACACGTATCTGTGAAATCTCAGTTACTCCGCGGTGAAACGTATGAAGGCGAGTTACTAATGAGCATTACTCAAAAAAGGCTTAACAATCTATGACATTTCCAACAAAAAGAAAATCCAGGAAGATATGATTCGAGGAAAGAAAGAATCTCGGAAGATCGGAATGAGAGGAGTCTTCACGTCTGGTGAGTGGAGAGTCGTCGCCGTGCTGTCTGCCGTAGAAGGATCAGTCTCAGGATACAGGATTTGTAGGAATGTAGCTGTAGTCATGTGGTAGTCTGTGTACTTAGAACTTGTCAAACCTTTAGTCTCGAAACTGAGAGGAATAATACAAGTGTAGAGCTTTGATAACAGGATATTCATCGCATCGTATTCAATATTGTAAATCTGTGAAGTATACCAAGATTTATAATACGTGTGGATGTAGTTGTATTTTGTTGGCAGCAAGCTGGTCTATTGGTAGAGAGTGGGACTTTGGTCCTGGGTTCAAATTCCACGAAATCACCATTTTATTTTTCCAAGTGATAATGCCGTGACCCCTAGGTCTAGCCTAAAGTAATGTGATCCTGGGCTATAGCATAATGTCCTAGAAACAAACATTAGCTTTTTGGTACGATATGTTGCCTATATAATATAAGATTTCGCTTTTACATGTTAATGCACTCTAACGTTTTCCTTTAAAGGGTATACTAGTTGTTGGAGCCCAACACCGATAAAATTTACCTGACACAAATAGAAATGCGTTTCAAATTTAGTAGTACCATAGATAAAACATACTTCCTTAGTAGATTTTCCATCCTCATGGAACAGCTGAAGCCAATTTTATCGTTGGTTCTATCCGGTGCACTGTAGAGGTCGAGTTTATTTTACAATTTGTTTCTTGTTATTTCAGTAATTTAAAACCCCGTTTAACCAAATAATACCACATAATCATAAACGATAACTGTACCTCTAGTTATATAAGTAAAGCACAAATCATGAAATTAACTCTAAAATAGTAGAAACAAAATTTCGTCGACACTAGCAACCCGTGTTACCGGAAATGAACTAGACACGAAAAACGAGCTTCAAAATTTACAATGGGATGGGAAGTCTACTTGTGTTTGTTAGTCCATGGTACAACAGTACGATTTTCAACAGATGTGATTAATTTGTCAAACCATATTCAACCTTCATCCATCATACCATTACATAACTTACTATTTCTAATGTTATAAATGAAAGAAACTAATAATACGGGTTTTCTTATCTATTCATAATCTTTTGTCTCAAAAACAACTTTTCTTCAATTTTGTCCAACGGGAAACACGGCAATATTACAGTACACTAAGCTTATTACAGTATAAGCAAAGGATATATTTACATAAATCGTGCAAAATATTTTAAAAAACCCACAGACATTTACATATAGACATTTTCAAACTTACGCATTTATTAAGATATTTGATTTACACAAACTTATTTACATATACATAATGAAGCAAATGGGGCATCGTTTCCCCTGGGATTATAAGAGTTGGGTGTCATTGTCATCGCACCAGTATTGTCATCATATGTAAATACAGCTACATGGACAAAGCTCATGCTTCCTAACCCGCGCGGTTGCCGGCGTGACCGCGTGCGCGCGCTAACGACGACGTAAAGCGCAGGATTACCACCGGTAGCGGACCGCGTCCCCATATTGAATATTACCCAGCTTTCTGGCGGGCTGTCCAATTTATACAACATTTTATGGGCCTCCTCGAGCCATAGCGAGGCTAAATTATGTCTTGTTGGTAGCTTATATTTTGTTAAATCTATTGGTTGTCAAAAGCGACAAGTAAGTGGCATCTTAGCCACACGCTTTGATGGTTGTATTTCTGGGAGAGCTTTATCGCCAGTAAAATAACTTATGGATTAGTGAGTGTATTCTGATGTATTATTTAAACTATTTTGCTTTGTATGTTTTTGTTTACATAGATAAATTCATTATTTAAATTATATATGTTTTAATAACGTATCGTTTAAGGGAGATAATGTGACAAAGCACATAGACGGATTGACTATCCAGAACAATATTTATCATGCCTTATGTCGTACGAATAAATATTAGGTAGGCCTATATTTAACTGTGCTGTTACGGTTTATTAAACAATAAAAAATGTATGTTTTCATTAAATTGGCTAAAAACTGTACCATACCTTAGAGTAAAATATCCTAAATATTTGTTGAAAGCTAGTAAATGGGTTATGTCAAGACGATTCAAATAAATGTAGCTTTAATAAATACAACAAAAACTGTCCAATTCGATAGAACAGGGACTTCTTGGTTCATACAATTCTCCTTAGCAAATTAATAAAAAAAACTAATTTTTTTTACTATAATATTGAATTTATCTATTATCAATTGAACAAAAAAAAAATAATGTCAAGGATCGTGGCGTCAGCGGCGGATAAAGTTATTTTCTATTTCATAGTTTGCCTCTGAGTTTAACACTTATGGATATACACGCTAAAACTAGTGTAGTGAGCAGAAGGATGAGGTGCGAGCACAGCGATAAGACCGTAACTACAACGATGAACTTAACTGAAGATGGAGACTGGAGACTTAAATGGTTGATATGACGGAAGTTAAGGTGGAAACTGCAGACCTTAACAGTGGATATAAGTGAAGTAAAGGCTTAAACTGGAGACTTTAATGGCTGATATGACTGAAGGTAAGGTGGAAACTGGAGACTCTCTTTGGTGGATATAACTGAAATTAATGCTTAAGCTGGAGACTTTAATGGTTGATATGACTGAAGTTAACGTGGAAACTGGAGACTTTAACGGTAGATATAACTGAAGTTAAGGCTTAAGCTGTAGACTTTTATATGGTTGATATGATTGAAGTTAAGGTTGAAACTGGAGACTTTATTGGTTGATATAACTGAAGTTAAGGCTTAAGCTTAACACTTTAATGGTTGATATGAATGAAGTTAAAGTGGAAACTGGAGACTTTAACGGTTGACATGACTGAAGTTAATGTGGAAACTGTAGACTTTAACGGTGGATATAACTGAGGTAAAGATATGACTGAAGTTAATGAGGAAACTGTAGACTTTATCAGTGGATATAACAGAAACTAAGGCTTAAGCTAGATACTTTAATGGGTGATATGACTGAAATTAAGGTGGAAACTGGATACTTTAATGGTTGATATGACTGAAGTTAAGGGGGAGATTGGAGACTTTAATGGTTGATAAGACAGAAGTGAAGGTTGAAGCGGTATATAATATAATTCATTATAGTTCTCCATGTACTTTATTACTTTATTAATTTTAAAATGTTGAAGAAAAAATAAAATGTGAAACAAACAACATTATGATATCCCTTGACCAGTACCGGAAGCCTTCACCTCTACTGTTATACGCTAATTAAGTAATCTTCGCGCAGACAGATAAATCAAATACTAAGCATTACTACACAGCACTGAACGTAATAAAGTACTCATGAACATAAACACGCTAGTTTAATTACCTAACAAGAGGTGCTAATAATTACTAGTGAAGGTAATTACTAACTCGTTATTGAGGAATGCAGCTCATCAGGAAAGTGCGATGGCCTCTGTCTCTAACGAGCTTATATTGATAGGGCCCGGTTTAAATTTATGCTTTTATTATCTAGTGGTTAGTCGAGTAATTAATGTAGAAAGCTTAATTTTATTAGAAAATTATCGATGAATTTATTTTGACCTGACAATATTACCTCCATATTGGGAATTAGTGCTGTCTTGAAAACAAAAATGGAGATGAAATGAGACCAAATTTTTAAATAATAAAGTGGTTAAGTAGTCTCATCGTCACGTTTATTGGGCGTAGGGATATGATGCTAAAATATTTACCATATGTAAAGTTTTAGATGAAAAATAGATATTTTTCATTAACATAAAATCGAAATGGTGGGCTATTTGCTATTTTAAAACGAATTATTATACAACAATGGTCCACATGACGTTGATTATGTCTTTATTTAATTTCTTTATTAATTAATAGCTGAGTTGCATAGTCACTCTAAGTGTACACTATGGAAGTATACAATTAAAACAGGTATAAACTAGTTTAAACTATTTTTAACCAATGGCAAGTATAAACAGGAAGTAGTTTATATTCATGCAAAATCTTATATTGTTACCCAACCAGTTATCCAACATAAGTTATCCCTAAATAATCCTTAGTTTAGTGAAGTTAAATATGAAAAAACATCTTCAGCTAAACCTTGAAAAAACAACAAGGAAATCCAAGGAGATCAGATTTTGATTCAATTCAATCCACGTTGCCGTCGACATTCCTATCTCGCGCTTCTACCTTGGACTTGGACAGAATCGATACGTTTTCCTGATCATCATCTCAAGTTAAGGGTTTAAATATGGACGTGAATTTAAAGGAATACCATACTCTAAAAAAGTCTAGGATCCAAAATTAAAACTGATGAGGTAACTTAAAGTTTGACATATACCTGTAATCATTATTACCATATACCTGTATTAATCATTATTCAGTGCATTACCACCTTTACAGTCTTTTCTTGAAAAAAAAAGTAAAAGCTCTAAGTAATGTACTTTGAACCATATCTTGAGAACTATATCTAGAGAAAGCTCTCTAAATACTTTTTCAGAATAAATATAACAAATATCTATCACTAATATAAAGAAAAGTGTTGGGAGTGTAATGTTGAATAAAAATCTATATAAACATTCACCTGTTATTTACGTCAATAAATTCGGAGTAAACCTTGGACTTATATCGTTATCTATATATATAATTCCGTAAGTCAAATTTTTGTAAAGAAATTGTGAGTTACTGGATGGCCGTAGAAGGATGGGAGGGGTCTTATTTTAAAGGTCTTGACGTGAATTTTGAAGGAAAACTATTCATTTTTCTTAATTATGCACCAAAAGGTTATTACGGAATAAATTAATTCACATTTAAATAGCACGGGAATCTAAGTCATGTCTACTTTGTTTACTTTAAAACATGTGGTTTAACTTTATTTACAGCATATGGTAATTTGTATTATGTACTGTGCATGGTGGAAGGAAAAAACATAGGTGTGCTATTCCCGTCATATTCTGACGTCACTCGGATTGCAAACAAAAGATCACCTGATTGTAACTGTCAAATTAGTATGTATTTGTTTTGATTTGATTGTTATTGTTTTTTTACTGTGTATACTATTATAAAGCTTAAATATACTTATTCCCAATTTTAAGGGTCTAAATTAGTTAATGGAGTACGATTGGTTGTGTTAGCCATGTCCGAAAATAGTGTCAAGTTAGAAGGAATTACTGGAGTAGGCAAAGGGAACATATTTTTCATGCCAAAAATAAAACTAATATCAACCAATTCGAGTTTAAATTTTCTCTTAAAAAATCGCTGTTTCTATAAATAAAGCGCAAGGACAAACCTTCACAAAAGTTGGCAATTATATATAAAAAAAAACAGTGTTTACCCAGTGGTCAACTTTATGTTACTTTTAGCCGGGTGATTTTGCATTTTACAATTTGGAGGATGACATTACCTCTATGTGTTTTTTCGAAGTGAATTTGTATATATTCAAAGACATTTATATATATTTAATTAATAGTCATGAAAATTACTATTGAACATGTTCCTTAGTTGTATTATGATTAGAAAGTTTATATTATAAACACACTGCATGAACAGTCCTTTGGATTTTTTTTAAACAGAGCAGACAACAAAATGCTTTATGCAGCTATGTAATGACTAACTATCATACATGTTATAACAAATAAAAATGTTAAACAATAATTCAAAGTAGAGGATAACCCATGAGACTAATAATTTGTACAAAATACTAACTAGAATAATAGGGGCTATTGCCCCTACAAGCCACTAGTAAACGTTATATATTGTTATAAACGTTTTAGTTTTGAGATTAAAATAAAAACAAAAAAATATGATATCAATCTTTATAGGAACTTAATTAAATTATACAAATAGAGAAATTCTCATATGGGCTTCTGCCTGTGTGTGATAAGAGTTCTCATACTAATGGCTTAAGTTCTGCGGGTGGCTCACTCGAACAAATAACAGTTAATTTAATACAAATTAAGTGTAATGTTTACAATATACTGCTTTCTGTTTGGATCAAAAACTGCAAAATAAACAAGTGTGAAAAGAAGTATAGCCATACGTCTGTAGCGGTGAGGATATACAGTGATCGATTTATCAGTCTGAAAGAAACCGCAAATACATCATTCTACACTTGCCACACATCACTCAATGGTTCTCCTAAACCGATCTGGTCTCCCACTCGCTCTCACTCTACCCTCTCTCACAAAAGCTCTCTCTGGACAATGATATAGACACTCCCTCTAGCCAGGGCCCTCTGGTGAATAATACATAGAGTTTACCTTCCTTATCTATCGCGGCGAAGTGGGACGAGTAAATCTCCAACTGACAAGCACGTATCATGCAACTTCTCCTTGTTATCCATATTTGATGAAAGACGGATTAAAATTTCCTTCGATTACATCGACTGAAACCTCTACTTATATGGCGCTCACATAGTTGAATAGATGGTTAAAACCCCCCTCTGTGGTGTATTTAGAAACCCTCTGAGGGATTTTTCAATGAATTGTCCTTTATTCAGAAGGATTGTCCAATGATAGTTAGAGAAATAGTTAGAGAATGATAGTTAGTAAAGAGTTTTAACTTTAAAAGATAACTTGTTTCTTATAAATTTGTTAATTTATTTCACCTTGGTTGGAAATTTGTATTACATCTCTGTGGGATTATCCTGTAAGTAGGCAAAATTCCTTACAACGTTTAAGTAAGCCAAAACATATTATAATTATAATAATTGTATTTTTCTGTAAAAATGGTGCAACCGTTTATAAATAAATAAATACATTCTAAGAACATGTTATCGGTACGATACATGGTTGTAGTAAATGTATTGCAATGTCAATAAATTTGTGGTAGCTGATGGTGTATCCCTGTAAAAAGATATATTATAACAACTTATTTAACCTCTGCATTTCCACTTAGTTAATTTAAGCTGAATTAATGTGTGCAAAAACCATTTGTGCTATAAAACAAAGCAACTCGCTAATCATGGCACGGAAACTATAGGAAAAAGCCATCTGAAAATAAAATAAAACCATGTAAAAATGAAAAGATTCAAATGTAGATTAGCCTACATAATTTATTTTTAAAATGTCTTCGAATACCATATTGTTGTGTTTTACGGACTGGCTGATAGCAATAGCAGCACAGGAGGTCCTTATCACATCACCAGCACGTCACAGGCACATACCTGAGGATGCGGGGTCATATCTAATGACCACCGGTAGATAAAGGGTCCGCAACGCATCGCCACTTTTGAAAAAGGTTAAAGAGCGAGGATGAAATATAGTCTGATGAAGGTCCGACACGATCCGTTGTCAACGGGGAAGTGCCGGCTTTCGTTATTTATGATTGTGTGAATATGAGTAAATACGGAATAAATTTGGTGTAAATTCTATTAGTACTCACCTATAAGCTAACGTTGACAATTTGTGGGATTTACGGTGAAAATGTGTAATTAATATTACAGGTTTTCACGACAAGTTGTATGGGTGCATTGCTGGGTTTCCATTGTAACGTGGATGTTTGATGATTGATTGCCCAGTAAGTAGTGTAATGAAATAAATCGTTGGTTAACGTTAAATGGTTATTATTACACGTTAGGTATTCAATTTTACAGTTTGGTACATGTGATAAAGTACACCTTGTTATTATGTTCACAGATAAATATTCAGAAAACCAGGAACTTTTTAATGGTGTAAAAATGGACCAAACCGTCTATAATCATTCATTGGGGATTTTTAACTGTACTTGCAAAGAAACAAGGCATCACACTCAATTCTACACTCATCCTTCGCTCATATTTGGGTTCAAACACGCATCTAGGTGGCGTCCCCATCTTAAATTATAATGATAACAATTCATCTAATTTCTTTCTACAATAATCTTTTACACACATTCAGGTTACATGCTAGGTACGTTTTTTAAGTAAGGGCCGTTTTTAAATTTCTTCGTTCCAGCACTGCGATTGGCATTTTCGACATTTGCGCTGTGTATGTGCATCTATTGGTAAGACATACCTGGAAATTCGAGAAAAATCGGCCGTGTTTACATCCGGTTTCAAGCATTTAAAATGGTGCCGCCAATTGAGACTGCCGCCGACTGTGAAGTGCGCGCTGTAATTAGATTTTTAAGAGCTTAAGGTGTGAAAGCCATTAAAAATCATCGACAGATTAGTGAAGTGTATGGCGAGAACATTATGAGTGTCATAATTGTATGCAAGTGGATATGGGAATTGAAATACGGTACCACGAACGTTCATGATGAGTAACGCACTGGGCGGCGTCATTACTGTCCCCGTACCCATGATGACAACCAGTCCTTTGCTCATCATGAACGTTGGTGGGGCCGTATTAAAATGCCCTTACCTACTTGCGTACCATTCCGTCACTCATAATGTTCTCGCCATACACTTTACTAATCTGCCGATGATATTCAATAGCTTTCACACCTTTAGCTCTTAAAAATCTAATTACAGCGCTCACTTCACAGTCGGCGGCAGTCTCAATTGGCGGCACCATTTTGAATGCTTGAAACCGGATGTAAACACGGCCGATTTTTCTCTAATTTCTGGCTATGTCTTACCAATAGATGCACATACACAGCGCAAATGTCGAAAATGCCAATCGCAGTGCTGGAACGAAGAAATTTAAAAACGGCCCTTACTTAAAAAACGTACCTAGTACGTATCATCGTGCCCCTGTCTCAAAATAACGAAACATTGATTTGTATGAGAGACTAGCCTATTAGATTATTTCAAAGTACAAAAATAAACAGGTTACACTGCATTTCAAGTTTAAATTTCACAATACATGGTCAAGAAGGCACGATTATCTTTATTATTTATCACAGTTATACTGTATAGGTCTAGGAGTTGAGATTCCATGATGTGATAATAATGAGACGCAATTACATCCTGTACCCTCATTTTTACATGAGTTTGACTATTTTCCCCACTGAATCAAACTTTTTAAAAATCTTTAAAATGTATTTCAATGTTACAAACGTTTAAAATGCACACGAAATATCTGTGTCACTATTTGTCAAGTAGGTGCTAGGATCGCTTCTCCACAGCTTTCCACGTACCTGGGTGTTCCTTGGGTGCAATTTGCATCATGTTCTCTAACAGCTGGTGTCTCGCGGTCCAAACATATCTACAGTCAATGTCCAGCTTCGGCATATATCAGGACTGCACTACTACTGGTTGCGCAGCGAAGTGCAGAGTTTGTCATTGTACCTGTCTGCGATCCGCGTTGCGTTAATTTACATGGCTGCTTGGCGCGCCGATTGCGAAACTATTTGAGCAATAAATTGATGCAGTTTTCATAAATACGTGCATTGCAGCGAGTCTTGTGGTGAATTATTTATGAATATTTTCTCTCACACAGAAACCTCAAAAAATAAATAATGACCCAAAACCATGTAGCAAAAAGTGAAATTTTTTTACTAAGATATCCGCTCACTCTACTCTTCACTAGCATTTAATTAATATTCAGCCTGAAATACACAACAAAGTTGTGTTGCTAGCTGAAACAATGAAATTGGATTAAAAAAGACACTAATTGACAGTAAACATACCTTGGTCCTTTTCCCATTTGTTCAATACTGAACACGTAAATAAAATTTTACTTTCTCCATTCATCGAATGATCATAATAGGTAAAAAACAATATGTAGTGAACCCTTCTACTACAAATGTGTGTGTTTGGATAATACTAGTTTGATTTAGAGCCTTGCTTATCTATCATCTCTTTACACACGAGCATTAATCATACAAAACTATTTTATTTTTAGTTTCGAATTCTCTATTATAAGTTGTAATACCTAAGTTGTTATAAATTTTCTATACTGAGCCCGAACGAGAACATTAAACTATGGTGAAGATCAATAGACTTCACGCCGTCCCTATTGTAAAGAGGCCTTCTGAAGATGAGAGGATCAAATACGATTTCGATCCAATTAATGACGTGATGGATAGACAATGGGACAATTATCCCGGTAAGTAAACAAACATGTTTTTAAAATATACATGATAATGTAACTGTTAGAGGAAATGTCAGTGCTGGTGGTGGTAATGCTAACAAACAGCTTCACTTTACTGTGGACATGAACTGAGCCAACACCGTCATGTCCAGGAGTAGCTGTTTCAGCGCATCCGTGTGAAGGCTGTGGTGGTGATATCTAAAACACATTTACATTACTGCAGACATTAACTGAGCCATGTTGTTAGGTAGTGGGACCTGATCAGCCACTGCGGATGGTTCATAGATATTGCTGAAACACCGTAATGCCCAGGAGTAGCGGTTCCAGCGCATTCATGTGGAGGCTGTGGTGGTGATATATAAAATACATTTACATTACTGCAGACATTAACTGAGCCATGTTGTTAGGTAGTGGGACCTGATCAGCCACTGCGGATGGTTCATAGATATTGCTGAAACACCGTCATGTCCAGGAGTAGCTGTTTCAGCGCATCCGTGTGAAGGCTGTGGTGGTGATATCTAAAACACATTTACATTACTGCAGACATTAACTGAGCCATGTTGTTAGGTAGTGGGACCTGACCAGCCACTGCGGATGGTTCATAGATATTGCTGAAACACCGTCATGTCCAGGAGTAGCGGTTCCAGCCCATCCGTGTGAAGGCTGTGGTGGTGATATCTAAAACACATTTACATTACTGCAGACATTAACTGAGCCATGTTGTTAGGTAGTGGGACCTGACCAGCCACTGCGGATGGTTCATAGATATTGCTGAAACACCGTCATGTCCAGGAGTAGCTGTTCCAGCCCATCCGTGTGAAGGCTGTGGTGGCGATATCTAAAACACATTTACATTACTGCAGACATTAACTGAGCCATGTTGTTAGGTAGTGGGACCTGACCAGCCACTGCGGATGGTTCATAGATATTGCTGAAACACCGTCATGTCCAGGAGTTATGTTATGTTATGTTATATTCCAGCGCATTTATGTGAAGGCTGTGGTGGTGATATCTAAAACACATTTACATTACTGCAGGCATTAACTGAGCCATGTTGTTAGGTAGTGGGACCTGATCAGCCACTGCGGATGGTCATAGATATTGCTGAAACACCGTCATGCCCAGGAGTAGCGGTTCCAGCGCATTCGTGTGAAGGCTGTGGTGGTGATATCTAAAATACATTTACATTACTGCAGGCATTAACTGAGCCATGTTGTTAGGTAGTGGGACCTGACCAGCCACTGAGGATGGTTCATAGATATTGCTGAAACACCGTCATGTCCAGGAGTAGCTGTTCCAGCCCATCCGTGTGAAGGCTGTGGTGGCGATATCTAAAATACATTTACATTACTGCAGGCATTAACTGAGCCATGTTGTTAGGTAGTGGGACCTGACCAGCCACTGCGGATGGTTCATAGATATTGCTGAAACACCGTCATGTCCAGGAGTAGCGGTTCCAGCGCATCCGTGTGAAGGCTGTGGTGTTGATATCTAAAACACATTTACATTACTGCAGACACTTACTGAGCCATGTTGTTAGGTAGTGGGACCTGACCAGCCACTGAGGATGATTCGTAGAGATCGCTGGAACGCCGTCGTGCCCAGGAGCTGGCAATTTCAACCCATCCCTGTGAAGGCAGTGTTGGTGATGCCTACAAACACCTACACTTGTCTGTCCAACAGTGCGTGTATGAAGATCGTCTGGAGACTACAGAAACACCAGTTGCGATCTGGGCTACGAGATATACAGTGGAAGTGGGTAACCTGTAATGAATTAGCAGCTTAGACACATCCCAACTTGAGTAAATGTGTGTTTAGTTAGCCTCAATACTTTTTGTTATTTTAATGCCAAAAGATGATTTAAGAAGAGTTTGTAGAACATGTAAATAAAAAAGATTTACCTTAGTAATTTGGTATTACGTGGGAATTACATTGATAATTTAGTCAAAGTGTTAGCTCATTTTGTTCAGCATGAACTAATCCATCCATCACCTATAGTTAAGCCGTAATCCAGCTATTTTGTAGTATTTTTGTACAGCATTTGTGGGAAGAAGAATTTATAAATATCAACACATGAGATCAATATGTATTGTGTAATTTTGGCTCTTCAAAACATTTTGGATTTTTAAAATATTGACGTGAAAATATTCTTGATTTAAACCGTTTAAGCCGTACGTTGTATCAGGCAAATATTATTTTTTTTTTACGAAAACTTAGAATATTTTAGAGTAGAACTCGTAAGTTGAACCTCAAAAGCTCAAAGTAGAAGCCTCTTTTGCAAATGACGGTTTTTAACAACCATATTACAAAAACTCCTATGGTTGAAACCACGGTACAGTAATAAAGTAAATTTAGGCAGAATATTTGTTCAGTTTCCTGATCGGAGGCTGTGGCAGGGTGTATGAAGGAAGAGGCTGGGACAGAAGGCCCGCCAAAAACCCCATCCATAAACCATGGGACTACAAATCACTCGACGTAGCTTTCATTGGAAGATTTGGGAGTGAGTAATTAATTATTATCAAACGAATTTAAAACTATGTGAAATACGTTAAAACCAACACGAGATCAGTATAACCAAAAAACACAAAAACACTCTTGTTAATGTACATGTTATCTGAAGAGTTAAATCGTAAACAGCTTGTTGTTACAATATCGCAAAAAAAGTCTTTGTTTCTACTACAATATTGACACAACCTAATTATTGTTGTGGTATTTCTATCCTTAACATTTCTATTAAAGAAAAACATGCAGATTTATTGTCACCAACTCATCGTATTTTTGAAATGTTTCTTAAAAGTTTAAGGTTTAAGGTTTCAAAGCCACGCTTTTTACTAAGTATTCTTGTGGTGTTTTACAGCTGATGTCCATCCTTGCATGAGAGACCAACTCAATGAGCTGATCTGCTATGGTCTAAAGCACAACCTGATCAGGAACAGCGTCACAGAGTATTACGAGTACGAACGACTCAACAAGAGACTTTGAGTAGAAACCCTTCAATATAGTTATTACCTATAATTTATAATTCTATAACACTATCGATGTTATTCGTCATGCTCTGCTATATTTCAAACGTACAAACGCTCGGTTTGAAGATTGGAACTAATAATACTGGATGTATGATCGAAGTATTAACGTTTCGTAAACATTCATAGACAATAATGGGATACCTCTTTTGGAGTTTTTCCTAAGTAAAATCTAATGGGGACTTAATACATTTAATAGACTACTATCCCATTATACTGGAGTTTTTAGTTTTTAAAGCTAGTCTCCCAACATGTTTGTGTAATAGAGTGTAAAAGAAAATTGAAATACACACAAATTCAAACTGTTTATGTCTGGATAACATATGGAAACCGTTGAGTTACTTTTATCACTCTCAAAAGCTTATACTTACTTTTGGAAACTTTTACAATATATTATAAAAGTACTGAAAAAATTGTGATCCTACTAAAGTAGGCACTATGGAAAGGTTCAAACAAACATTTCTGATATACATATGTGTATAGTAAAATATAGAACATTTATTTTATTTTATTTACTTCCAAGTTTTAATATGGTGTTTGTAATATACACTATTTATTAAATTATTAATTATGTGTTTACACTGGATTTTCATAATAACTATTCTGTATAGACTTATCCTCTTAAAAAACGCTGAACGTTGCCTGATGTAAAAATCAACACGAGAAGCAAAGTCAAACAATTCAGGACAGAACACCGACTTTGATCAGTTTGGGGCGGATTAAGAGTTTAGTCCGCGGCAGCTTGATTCTAACATCACGAAGCAATTTGACCTCGACTCCGAGCGGGAATGAGGCTGAAATTTCAATCTCGTGAAACAGCTACTGTGAAATACTCGGAATCGCCCGTGTTAAACATACAGAGTCGTGGAATATCTCTTAAACGTCATTCCTTCTTTTAAAAGGAATAATTGAACTTGTCTTGTATGGGACTCTGTTTCTGCATGATGACTTCACAAATGGTTGGAGAATAGTAGAGTATGAGCTATTGAATTTAAAAGATTTCTCTTTATGCTCGAACTGGTGTATTAGTTGGATATACGTAGACGAGGTACAGTTCATCCTGATTTAGAATTTGTAACACGTTTCATCAGAAGTTAGTGCAATATTCTTTTAAAATAACAAAATTAAATCGAACCTAATCGAACATAATCAAACCTCGTACTCGTTCTAATCATAGAAGACTCTTGTAGAGAAACAACATTTGAACACGATCCAAGCCAAGCTATACAGTCCGTCGTCTTATTGAAATGCAAAATATGAAATAAAGATAGTCTTGATTTGCATTTGTCTGTGGTGTAAACAGACCATTTTTGTGTCTCACATTCTCACTTTTTCATTTTTGTATGATTTGGCAAGTCTATTGTATGTCGAAGAAAACGTGTTACTCCTTCAAAAGATCTCCGATGTTCACAATTATTTAAATATAATCTCTAAAGCATATGTATACTGCCACTCAAAACAGAGTTGGATACGGTACCAAAAGAGAGAATATGTATAATTTCTTGCCTGTCGGCATCAAACCCACATAAAATGTTTTAAATTTAGACATGTCTTGAAAACCATTCTACACCAGTCCTGCTCGTACAAAAGAAAAGAATATTTTAGTATAGAGGGTTATGTTTTAGCAGGTTATGTTATTGCAGGTTATGTTTTAGTTTCAATTTTAAAACCCAAACTTAGCCTTATTATTGTTTGTGTTGTTGTTTTGACTAATCTGTCAGTTCATTTTACGACAGCGAATCATTAAATTGTGAGTCAATATTCTGATGCTGTAATTCTGGACTGATACAATAAACATTAGTTGCTGCATAATCCCAACAAAAAAAAATTGAGCCCCATTAAATATATGCAGTAAAATTACAAAAAAAGGATGTCCTTAGATTGGTAATCTAGAAATTTTCCAGGCAGGCATAAACCATGAGAGAAATTGCAAGAAATCCATAACAAACTCTGAGGACTACTCATAAATTTGGGAAAGACGGCGTTCGGTAACCAGGGCAACGGATGCCTCGGCGTCCCAGGAGCCAGTTTGAAACTGATTGATGTCGAAAGCCTTCTTCTCCTCTGTATAAGGAGAATTTGGGATTCTCATGCAAATTAGACCCGCTCTGAACCATTACAACCAATTGAAAAGCAATGATTACCCATTAGACCACCCAGCCATTACCGTTAATGAGCCTGTTAGTATGTTTAACTGATGTGCGTTATTGTGAACTCGCCCTGTTTACTCGTCAAGACTTGTTGTCCTGTTTACGATCTGTTGTTTCTAGCGCCCGCCAACTTTACGATGGCAGAGGCGGTAAAGAGAAAAACTGAGAGACATTCGCTTGTATGTTCGAGAATTACAGCTACTTGGGGCTGGTTGGCTCTCAAATTATAGAGATTGGTTTAAGCCAGTAATGCGTGCTAGTCTATTGTTGTGCGTAATGGTGGCCTTCAACATAGGGTGTTAACTGAAAAGATGGTTTAAACAAGCGTTAATGATTGGTGAACTGTTATAAATTTATGAAGAGGCATGGTAAAATTAGTTTGACCAAGTGACTTCTGAAATAAAAACAACATTTTAATGACATATCTGTTTATCAATAAAAAAAGATGAATGCAAGTGCCCTAGCATTTATTCGCAAGAGGCTAAATGCGACAGCCTCTTGGAGCATTACTATAAAGAAATCATGTCTTTCTCGCAGAATCTCCAGCATGCAGTCCAACCACAGAATAACGCGTGTTCTCCTCTTTATTATAGAGGCTGGCCCTATTCATCTCTACTCATCATTAGTTTTAAACATTTCATACTCACATTTGGACCCATTAACATTTTCGATGATTCAACTTTATTATAAGTCTTAAACATTAATTTGTACAAGGTATGCTATACAAATTCATAGTAGGTTAATGTATAAAAAATGTGATTTACTGTTAAAGTGAGGTCATTCAAGTACTTTTAGGTTTACGATAACAGTAACGTAAGTAGTTATATGAAAGGTTGGATAATAGCGAACCACTAATAGAATAAAGAGGTCTAGTAAAAATGTGAAACTAACGAAGAGCACACGCTACACGACTACTTGTTTATTAAACGTACCGATTCTTTAATTAAAGAAACCAACCACGTCCCATAAACCACCATTACCGACTGAGCATGAAATCATCTAATTGGGACACTCATCATCTTACCTGTCAACATTAGCGGCGCCTCAGCTTCGGGAGCTACGCGATCACAACTCTAACTGCGAGAGTCGCGATTTATCGGACTCTTCAGGGAATAATAAAACGCAGGTGGCTGAGACGTTACCAGTCTGCGCACGCGTGCAGACCACGGCTGCGCATTCCTGCGAAGGTCCTTGTACGGCAGACGAGCTGACGCCGGAGAGCGAGCGCAAAAACTGCGACTGACGACCGATGTCTGATGCTTATCACGGTGAGTATGATCTATTACAGGGCTTGTAACGAGGCTTTACTGGATACAGGGACAGTGATTACAAGCGTTGAGTATTGGATAGTAAAGTGACATCCCACCTAAACGGACCAGCTGTCCCAAATTTAATCAAAAAGGACATAGTTCTGTGAGCCAGTTAACGGATTGTGCTAGTGTCTAAAATGTTTCAACCCAATATTTTGTTTCTAAGATGGTTGATGGATTGAAATGCTATAGGTAATAAGTCGTACTGTCATGGATGACTTGGTAAAAAAGTACGAATACTCGTCAGAAATCCATATTTTACAAAAGAGAAATCCATCGGTGTCTCACTTAAACTACATCCATTTTGATTTTGAAACCGGCAACACTACGATGGAACGTCTAATTGTATTTAAAGGACTAGAAGAAATAATTAAGGGCAATATCTGTTTAGAGTTTGAGACAATGTGATGATGTTTGGGTTATTGCGGACATTTTGAATTGATAACTTGTTCAACAGTGTCTTTGTTAACAGTTTTGACACTTTGTTAAGTGATAAGAGATGGGAAATGTCCACGATGATTTGTAAACAATATAATCTCAACTTTGTCAGAATTTAAGTATGTAACGTTAGTTAACAGTGGTAAAGTCATGTACATGTGGTGTTTCTGGAGGTTTTGGTGGGGTTTGGCGATCCTAGTCTGAGAAATGGGATGGAAATAAAGACTATAACATTTAAGGGCATTTTTGTTAGAAGAACAACCCCTAAGAATTCTTATATAAGTCTGTATGTAGCTCTTGGCAAAACTTGTATTATTACCGATACAGTATTACTTACAGCAATTCTACGAGAGACTGAATCCATAATTACTTTATCCTTGAGCTTCAGCACATGGCTCTTGACTTACAAGAGCCATAGTATTTTTGGCTCTCTTTTTGGAAGGAGATAGCACAAACCCACCATGGAAGTCTCCTGCTTCACTTTCCAAGTGGGAGGCTTGAGTTTGGAAGGAGAAGCTTAAGATGGTCCCAAGCTGTACAACGACCTACCCTCTCACCTCAAAAATATGTCTTGCTTTTTTTAGGCAAATATAAAAGAATTATCCTCTGACTTATGGCTATTTGTTATTTAAATTATTACGTTTCTTCATTTGCTTTTGTGGTTAATTTGTTGTTATTTTTCATTGTTATTTATTTGATGAAATTTGTTGTGAAGTTCGGTAGCTATGTACCGAAAGAGCTGGAACAATGAATGTATTTATTTATTTATTTAATACATAAAAACAAAACACTGTTCATGACTTCTTCATTGTATTATAAGATAATATTCTAGTATTATGTATAGTAATCCACATATATAATACGTGAAGGCAATTTCTACGAAACACTACTCCTCCGTTAATAATTGACGGATTTTTACAAACGACGTGTCAAACTTAAGTTTTTTATGTATATACGCCGCCCCCTTTTTATGTGTAGACGAGCAACATGTATGTTATCTAGTTTTAAGTTGCATGAAACCTTTGCTCTAAGGGGTGATTTTCATTGCTTTGACACTAGGAAAAGAGAAAACCTTGACATTCCTTTTACAAGACTGGAAAAGATTAAAAGAAACCATATTATTATGGGTAGAAAGTTGTGGAACAAACTATCGCCAAGAATAATTCAACTCCCTTACAATAGTAAGAATGCAATTTATGAATGGCTTGTCAGAAACCCCCTGTATAAGATTGATGAGTTTTTTGCTCTACAACCAATGACATAACCTCAAATGATTATTTAATACCAGCCTTGCATGTATTTTCAGCCTGTCTATAGCTTATCTGCTTTTGTATGATTATTTATTTGCATGATTTGTAATAATTCTTTATTATTACTATTAGTTGCTTGAACTTGACTTGTGCCTCTACCAGCATGTATTTATATAATTTGACTGTGTCTCATGCATTTATATAATGTCTATAGACAAATAAATATCATTTCATCATTTCAACAGGTCAACTAGTAATAACTGTATTGGTTGTAAAGCTGTAAAAATCAATACAAAACTAATAATGAGCTCTGTAGCCATTGATCACATTTTTCCAGATCGCATTTAAGTAAAAGTATCGCTAGATAAATGCAGTTGAAATAAAACCACTTTGTTGCAGACAAACAGATAGTATCGATAGATTTTTAACTACCCACTCGATTGTACAGTCACGCCGACAAGCATACAATAACAATTACTGCTCAATAACAGTTACCAGGGACGGTCCTCGGCAATAACTGTTATTTTGTTACACTGACATCAATTGTATCAGAGCATGTTGCATATGATTATCTCCTACAAGCCTGGTTGTAAAATGCTTCGAATTCTACAAACATCGCAATTGAATTAACAAGGATTGATTAGAATTTGGTAAAGTAACTTAGGTCTTAATAAATAAATTTATAAATATTTAATATAAATTAAGGTCTTGATGGGTTTTTACAAAGGTTGTTACACATTTATGCGTAAAAGTAACGATGAAGGTACCATTATGGGGATTGACCATTTAATAAGTAAAATGCAGTTTGGGATTGTTGTATTGGTAGGAAACTGAAATGTGTTACCTAATAAAAGTTAACTACAAATTATAAATATAATGAAAAACTGTTTCGTTTCAACTAAAACCCAACATTTACAAAATCAGGGTGACATTTAACAACGAGTATTCCGGAATAACAAACCTATCATACTACATTTTCTATACCTAATTCCTAGTAACAATGCAGGCTTATTTATGTCCTTTAAATCAAACTATATAACATTTTAATATTTCTAGAGAGTATCCTGATTTGTTGATTCTTATAGGTACCTTACATAACATTTAATTTTTACGTATTGAATGTTCAATCCCCTAATTTATCTCGGGAGTTGGGAGGATTCTTTACGTTAGAAGAAAAGCAAGGTTGGTATCACAAATGTTAAGCAAAGTTTAAAATGCACACCCATATTTTTCCACGTATGCCTTTTACGAATACACCTTTTACTGCAAATAACTAATATTTCTAAATGCTTAAGAGAAGGTTCGCCAATATTCAAAAATATATTCTCTTATCCGCTTCTTTCCTGGTAATACTAACAGCTATACTCAGTCAAAATTAGGACTGCAAAAGTAAAGATAGATGTTTCGAAAGATAACCAAAATGAATTACGACTAAGAGACAGCCGCATGGAGGTACAATTTGCAAAGATGTCCTCCCCATCCTGCGTAGAAAGACGTACGGCTTAATGGCTGATGATTTCACAGATTCAGCTAGGTAATGTTTATTTGGTAAAGTTCACGCAAAAGGTTTGGGTTTCATTTTTGTGATTCATTGATCTGATTTATATTTTTCACCAGGCTCTAGCCCAGGATTGTTATTTAAATCACTTCAGAATGTTACTCAGAAAATTACTGCATAGAGATTGAAGCGTTATCACTTATACAATTTATACAATATATTGATGGTTGGCGGGATTTGAACCCGAGACCGCGGGGGACGAAATCTTGCTATCTACCCCTGGACCAGCGCACTCCCCAATATTGATATGGGATATACGGAGGATTAACGAGTTCCACGATTTAAATTCGTCAACGCGTAAATATTCATTTCTGCATGGACACATATAAATGAATGCTACCTAAAGAAAACACAAAAATTTCACTAGAGCATCTATTGATTTAATTTAGCACATATTTTTTTTTTTAGCACATATTCATTTTTTCTCTGTAGCAATTGCCTGTCCTCTGCTACCTTTGCGGTCAGTGACAACATTTTTGTTACAACAGACCTGTTTGTAAATATTTAAATGTTTTTTGTATTTTATCGCCAAACTGAGTTTACTTTTTGACGACGATAAAACTGATCAACTCTACAAATACAAGCTGACGATGGTGTTTTAACTCAGAATCATGTCGCAAATTGACATATTTTGATAAGCTGTGATGGGATTCCGTAAGTAATTTAGTCTTACATTATGCCCAACAGCTCACAGTTACAAATATGGATCTTAAAATAAGAGAGTTTTTAAATGTTGTACTTTTCGTATTTATAAATCCGAACCTACGTAAAGGTCTCTCGTGATTACTTACAGTCCCAAACAAAAAAAAATCCAATTGGATATTATTTTTATTTCAATATTTTTCTCTAGGCACAAGTTGTTGAATTAGTCTTAAGAGTTAGCGACGTACTCATTTAAAATGTCAAAATTTTCTCATTCAAAAACTTTCGAGGAGTTTAAATGATACTTAAAAGCAAATGTTTCACAAAAACTCTATATTATACTTAACACATTCATTAAAATTGAATGTATAAAGAAAGGCAAAAACAATTAGTCATCTAAAGTTAAGAATAATACGAAATCGTACAATCCACGTAAAGTAAACAATATTACATTCCTTTCCTATAAAATACTTATGAAAAGAATAAATATCAAATCGTCCCCAAATCATGCCACGAGCGAAATAAACCACAACCCAATAAAAACAAATAAAACAGATAAACTAATGGATTTTTTGGTTTGTCAGAAGGAGAGACGAGATATGTGACATAGAAAGAAAGAGATATATAAAGGTGATAAGAAATAATACCTACCAATAAATGACATCCGTCGGCCGAGCCACAGATTGCCTATACCAATAAACGAGCGAGCCGCGCGGACGACCACTTTGTACGGACACTATTGTACTCACAAATTGAGTTTTAGCTTTCCAAAACACTGTCCATAGTAAGATACGACTTAATTCCGGGCCAGTATCTGCTTGTCCCTGAATTAAATGGGTGATAAATTCCGCCTGCGTGGGAGAGCTCCACACCGACCGCCGCCGCTACAGTCCCTCGTGCGGTGCGTTACTTATGCACTCCGACATAACTTACTCATATGCATAAATAGGACACAAGTAACTCAAAATACATCGATAAGACGTGAGAAGCTACTACACCAACACTTCCAAATTAGAGTTTTTCTCTTCAAACAGAACTCTTACAGGCACAAATAAAACATCACTATATCTTACTAGCAAAAAATACTACATGTTCAGCCCTTACAAGCCCGTCGACGGCATAAAAAACGTTTACAAGCATAAATACGACATGAGATACGTTTATAGGCCAAAATACTACATGAAAAATGTTATCATCGTTTGTTAAATCATATCGACAATATGATAAACTCTTCTATGGACACCTACAAAATGAGCGACTCTGACAGAACAAATCGTTGATGAAATACTTCAACAATATCAAATATAATACGACATGAGCAACTCTTACAAGTGCAACTACGTCAACCGCTAAATACTACGTGACCAACAAGTAGAAGTAGGCCTATATGTCTTTCTTAGCAACTCTACATGAACTTACAAGGTCAACTTAAGATAAACACAATACCAAACAGAGGTTACAACGAAGACAAGTACAACTGTAGTTACAAAACTAAAGAATTAACATAGATTTTTTCAATTGTAAAAAACAACTATGGAAAAACTACTAAATTTGTTCAGGCCTGAGTCCTCTAAACTGTCATAACAATCAATTAAACCTGACAAATTTCTTGAAACGTTTCTTCATAAATGTCCATGTTAATTGTATGCACAGAGAAAGGTGTGGTAAAATTGTATTTCACTTAAATGTTTGCTGAAACGTTATTTGTTAAACTAGACTAAATTTTCATTATTGAATTCCGTAGATACGAATTTGTAGATGGCCAAACTCCTCGCCAAGATAGAGAGGTCCTGTCCACGGGCGCCGGCGCTTGCCCCTGATTGATTGAACCTCTGAAAAAGGCAAATTTGGATTCTAATGTTAATCGGGCGCGCGTCTGGCCATTACAGCCTGTTTGATGAGCAACTGGTAGACCACCCAGTGACCAGCGAACAGTGGCCAGACTCTTGCGTTGAGCTATTGGTTGGATATCCAAGTGATTAACTTTGACTAACCAATTGTTAACTTTACAAATACATGTATACCAAGGAGAAGTCAAAGTGTAATTCTTAACAAATTCGCCATACAGGCAAATAAGCTATTACCAGGTGTAAATAAGGCGTAGACCTGGAAACAATTTACTTTTCGTGTCCATCCACTGAGGCCAAAATATATACAATGTTATTTTATTATTGTTGACTAACGATTTAAGACATAGGAACAAACTAAACCTTGCACAAATTTTGGACTGTGTGAGACCATTGCTTGTATCATATTGCATAAGCTCTCCAGATATTTATGGAACTTTTTCAAGAATATGAACTGTAAATGCTCTTCACAGCATTTAGAAAATTTAATGTATACACGAACTTCGTTTACATATATTTATTGTTTCACGTTCTAATTATATTCTTATGCAAACACACAAAAAGTTAAAGGCCTGATGTAAACAATAAGTGGTTAACAATTTAGAAGTACAGGAGGGGCTAGGAGACCAATCATTGGTGACCTACTGCAGGAAGCACCGCCTACTAAATTAGAAAGTCGGCAAGGACGTTGATAATGATGTATCCTGCCAAGTATTTCCTTGAAGAGCAGAACCCGATGTATTCAACAAGCTCTAAAACCTTAGGTAAATATTTTGACAAAGAAGTATGATAAAATAACTACTTTGTAGAGCGATACAAACGTCCGGGATTTTTGAAGACACGTGACCCAAAGTTTTTTGTGAAAATTTGTCACTAATCTTTAGTTTAATGTGCCAAGTAACAAAAAATTTTGTGGAAAAGGTTTATAAAAACTATATAAGTTAAATCAAGATGTTTTTTGTGTTTGTAAGAAATCGATAATTTACATCTTCCACTCCTCATATTGAGTGTACCTATTATATCAAATTGTAAGAAAACCTAATTATATCAAAACATGTTTTAATACAACAACAAACGTTTTGTGTGATACTCTTCTTCAATATTAATTTAATTTCCATTCACCCGCGCCAACGGGTGTCTTGATCGTAGTCCAATTATGAATAAAAATCTATGTCCAGCTCATGAACCAGTTCAAGACCAGTTTCAGTAAAAACGATGGAATTTGATAAATCGGCTGCGTCTGTTCATGCTATAGTACAATTAGCGAGGTTCTTCCATAAATTAGCTGAGCCCGCAGTTTGGCGCGGTAGCGTAGCAATTTGTCTAAGCTGATTTACACTACGTGGTGCTGCACATGCGCGGTGAGGCCGCGCGGTTCCGAGCGCGCATGTCTTAATACACAAGTAATTACGACAGGCGCGGATATAACCCGTATTTGTTTGGATGTTCGAATAGAACAATTTTAAAAAGCTACTATTTAAGTCATACTTCCAATTGTCCGTACATATAGAAAGGGATAATATTGCATTGGTTATCAAGTTTTAAGCTTGAAGGAAAATCAGGCAAATGAACGTGTAAATGATCATATGTGAATGTAAAAAATAGAGTTGGAATTATTTTTTTTTAGCTTTAGATACGTTTTTTTTAACAAGCATTTAAGGCTACTTAAGCGGAACATAATTAATATGTTCTCAATTTAGAGTAATAACTATAAAAGTCATTTACCACTTTAATCACAGAACAGTAAATTATATTTTCACTCTTCGCCTAAAACTAGTCATGAATAGATTATTCACTATAAATCGCTTATTTTAAGTAAACTACTCCATATGCTAACGAACAAATATGCTAGCAAAAGAAGCAAACCCAAAGAAAGTGTAATGACAAACTTGCATTATAAGATTGATAGTGGCCGCCTGAATGTTCGTCTTTTCTTAGGTTTTCAGAATTGTTTAGTGAAACAAATTTAGCATACGTATAATGTACGGGGAACGCCTGAAGGCAGATAGTAGTTCAAGTCTTCCTAACGAACGCAACGCGTCTAAGACCAGCAATGTATTTGTATACAAACAGGTCGTTTGTATTTGTGGTGTGAAATGTGGAGCCATAGACTATGCATATGATGCTTCCAACACCTTGTTAATATTTCGTTATTCACTATATTACATTGAAATAAAATATAAACTAACATTCCATTTGTTAACGTATCACAATGTAAAAGCGAGTTACAACTAGATTGTTCGTCCTTGATATTTTTATTTTTTTTTCAGAAAATGAACTACGACTAAATATCAGCTCAAAGTTCGTCACTCTGACTACCCTGAACTTTACATTCATCATGCATCATGGCCTTTTTAATTGGTTGAAATAACCCATCGGTGTATAATACTCTACTTATTTTACATCGGGAGTAAAAGTCCTTTAATCCAAGGCCGTAGTGAGACAAAAGAGGCTACACGTTAGTCCCAACACACCGAAACAGATTGCAATAATTAATAATGGAGCGTATGCCCAATGTACACGTTGATGTATATGTTACATGTTTATGTTTACATGTTTGTCATTACTGTTATTACCATGGCAATAGCCCAGCAGGTGCGACGGTGACACACAACGCCGTGGCCTTGTAATAGAGAAGGCCATAAATACATCAAATAATTTATTTCACAAGCAAACTAGACATACAATAGCCTATTTTTATAAATAAACTGATAGCTACGTATATTTCTATTCTACATTGTTACTTTTTTGTATTATGATTCGTTAAATAGCTCACAGTATACCCTTATAATGACTTATATAAACGTATAATAATTTGATTAAAATACTCAGACTTGCTGCTATCATTACGCTGCTTACTTAATCAAACAAATGCAATAACTAAAAATTCATCTCATTGAAAATATTTTATTTTAAAATACAGATTTTATGTTAAAAATATTATATACATAAATATTATCACCAATCCGTTGTGGCAATAGTAAGAAAGAGTTGATGCAACTCTTAAAATTATACACTCTTAACGAACTATACACAAATTATACACGCAGGACGCCCACGTCGTCACCTGTATATCTGTGGACTTTTTGTCTTGTAGAAGAGCTCTATCTTGGAGTCGTAGCAACAGTAGATGTACTTGTTGCATATCCCAAAGTGTATTAGGTCAGCGAGGGCATCCTGGATATAGGATGTGATGCCGTTGGCTAAAAAAAGTAATATATATAATAATAACACTATTTATCAGCTCCTGTATTTAATAAATAGTTATGTAATATAATATATGTTTTAATAAAAAGGTGCATTAATCCACAAATAGATGCTTCGTGTAATTAAAACTTGTATTGAATTTTGTGAAGTTTGACGTAGATTCCTGGACCATATTTTGTAACATTATTGTTGCATACAACGATTAAATTGGTAATTTTGTATATTTTCTATAAATTGTTTTAACAAATCAGAAGTAAAATACCTTAATAGGCCTACTGTACATTCTTATTAAATGGCGACCATACCAAGTAGTTATTTTAAGCCAAGTATGAATGGAGATGAGTGTAGAATGAGTGGCATAATGGATACCAGGCCTAAATATAAATTTAAATATAAATTTAAATATAAATTTAGTTACGAATTAGTACTGTGTTTCACAAATCTAGATAATATTTATAATTACCTTTGAATTACTAATAGTATTGCAAGAAATAAAGGCAATAACTAAGAATAACCTTAAACCACTAATCATGTGGTGACTACACGCTTATTCAACCGTTAATAAAATATTGTTTATCGAATAGTCATGTCTATGACAAACCATTTAAATTGCAACTACCTTTAAGTCGTAGTCAATTTCGTAAAAAATCAATCAAGTAATTAACTATACTATGTAATTTATTAAATCGTCATTAAAGGGTGTCTACTTCGATATCAAAAGTAGAGATGGTCATAATCATTGCAATACCATCTACTTGTTGTTTCAACTGACCGTATGTTTCCAGGCTTCCAACAACTCCAATGGAAATGCATTTCCTTTTCTTCGGCTTGACTTGCCAAGGGGCTTCAGGTCTTAATAACCACCCTCTGCCTTCATACTTGCGACCGTCCCCTCCAATCACGAAACTACAACACCAAAACTAACAGCGATTTGCGGATCTGCAATCAAATATGTCATTCTTTCGCGAATATTAGCTTTAGAAAACGAAATTCCACAAATATTCGTTAAAACGATATTTTTTATACCTACTTGATGGTTGTGGTCAGTATAATTATTCAAAATTGATAAACTCAACAACAGTTACAGTTACTCGTAAAAAATACACACTAAGCTACTCTATAAAGCTGTAAATAATTTTATATAAAACGATATTTTGTATACTTGATGGTTGTGGTCAATATAATTATTCAAAGTTGATAAACTCAACACCAGTTACAGTTACTCGTAAAAATACACACTAAGCTACTCTATAAAGCTGTAAATAATTTTATATAAAACGATATTTTGTATACTTGATGGTTGTGGTCAATATAATTATTCAAAGTTGATAAACTCAACAACAGTTACAGTTACTCGTAAAAATACACACTAAGCTACTCTATAAAGCTGTAAAGAATTTTATATAAAACGATATTTTGTATACTTGATGGTTGTGGTCAATATAATTATTCAAAGTTGATAAACTCAACAACAGTTACAGTTACTCGTAAAAATACACACTAAGCTACTCTATAAAGCTGTAAATAATTTTATATAAAACGATATTTTGTATACTTGATGGTTGTGGTCAATATAATTATTCAAAGTTGATAAACTCAACAACAGTTACAGTTACTCGTAAAAATACACACTGAGCTACTCTATAAAGCTGTAAAGAATGTTATAGAAAGACTTTAAGTGAACTATTGTAACAACATTGAAATGTACAGCTTCTTCCTACTTTTACTACCACATTTTAATTTTTGGAATAATTTTGTATGTAATTAATTTTAAAATTTTTCTATAATGAAAAATAACCTTTTACCCATTCACCATATCTATTCTTAGTCAATGTTTAAACTGTAAGTAATATTCCTAAAAAAAAAAATACAAATTTTTTCATATATTCATGCTTATTTTTTGCAGCTTTAAATGGTACGAAACCTACTTCCAAGAGATGTCTAGGAGGCCCATTTCTATGTGGTTTTTCTGCAAAGTCTGCATCGACTGGATACATTCTGTAAGGCTGTTGCAAGGCAAAGTTTCAGTGTAGTATACGTTGACGTTCTTGGCAGGAAGGGGGAGTTCGTCCCCCTTATCCCAGGGGGGTCCAGCCCCCCATTCCTCCCTAGACACATAGTCAGGCATGTATATTCTCTTTTTCTTGTATTGGCTGAAAGTGTGATCATGTCCGTGGGGGTCTTCTTCCAATCGCTGTAGCCATCCCATGCTATACTCGATTCAAAAATGTATCGTTCTTGTAGTTAACGACTTGTTAGGTTCTGGATTTTCTGATTCTTCGTGAGAGGAACAGCATCTGGAAGTTGAATTGATATTTATGTCTGTGTAATGTTAAAAAGAACCAAAAACACCCTGCTATACGATCAATGATTTTTGACACCTATAGCCGTTTAAAGTAGCCGTTTCAGTTCAGTTCTTAGAAATGATAAGGTACACTTAACAGCATTGTTTACTTACTTAACAGCGTTGTTTAGTTCCACAACACGAGTAACCGACCAATGAGGTTCAAGGGTTGAGAGAAAAAGAGGAAAATCGGAAGTTTTGAACCTCAACTAATCAGCCGTTCAGACCAGTTTAATTTTTAAAGAGCGGTGCACTTAGTGGATGGTACAATGAGTCGTTGCATCACTGTCAGTGGCAATGAGAGTTCATACACAAAAACAAAACCTCTCCCAGTAGTAGTTATGAGTAGTGAATGTCAGTAATTAAAAAACGGTCGTAGGTAAAGTAGTGTACGCAGCTCGCGAAAATAGTGTTAAAGCGATCTCTGCGTAAACTACTGTAACAAATTAAGAATTGCTTCAAATGAAATGTATGAGTACATTAATTATTATATATTATCTAGAAAAATATGAAATCATAGAATTTTACGTAATTTACTAAAACACTGTTGATGAATTATATAGTCAAGTAGTTGATCAAGTGGTGTCCTAGCCTACATATGTCCTAGTCTAAAATAGAGGAAAATACTGGTATAAAAGATGGTGTAATTAAACAAAATAAACTTACAATTACTGTGTTACTGTGTAAATATCAGATATGTTTGCAAACTGTTTGTAAGATAAACTGAAACAAAATAGTAAAATATAAGAGTACAAAAATATAATATTACACTTACATTATATTCTAGGAAGTAAAGAGTCAACCAACTTCATATTGAGGAAATAAAACCGTGAATTTCAAGTATGTTAAATTCCAATGAGAATTACTCAGAGATAAATGATACATATTTTACTTTGCTTATCAGTCTCGTGGGATAAAGCAACGTACTAATATGTTTAGTTTACAAAGCATTCAGTAAACATCTAGACCGTGATGAATGGTTATAGGGCTTTGGAGTGTTTTAAAAGTTTTAATTCCATGTTTTTCATAATCAAATAAATAAATTACGCTACCTAATGCCACAAAAAGAACGTAGTGTTTGTTGACAATCCTATGCAATAATTTGGCACTGTAATTAATATGGAACGCTTTTGGTTTTTAGTAAAATCACATATTCAATATTATAAAAGAGTATATTGATAGCTACTTGTCATCCGTCCATCAACCCAAAGACCTCCAAGATCAGTGTTTTCGTGTAAGTAGCCAGGAAAGGAATACATTACAGCTAAATGCCACATCAACATCAGCCCATGTATAATACCTTGCCTCTAGGCTTGACTGTTATAAATCAGCTGATACTGTTAAAACACCAATTAGAACATTACAAGCCTTGCAGCAACCTCAGCTTAATCCTTTACTAAGTGATGTAAAGAGGGTATTATGTTGCACGGCAATTTCGTAAGCTGTGTAAAATAATTAATGAGATATGCTCTACTTGCAACGGTCAAGTAGATTGAGCGTAAAGCGGTCGAGTTTCTTATGTACTACGTATACCAGTTAGTAGGACCTTTAGGAGGGTGGTTGATAGTAATTAAAGGGTTCTGTAATACACAAATGTAATTAAAACACATTCATATTTTAATATTAATTCTGATCAATCCAGACCATTGGCGAATGTTTATTCAATATTTAAAGGGTTTGATTTTTAATGGTGTGTTATGTAAGTATAAAAGGCACAAGTGTCATAAGATCATAACTTCCATTCAATAAAACGCTTTGCTTTGATCTCACCAATCGATCTAGTTTTTCAAACTTTGAGAGGTATACTTATGGATGTCACCTGTGCATAATCCAAATGATATAAATCCATATTTAAGACCAAAGATTGGTATAAACAATTATTTACAATAAAATTTCGATGCAAAACCTCAGAAGTGAAACTAGACTTTTGTAAACTAGTAAAATTTAAACCAGTCTTAGCCTTGCCCCTAAGGATGCCTCTTCAGTCCTATACTTTTATACGAACGATGTCTGTTTGTGAATTTGTTTGTTTGTTTGTGTGTGAGTGTGTGTGTTTGTGTGGTTGTGTTTGTTTGTATGTTTGTGCGAATCTAAAATATATTTAAAAAAAAAAACCACAAGATTGGAATTAGGGACTTCTATGCATAAAAATTCGATAGGCGTAAACCAATAAGTCAGGAAAATTTATATTTCGCTACACAACTCATTTGAAAATTAAAAAAAATTAAATTACATTCATTAGCCTTATGGGTGAGAAGTAGCCATGTTGGCTATACAAATTAACATGACAACTTTAAAAGTAAAGTATCATAAGTTAACAACAAGCCATCAACAGTGTAAAAGAAAATTTTAAAATACAGAGCTAAAAACATTCAGCTGTAACTAGTGTATTGAGAATAAGGTTATACAAAGGATTACACGTATTATACGTCTGACTAAATATTAAATTCTCATGACAATTGCCGTGAATCGTACAAAATATACAAATTGAAAATGTAAACTGATTATTCTAATTTCTGTTTCACAACACTACTCTATTTCATGTTCTATCCAACATATTACAAAAAAATACAGCAAACTAACTACCCCATTTACCGAGATACGTACGCCTAAAACAATAGTCTTGTAATAAAAATACCAATAGTGTAACTAATAGTGTAAAAACCGTGTCCTCTTCTGATGTTATGTAGACGCTCTGACATTGGATGGAGTAATGATCGAATGATCAGAGTAATCGATAGTTGAATGGTGCAATCGAGTGTAATATCGGGCATTACCCGCAATCATAGTTCACATCATGGCCAATAACACCACATAACACGTACACTGCGTTGTTGTTGTTGCCTCTAGCGATCAAACGTGTAATACAGTTGCTACTGTGCATTGTTCTCGTATTCTTGCATCGTTACAGAACTATTCGGTTACTGTAAGACTCTTAGGGTATATTTAATCTAAATAATCCTACACTCAATTTCTTCAATTTCGTTTTATGCTTTGTTATTGAAAGTGACTTGGGTGAAATATCTAAATTGTAAGATTTTATGGTTAGCAGAACTTCAAAAACCCTTCTCTCATGGGAATTAACAAATAAAATATTTTCAATAAAATGGAACTAAGGATATAGGGTAAAATAAAGGATATTTAAAATGTACACTTGTTGTCAGGGGCCTAATAAGGGTAGTTTTTGATGTTCCCATATCTGTATCATGATTTTATGGGAAAAATCTTCAGTGATAATAAAACAATAACCGTTTAAAATAAAAAAAATGTCTTTAAATGATCAGAACTTTCAGATTAGGAGATTACCTTTTTTTAGAATATTAGGAACTTCATTAGACAAACATTTATTTATAAAAAGATTTGAAAACATATAAATAATCTTGATGAATGAAAACGTAAAACAGGCCATGAAAGATTTAGATTCATAATCAATGGCTGGTTTAATTACTACGTTTCATTACAACTTAGGGCTATATTTTACAAGTAGTTTAAATATGCAATGTTTCTCCAGTGCTTTGATTTAAAATTCCTCGCTTAAAATAATAACATAGCCTATGTTTTTATAAAGTTAATCCCTTTTTTACTCCTCATCTTAGTAATGAATACAACCATACAACCTAAGGTAACATGTTGAGTGGGAGATGGCACTCTGTCATTTACATGTTGATGCGCTCTCGCTGACCAGCTGCAACTCATTATACAGGGTGTCTAGTGTCTAATGTCTGCCCAAGCATTAGCAGGAAGCTGTGAATTATCATCCCATAGTCGTTTGTCTTTGAAAATTAGTAATTATGTAAATTTTCGCCCGTAAAATTCATTAGCTGAAAATTAACTTCCTCTCCTCATTGGTGAGGGAATTTATGACAGAGTTTCAACACTTGCTTATTTTTAGAGGTGAATTGAATTATGTCCGCATTGAATGCACCATTTCTCTGCGTTGGGATAATTGGGGTTTCTATTTGTTTGCATTGCACGGTACTTGATGACATTAATATTCAACAGTCTTTATTAGTAATTTGTAAAAAATTATATCCAGTAATAATAATTTAGGTTTTATACTCTGCCGTAAGCTTGTGTAGCTACGTTAGTCTAAAGACCGTTTTCTTCATTAATCTGAGTATTTAATTTATGAAACTAAGACAATTGCGATGCTGTAACTGTATGCGAGACTGTACACACAGTCTCGTCATTATTATATGTTTCCTGTCAAATTTAAGCTACAAATTACTTCAATATTCTTTTTTTAGAAGAACACTTTACATTTATTGACCTTTTAAACGTATCATCACAGATTTTCTTACAGGCAACAACCCAAAAAGTAATCTGTATCAAATAATGACCAAAATATGTCGACATGACTACATCAATTAACGATAGTTAAATAAATATTTGCAAATATTTGAAAATATAATTGAAGGTAGCGTTTTAATGCTCAATATGAAACCAGTCTCTTAAAAGAAGTACATATACGTATTAAAAACATTTAACTTTTAACAACCGACACGAAACAAACGTAGCCTGTAAGAGCTCCATTGTGATGCTGAGGCCGACGCTGAGTCATGCAGATACTAATAACTCATATTAATTACGGTCGTCAGATGATTAGCTGATGAAGCGATCCGCGCTGAGCCTCAGGCCAGACCGAATATGCAGATCATAAACAGAAGGAGATAGAGACGCTATCTTGGACCAGCCGTCGTGTACTCAGTGACTTGGCGAGAAGCGCGGGAACGTACTTGCTATTTGGAGGGAAACTACCCTTCAAAACACGGTTACTTAAAGTGTTCAAAACCCCTTGAAGCCATAGTTATTTTTGTAATATGAATTTCCTACTTTCCATGTAGATTAAACAGCTTCAAAAAAATAATGCAATTGATAATAAGTAAGCATATAAAACTTTAATGATCGTCTTCTAATCGACGATTACAAATGTCATATATTATAAACTGTAAACTTTGCGATCATCATTTAAGACCCTTACCAAATAATAATACAGGCATATTTTGGTATATCAAAATGGAGCTTAAGATGTGTAGATTTGCTGAACATCATCGTTATAAACAAATTCCTAAAGAGCTCTGCATTACCTGGCTTCAAAGTTTACACGGTTTAATTTATTAAATAAGAATGGCTGGTCGATGAATTAGTTTATGACCCCTAAGATGTAGAAAGATGATTATGTTGGGTGTTGGGGTTTGTTTCATTTGGAAAATTCGTGAGTTATTTTGTACAGGGTTATGTTTAGTTAAAGAAAGGTAGTACAGCTTATGGAGAATTTTGCTCATAGTTTTATGTGAAATGTATTTATGTAGAGCTACAGGTAAACAAGCTTGAATATGATTGAAGAACTAGAGCAAAACATTATCTTATGACACATCAATATCAAGTAGGCCTAATTGATTTTACCGCTATACTACGGTTGTTGTTCGACACTTTTGATTCTATTGGCCATTAATATAATTAGGGACTCTAACGCAAATAGGCCTACACTTTTAGGTTAGTTTATCTTTTCAAATTCAATCATCTGGTGTACACACAAGATCTCACCGTACTTAGCATAGGAAATTTGAACTCATTACCTGAATTTAAAGAAAGGTATTATAATGGGCGTATACCAACTCCGCGCAGTGGTCAGAAATCTGCCAAAACCGACTGTCCAACTCCGCGCAGTGGTCACTTCGGATCCCTCGCGGCACATGTCCAACTCCGCGCAGTGGTCAATTTTGGCTCTCACAGCCCTGACGGCTGAGAGTTTGTTTTTGAAGTTCGAATTTGTTATAAATGTACACAATTTATAACTGTACGAAACCTCAGTAACTAATAAAATAAAGTTAATCAGTACAAAAGAGAATATTTATGTTTCATTTGAATTTGACTATTACCTAACCTAACCTAACCAAACCTAACATGTCACATGAATAAAGTAGTGATGAAAAAATAAAAGTGTAACATTACTTTTGGGACACATATTTAATATGTATAATATTTTGTATTAAACCCTTCATATCTCATTCGAGAGTACAACAAGTACAAGTTAAAGATTGATGGGTAGCGTAGAGATTAGATGGGGCCAGCACGCGGAGTTGGGCTATATACTAAAAGTGACCACCGCGCGGAGTTGGACTGGACCCTTCGGGGGCCATAAAACTTTTCGTCATCTTTAATCTGACCACCGCGCGGAGTTGGGCTATCCCCGTTAATACACTAAGTATTACAATTAAATTTGTTTTCTATTGGATTATGAATGTGGAACTATTTTCTAAATCAGGTCAAAAGAACCTCATTATTCTCTTTCGCACTCTTTTCCCTTAGCGTGGCACGGTCGTAGCAGTTCGTAACAGTAAAACATTATTTACCGGGTGACCCAAAAAAAGGTAATAAAAAGAGAGTTCTTTAACCTTGCAGTAGCTCTTAGTAATAATGTTCTGTACATTAACACTAAGCATGCAAGAGCCTTTCCGTTACCCAGTTCATCATCCCATATCCGCAGTGACTTTCAAGTTCCATAGCGGTCGGTGTCCAGGTAAGTATATGCAGCAAATTACCAACAATACCGGCTTTGGTCCGATTGTACGCGGCGAGTAATTAAATCAAACAATAGACCCAGAGCCTGGTTTGGACCTCTTATCGTGTAGCGAGCATCTTACACACCACGCGTGCACTTCAAACAGCCCGCGCCTATCTGACCTGACTGTCTGCTGGACATTCTGGTAGTAAATTGAACGCAAGTACGTGCTCTTTTATTGTTCCTACTACTGACTTCCACTACTTTATGTCAGTTGGGTCAACATGAAAAAGTTAGTGTAAAAAGAGGTTTACGGTAGCATGTTTGGATGTGAAGAAAGAAGAAAACAGATAGACTGGGTCTGTTTAGGTTTTTTGGGCTTCAAACCGGTCAAGATAAATTTTATTCTCCAGTGCTTTGCAGTTTTTTTCACTTTTTTGCTTAAACATTTGTAGAAACCAACTTTTAAAACCAAATACTGTATAGCATTCCTTACAGAATTATTGAATTTTATAAATGTCAAAATACAGTAGTACAGAATTTTTACATCAAAACATTCGTTCTCAGCGATTTAGGAAAATATAATTACACATTTATATTTAGCTGGATGTATCGTATTTCTCATAATTTTATTTAAGGTCAAATACAAGGTATTCACTGTTAGTTTAACCACTGACTATTGGATATTAAAGTATCAATAGTCAACGGTTTAACCCTATGTTTGTACTACGCGTAAAAGAACACACACCGAGTTCTCTAACCTTGCAGATGCTCAAACAATAACAGGAGACTGCAGAATGAGTATAATACGTCACAATAACATTCAAACATTCAATTACCGCCTGATGTGGCCTGATAAATCGCTGTATGAAGTTACAGAGGGTCATATTTCCTAGTAGATCAATACCCGCCGCTGCCTGATGGTTCTCACCACACCATCGCGCAGGCGCAGTACTACACAGGCGCAGTAGTTGCTAGCGGCGCTGCGCAGTGCTTAGCTCTATTGTGCGCAGTCGCCGCCTCACAAATCATCCGTTCGCTCCTGGAATTACGATCGTTTTGTGCTTCAATTCACTGTATTTTATTACATTTTCTATTCTATTGTGCGGTGCTGTATGATCCATTATTCTTTCTGTCAGCTGATAGGTTTTGTCGGAGTGAGAAATAAGAGGGAGATTGACTCGTAGATTTCTCCGATGCGTTCTGCGAATAGAAAATAGAATGCGAAAGAGAAGGTCATATATTTGGTTGTTTGAATCATAAGTGAATGTTGAAGTGACAGTAAACAGAGACGATGTTGTGCGTTTGGATAGTGCCAAATCACGATATGTAAACTTAATTAGCTTAATGAAGGCAACTCTAAAGTTAAATGATTGATTTGACTAATACACTTATAAAAACATAAATATTTATGTTGAGAAGGTAAATGTCGATATTTTTCCTATTGATGTAATACCCGAAATTTCGTTAGACATGTCAATTATTGGAGCAACACTTACCACAATGTTAGTTGTATCAAACTTAAGTTGTGTCAAACAACAAAAATACGTTCCGTAACCAAATTAAATTAGAGTTCGCCAGTTATTGCACACACTAAATCCAGTAGCACAGGTTGCCATTGCAGCTTTTCTATTCCGAGAACGACGTTTCGTAATGTGCTTCCACCGTCATCAGGTGTGTGATTACCCGCCTCTCTCTGTTGTCCGTAGGCCTTCACTGTGGGATCGAACCAGCCGACCGGTAAATTGGGCTTACCACAAAATGTTCGGCGATTTTGAGAAAGTCTGTCGAAACGTTTGTCAAGCCATGTCAATGAAGGTTTCGTTTGCGATGTGTATTTGTGATGTTGAGATAACATTTTCATCCTTAGGGTGTATAAAACCCTCTACACGGAATAAAAATTCAGGAAAATCTTAAACAGTTTTTTAACCTATTTTTTATCTTTTCCTTTTAATTTTCGGCATCGACAATTTAAGTTTTAGTTGTCTGAAGGAACTCGAACAAATTATATGGTTGGGCTGTTGTATAAAAGATTGGTCTCCTTGTTGTTTTGCTGACAAATTAGATTACATCTGATCATTGCAATTTAAATCCTCATGGATGCCAAATGAGCACCCAAAAGGAAGTGAATGCTGTGCTCCTTTAAAATGGTGAAAACCAAAATCAAGAAAACGATACTAAGCAAGAAACCATTAAATTCAAGATTTTATTCAGTGATTACAATAGTGGCAATAGATTAAATAGGCGGGGAGCGAGCTGGTCTAGTGATTAGAGTACGGGACTTCGGTCCCTGAGGTCCCGGGTTCATATCCCGCCATGTCACCAATGAATTTTATCCAAGTGATAGTACCACAACCCCTACGTATAGCCTGAAGTGACGTGAAAAACAATTCCGGGATCGTGTCTAGTGTCTTAGGACAAAAAAAATAGATGAAATAGGTGGAATGAATTTTCAAATGTTTATTGAATATCAAGTTACTTAAGACCACAACTAAGACATTCTTGTATCGGTTAGTTTCAACTGAATACAAATAAAAATTGTAAAGGGAATTATTTGGAAAAAACCTGTCATGATACTTTCACAAATATGCTTTTCCATTTTCATTTTGTCAGTACGAATTAACTTGCATAGATGAAAACAGAAAATATGATAGGATTCGCTATTTTCCACTCTGTATTACAGCATCCCTTTGTATAATGTATTTTAGGGTTTTTAATCATCTGTAATCACAATAAAAAGTATTATCAACTTAAAGTTTCATCGTGATTTGGATGGATACATAATCAGGAACAAAAATGCAAAATCTACGTTGGAAAACTCCCTGTGTAAAGAAAATTGTCGCAAGTGATAGACTGCGACCCGGTTGAGGAAACGCCACATCACCGACTCTAACAATAGCCACGCTTATTTCGCATTTCACAATGCGCGGTCAATTTTCTCTGATGGGTCGGGATAAGAGGCACGAGCTCACCGCATTAGGCGCAGCGCTCTTTAGTTAACTGGAAAAATTGACACTGTTCTGGCGGACATCACGAGTCCATTTCTACAAATATTTAAAGTGGGGAAGAGATGGAATAGTTTCTCTTGATAGAGGATTTCTTCTGTGTTACGATTATTTTGGTAATAATAGTTTATGGAGCTAGTACGACTTTTGTCGGGGGGCGAGCCGGTCTAGTTTTAGAACGCAAGGCTTCGGAGCCCTAGTAGTCCCGGGCCTTAATCCCGCCAATCACTGATGAAACTTATCCATGTGATAATGCCGCTTTCCTCTAGGACTCCTGAAGTAACGTAGAAATCAGTTTCGGGCTAGAATCTAGCGTCAGGGATTTGAAAGTTGGGCCTAAAAAGTATGACTTTTTCCCGATACTGAGTATGCTTCTGGATACGATGACCAATGAGTACCGTTCCTCTCCGTGTGTGTGATTCCTCCGAAAAGCAGTTCGATTTGTAGCAATGCGGAACCAATCAGTTAACAATTACTAACTTTTCACTATCCCCAGTACTGTAGGGTATATCTACAACTCCAGAGCCCAGCACCTACAAGCCTGCAGCTTGTCCAGGTGATTTAGCACCTACGAGGTGTTCGGTCCGGGATATTATCATCTGCAATTAATCAATTTAACACGCATTCCTCACTCGCCCGCTGGTTGAAAATGTCGCTAATTTCTTCTCCTTTTAAGTACCTTCTTGTCTGCAAATTCCGACCGCTTTTTTCCCTGATTCATGCGAACGCCCGCAGAACGTATTTGGCGTGAGCGTTCACATTTTTCGCGATTCTTTAGATTCTTGTGTCAGATACGAGCATAGTTGTGTTTTGTGTTGTTACTTGAAACAGGTTGTGATTTGTGACTTTGTGTCATGCATTTGTGTTATGATATTAGTTAGGTACCTGAATCGTTATTGACATGATCACGATATTGTTTGTTGAATTCTGATAAAAGTCAGTTGCTTTGTAAAGGTTCAAAACTAGATCCAATTGAATCTGAATATAAAGTTTTTATCATCACCATAATCTTTCTCCAAGTTGACGGAATTACTATAAGGACAAATATATGTGGTAGGAGGGGTGGCTAAAATTAAAATCATACCAACAATGTATTCCAACAAATACTTTTATTCAGCTATCATTATATTATACTGTCTTACTTATTGACATAACAATTAATTTTACTATGATACCAATTATGTTACTAAAAGTCATCTAACTTTAAATAATAAATATAATGCGGTCATGAAAATGATGCTTGAATCAATGTTTGAGTAGTCAAAATACAATAAATGTTCAAGTCAATGCTTATAATGATGAAACTTTGCTCAGGTTTGGTGTACAAAGATTCAACCGAAACTTCTTAATACAACGACTAAATGTAACCTATCAAGGTACTTCGAAATGTCCAATTAATTATTAACATGTATTTTTTAAGTGCAAACATCGTGTATCTATTTTTAAATACCCTCTCTTTCCAATGTCAAAGAGTCAGTGTGGTCTAAGTGTGTGGCGCGGGGTAATTCCAGTCAACCCCAAACACTGGATCATCGCTGATAAAGTTAATAACTCTTGGCCAATGTCTGCGCTGATGAAGCTCTAGACCGTAAGCGATGTAGTCCTTGACGTACCCAAACTCTATCAAGTCCCACATCGGACCTACTAGCTTCCTACCCGGCCTCTTTGGCCCTAAAATTGTACAAAATACATATAAATATCATTATCAATCAGAGTTTTCAGTTTGAAACTATTTACATTAGATTGGTAGATGATTTAAGCTTTGCTAAAAATGATTAACACATTTGGTGATTTTGGGGTTTTCTATGCCAAGGTTTTCGTAAGGGAACGACACAGAGCCTGGCTTAGTCATTAGTAGACTATACCTTTTGTTGGGTAGATTTAACTGATATCCCATTGAATAGTACCTGGTTAAAGAGTAGATCCTTCCTGATACAGGTTTTATTGATAGATTCGTGATGTGTTCGTCATACGATAGAATTATAATGTTAAAATGACATTGGCCCCTAAAAACACGAAGTTAAACTTTACATGTTTTCACATACAGTAAAACTTATAAATATATTAGCCTTTGAATTTTATGTTTGATAAAATTAATTTCACAAAATTTAATTGCTAGACGATACCTTTTAGGTAACAATCAGGAATAAACAACGTTTTAATGTTTCAATATGAAAATATGTTTTATCCAATGGTGGATTGTTGCACTGTATTATTATTACAATGATAAATTTAGTAAATAGTACCTATATGAAATACTGTAATAACTTTTAGGTTTTTTTTTAACATCACCGAACATGTCTGTTAACTTATCGAGGACTTTCGTAATTTAAATACTGTACATCAACAAATATACGGACATTTAGGGATATCTACCCAATGTATACAATTCTTGGAATTAATACTCTGTTTAATACGATTCAATAAGACTTATCTAATGTCTTGAATACATACTGTGAAACCTGCCGTAGTTACCGATGTAGGCGAACTCTACACACATCTTGGTGACTTCTGGCCACTGTTGATTGACATGAGGACTCACTGTCCATCCTCGGCCTTCGTATACTCTACCGTCGCCACCGACCAGGAAACTGGGAACAGAACAGAAGACGCAGAAGTAGATGTGTTTTGTAGCTAAAACATATTCCTTTACTAAGAAATTCACGAAATACGTTCTTATCCCAAATACTTTGATGATTCAAAGAGGCTTGGGAGCAATCAAATTACCCATTTGAGTGGAGTGAGAATTGCGTTTGGTATTAGGTTGTATGTATATTATTAGTAGCTAATTGTAGTTTTTTATATCATAAAGAATCTCATATTCTGTAGCTTATGTACTAAGCTACAGCTAAGCTGTAGCTTATATTGTAGCGTTCATGACAAAACGCAAAACATGTATACATACTTAATCAAATACTATAGTGAAATAGTTTGTCGCGCTAAAAATTATTTCCACTAAATACAAATATTATCAGGTATATTCTGTTAACATTATTGGTATTTTTATCGTTACTTCAAGGTAACAACACCATTAGGTGTGTATTTTTAGCAAAAAATCACGGACTAACTAATGTTTTATCTAAGGGAGTATGTTTTATCTACGATAATATGAATTCAAGATGAGTGTAGTGGGCAAATACAGGGAGCTAAAAAGGGGATGAAATTGGAAGTCGTACTGGTGGGGGCAACTGCTAAAAAATCGAGACGCTGTAAAATTTTGTTTGGTGGTAACAACCAGGTGAATCAATTCAGCTCATTGACTCATGACTTCATTGCACTCCAACAATATCATATATTCCCTTAGTTCTAATGAACAACGTACTATGTACTTGATACCTCAGTACACATGGCGGCCAACGTTTTGCATTTGCCACATTCAGTGCTACCTCCGGTTGTATCTGAAGCTCATTGATCTAATGTTGTCTCCTCTCTACCTTTTTAGCAGTTTCTTCAGTAATTCTGTTACTGTCAAAGACGGGTTGCTTCTTTAGCTGAGATAATTTATTACAGCACAATTTTGTAGGAAATCTCTTTGCATTTATCACAGAAACTACCTGATTATCTAACAAAATCAATAAACCTACTTGTACTTGATATCAGGCAGTCCTTGATCCAAGTGTTTCTTCTGGATGTACTGCATCTTGAGGACGCAGGACTCAGGGTCGGAACACGTCCTGGTCCGCGTGTGGTTGATGATGACATGAGTCACCTCGGCCTCCTCGACGTGGTCAACGTGCCGCGGGGGGAGTGCGCCCCACTCGCTGCGAGGGACGATGGGGATGTCGTGACAGAACTCCTCGTACTTGGGCTTTGTAGGGTACCCGGGTGGTGGAGGCCAGGTTCCAGCACCCATACCGAGGATCTTGGCTGCCTCCTCGGGTGTAGCGTGTCTGGCATACTTGTACTCCGTGGTAGCCATGGTCACCAGATTTCCTAACTGGGTTCTAGATAATACAAGTGTAGGTGTAATCAAAACAGGTGTGCACACTATGGCAAAGATTTAAAAATTGTTTAGCAATAATTTTATTCATTTAAAGGGAAACAAAAATTTCGTACCATATCGAGAATAATGTTTGATAATTTCAAGATAGAAGTGAATTGATTAAGATTCTTAAAAATGTATTGTTGTGTGAATAGATTATAGTTGATCATGAGTAAAATGTTATTGGCAAGATCTGTCAAAAAAGTTTTAAAATAAAAATTGTTAATTTAAATGAGTTGTGTTTGTGTATGAAACAAAACAAATCATGAAGGCTACGAAATAAATTAAGAAAAATTATAAATTTGTTTATTAATAGATTGCCAACCATTTATAGAATAAGTCAACTAAAATTAATTTTCTCTTTGTATTTTATTAGTTTCCTTAATTTATTTAATGATAAAGTCCTTCGCATAATTTCACTCAAAAGAAAGATCTAGCTTTTCTATCCTTATATAGCGCTCCTTAATAGGATCCTCCTAATTTATCAATCCTAATTAAGCTAACTTATGCTGAACAATATTCCCACTATTAGATGTACCAAATCGTATCTAAATACAGTAAAGCAAATAAAACAAATATAGGTCGTTATTACTTACCAAATAATAAGTAAAACCAGTATTTGCAATAGCTCCTTTTCACAATCTTGTCCTCCAGCATTTGCTATTGAACACATTTGTTTACTAACAAAGTAGTTTTAGCCTACTTAAGCTTATATTAATGGAATAAACGTACACGCCTCATTCAATTTAAAACTAGTTTATCTCATTATACAGATTTAGATGAATGTAATATTTCACAGTCGAGCTTATCAAAATATGTAACAGTAATTACAGTAACTTGGGATTTATCAGTTTCAATATGAGTATATCTGTATTATTGTGTGTTGGAATTTGTAAACATAAACTATTATCATGATTGTCTTCAGTAAACGTGCATTGCCAGGTTTGAAAATATAATATTTTGTTGCGTAGATTATAGATTCAATCCTTAAACCAGTTATAACCAAATATAAAGAATGATAGGCAAACAATTTTAACGATAGACAAACTACACACATTCATTAGGTAAAAACAGTTTATTGTGAACAATATTTGACTGTAATAGTATCCTATGGATCTTACAACTACCAATTAATTTACAATTCTTAGAAAACCCTTACAACTGAACATTTTTCAGTAGTATCAGTTGTAAGGGGTGTTTTCGAACAGCCCCTCTTTGCCGTAGTATCTCTCGTGTTCAGGGTCGTAAGGCATCACAGTGTCTTTTCTGTTCTCAAAAACTTTGTAGTCAGGTTTGAGGAATCCAGCGTTGACTCCGTAGTCCGCTAGACATTTGACTGCCTGCATCATCTCTTCTGGAGGATTTATGTCTGGATGCAAAGCACATTTTACGGTTTGATTACGGTTTGATTACAAATTACATTCTATAAGCCATTTGTGTACCATCACAAAATGAAACGGGTTAAGGCAAAAAAATAAATTATACCTCCTAAAAATTGAATAACTGCAGATAAGGACCTGTATTCTGTTGTGTAGGGTGATGGACACACATTCTGTGTAGGTGTGGTTTTATTTGTCTTGTGTTTACTAAAAAGATCTATGATTACTTGCACAGGAAGTGTCTTATCAATAAAAACATCCTTAGCTTAGTTCGCTTATAAAAAAAACGTGCAAGTTCTTCCAATTAATGGTCTATGACTTATTGATATTTTTCTCTTTTTTAATGGTTTAGCATAACATGACAATGACTATACAACTATCTTAAAAAAAAGTGTTGAAATATAAAAAAAAGTTAAAAAACCGCTTGGATTCAGAATTTGTTTCACAGATTTACTTTCCTTCATAATTAAGTCGGAAGCACAACCCTTGGCATACACATATTAGATTTCAGTGTAAAATAAAAATGGAATGTAGCTGAATTAGGCTACCGAGAAAGTATATTGATGCAAAACTATTATTGGCGTTAGCTGTATAACTAAACCAAATTGTAAGGACAACTTGTCTTAACTAAGACCTCTGTTATGTCTTAAAAATTAATTATTACGGCGATAAAAATGTTTACATTTTATATTGCAGCACGTTATGAGAGTAGCTTATTTAACTATGATGTTTTATTTACAATTTGGCTACATGGAACGTTTACATTACCTTGGTAGTCGCCTATAAGCGCTATATCGTAGCTCTCAGTGTAGAAGTCCAGTAGGCGCATGTCCTGCTTGGTCGGGGTGTTGTACCACCCTCTCCCTTCATACACACACCCGTCTCCACCTACCAAGAAACTGACATCAACTTGTATTGGGCACTGGGCGAGGAGTAAGGGTGCACAGGTTATAATCATAACTAAAAAAAATAATCCAGAGGTAGTTTGAATTATTTCTCCGTATGAAAAATAAACATATTATAATGTACGTATAAAATATTAAGACGTAAATCTTCGACGTTAATTTAATTATCACAGTCAAGTTAAAATTTTATCTGTGTAGACAAACTACTATATTATAAAAAATACGAGTAAACATTACATTAATTAACACCAATAAAATAATTTTATTCGTACTTAGTTCCACATTTTTTAATAAAAAATAAGAGACCAAAGTATAATTACATTGCTCAAGAAACTGAATTGATTTTTACAGTTGTAATAGTAATGGTTAACTACTGTATAGTATACTAGTTACTTTTAAGAAAATAAAATATACGATCAAAAGTAGTTCAGCAATGTAGTCTCAATTGTATTTTGAACTAGCTTAAGCTGTTCGGTTGGTTTATTTACTTCCTTATGTATAGCTTATGTGCAGTGCAGTTCATACTAACAATTATGTTTAAAAATTAACATACAAATATGAGCAGGCCAAAGTATACTGTTAAAAACTCTGTAACATCACATTTTTTGTAAAGATAATGGAGTAAGCTACACAATGTATAGTAGCCTATTAGGGTTATAGTTTATTCATTATATTATACATTACATTATACAATGAGGTGTTCATTATATCCACCTAATTAAAATAGCACATACGTGTCAGTTATACTGAAAATGATAGTACTGTAATTACAACTTAAGTTATTCGGATAAAATGTAATCCCATAGTAAAATGTACTTACGGTATATTAATATTTGTACTTTGTGTCCATGCAACTTATATTTATAGATGGTTGCACTTTTTGTCATGCAGCCTACAATTATACATGGGTAATTTATTTTTCTATGCAGCCTATATTATACATACTTTACTTTATGACATGTAGGCAACGTTATAGATATTTTTAGTTTATTTCCATGCAGCCTATATTATACTTACTTTACTTTATGTCATGTAGCCTACATTATAGATATTTGTAGTTTTTCCCTATGCAGCCCGTATTATATATACTTTACTTTATGTCATGTAGGCTACATTATATGTATTTGTAGTTTATTTCCATGCAGCCTATATCATACATACTTGTACTCTATGACATGCAGCCTATATCTATACATACTTGTACTTTATATCCATGTAGCCTAGCAGTTTCATATGGTTCTTTTGCAGTGTGTTTACTATATTGCAGCAGTCCTCAACACAGTGACAGAAAGGAGATCTGGTGTAGTATTTGATGACAATCCAAGGCACAGGCAGAGTTTGTGGGTCTTGGTAGAAAGGTTTTGTCGCCCCCCATTCTTTACGGGTTACCAACTTAAGAGGCATGACTGGATGAGCGTAGGGGTTCTAATTTTGAAACAAAATGTTAAACTAGTATAGTAGAATGTGCTAAATAATAAACACGCGTAACTCAAAATATCTTGATTGGCTTAGTGAGAAGTAATTCTTTTAAAGTAAATATATAAAATTGAACAGATTGATCTGTATAATTTATTCTGACGTTAAAATAGGATTCTAACTTTAGAATTTAAGATATCTTTGTTTACCCGAAATTGTGGGGTTGAAATATACCCCTGAAAACACTTAGGCAAGCTACCTAATCTAGAGTTAGAAAACAGAGCCAAATGGCTGAGTCAACCAATTAAAGAATTCACAACAGTCACACTTCGCTAAATTTGTCTCAAAATTTATAATTAATTGTAATGACTAATTTGAAAATTTCATTAATTAAGAATATTATTATAATTTATGACTCCCTTGGTAATGACAGTAAACGGTAAATGTTGACTAACGATGATTTTGTGTTGATGTTGACTTACAAATCATAAAATATTAATTGGCACAGTTTATTTACGACTACAAGTTATATAGTTAGTAAACAAACTTTACCTAGTTCCAGATCACAGATTTAATATACAATATTATTGTTCAGTTATGAAGTGCGGCTTGTAAACTGGTGATTGATTCATACTTTGACTTATAGAATCGGTTTGATAAAACAGTTTTGATAACAAATCCTATTTATGGTCTAACTAGATAGCTCTTTTTAAACATGCTATAGCTCAACATACAGTGAAATCAAAACGCATATATCTATTTTAGTTTGTGTTTAGTTAAATGTGTGAATATTAAATTACTTTTTCTGCAATATCCATTATTTTAAAGTGATTTTAGGTAAAACCCCCGTAATTTTATTACGTTATAAAAACAATTTCATCAAATTCAACACACTTTGACCTGAGGAATAAAACTTTGTGTCATATTTTTTACATTACGGTTAAGGTTAAGGTACTGAAACTTTGTAAGAAACAATTAAAGTTAATTCCAAATAATCTCGAAAATGTATTTAACTATTTAAGAGTATACTTGTACCACGTTAGGAGCTTAGGATAAAAATAATTTAAAAGAGATTTCTATTCAAAGATGATCGTAGAGGTTTACTGAAACACTTGAGCCTCAATAGTCAATTAGGCTTACAAGCAATTTAGGTATTTGAATAAACAAAAACCGGCCTACCATTTGACCGAAAAGTTACTTTTTTGACATGCCAGTTGAACGAATTTTTAAATAAAACAAATAATTTTGCAACACCTTTTTGTCTTTATGTTATTTGGTAGGCATGCCATGCCAGTTGATCGAAATAAAAATAAAACTATGACACACCAATATTCTGTCATGCTATTTTGTCCCTCCTACATTACTTACTAAGGTCAAAAGTTGTGAAACCGATTTTTTCTTTGGTTAGAAACCTTTAATGCACTCTCATTGTGAAAACAGAGGTAAAACACTCGAAATTGACGAATAACCCCCGCTTTCTTGGTAAACATTGCGAAGCCCGCAAGCTAAGATCTCTTTGTCAGAATTACAAAAACCGAAACCAATTCACTTCTAACCGCGAAATCGCAACGACCGCAACCGTATGCAAATTAATTTCCAAAAATCTCCAAACTACCGGGCGGCACTCGAGGGTCCTTGACCCATTTCCCCGCCACTCGGGACAATGGGATGATTATTTCCCTCCATTTCTCTAAGCCGCCATTCGTCCGTTGCATCACCTGCCATGTAAGGCAGCTCAAGGCGGCCAATACTCAAGCACTGCTAATTGCAAGGCCTTCCTGCGCTGCCGGGAAATCAGGTTAATACCGCGGGTTAGGGTAAAAGGTCGCAACTAGGCGTTGTACTGAGCTGTTAGTATAAGTGTTAATGTAGGGTAGGAAGTGATGTGAGAGTCACGCGCCGACGGACATCAGTGACTACTTAATATGAATGTAACACTCTTTCTTTTCTGCTGGAATGATGACGTATTCCGACACGTACTAGACACAGTTTTCCTTACGGCATTCCAAAGTGCTGTTAACCCAATTCAGTTAAGGGTTGTTGATTTTATTTTGTAAATTGTCAACATCTGATTGGTACTTTTATCGTAAACAAAATTGTTAAGTTCATGGAGACGCGAACTTAACATCTCTGAGACCTTTCCATCCATCGCTGATTTAATGTTATCTTTTTCACCTAAACATTTTATCTCTTCCTGTACCTAGCTTATTTTCTATTTTTCTGTTGCAAAAAGTGAAAGCAACATCGCATGTCAAAATCACTGGATGTCTACGTGTAGTTGTAGTCGGGTTTTTAAATACCTAGAATCAGTGACATTCCCTACGCCTTGTAAGCGTTGACGTGGTGGCGTGGAATGCGTGTTAAATTGATTAATTGCTAATGATAATATCCAGCGCTGAACACCTCCCGGGTGCTTAATCACTTCGGACACGCGCGGGAGAAGTGGCCGGATTGGCGGGAGAGGTGGCCGGATTGGCGGGAGAGGGGCGTCGTAGTCAGGTGGCAGTTGGACTGGTTGTAACCAGAGCAGGTCTACGAGTGATGGATTGGGGCGATATGGATGACGCGTCAACGGCTCCCAAAGAACCGATAGAGAAAAGGATGTGTAAAAAACTGATGCAGAGAAAAATAATAATCTTCTAAATGTTTTTTTTCTAAATTTTTTTCTAAATGTATTCCGTAAAAAAAGTTAGCATTATTAAGTTATCATGACGAGAGTATTTTAATAGGTAGTTAGTTCAACGATTGTGGAACGGTAATAGAGAAAAACGCTATCATGATCTTTTCATAGCACCTTTTTACATTTTCACAATACGCTGAGAAGAAAGCCCAGAGAGTGGACATTTCCACTGCGTAACCTTCCCCCAATTTATTTATTTATTTCCAACGGACATCTCCATTTTTCAGCTATGCAAATCAAAACCATAAACTCAGGAAGGCTTAATTGATAATAACAAATGTTGTGCTTATAGACTAGAAATAAAATCAACATTATAATAATGATCTAATAACAAACAACAGTAACAATGACAGACCTAGTCGAACATGGAAAATAAGTAAAGGCATTACAGCAAATAACAGCATTCCTTCTACAGAAAATGGAGACAATTTCTAAATCGCTATACTCAAACAAATTGAGGTAAATTAATTAATGATAGAGGAAAAAGTACCCAGGGAAACTTTTGTTATATTCTTGGCTTCTTAGATAAATGCTGTAATCAAATGAAACTAGTACATATTTTTATGCAAATTTTAGAAGTTCTCAAATCATAATTTAAAATTACCAACAGATAAAGATTAACAGCGTTATGACGCCCCTTCAATGGAGAAACATGGAATGGCATCTCTTGTTGAGGACATTTTCATTCAAAAAATATTTGGGTAACGATATCAACTTAGGATTGTTGACTGACAACTTTTATACAGCGAGTTTCAGGTGAAGACAATTCGAGCTTTGGTCCTATAATGAAGACATCCTCTGATGATTTCCTCATGATGAATCGTCAGTCTACAGTCGAATGTTGGTGACAGTAATGTGAATATGCAACTTCATCAGTCATTTGCCTCTTCGGCTCCACGCTACCTACTTGGTAAGCTCGTGTCTACTGCAAACAAATTGAGTTTAATATATTGATAAACAACACACAAAGCACAGAGGTTGAACTTGCAAATTTGAATTCAGAACAGTTAATGGCAAAGGAAAACTTGGGTTTCATCTAAACACCTTAAATATCATTTAGTATTTAGTAGATTTAAGCTGACATTGTTTTAAAAACATACTTTGATAAACATATTTTTAACATAACATTTCGGTAAAATTTATCTTCCTTCGTACATCCTTATCACCATTAAAATTTTGTTCTGAAGAAAATCCTTTCATTAAGCATTGTATCCTCTTCCAAAATAAATATATAACAAAATAGAACAGTTGTTAACTAATTAACAGCGTGCTTATAGTTGTAAATTATATACGATTATTGCATCTCTGTGAAAAAGGGTGAATATTGAGAGTTCCTACGGTAAATGATTTTGAGTCAGAAATTAATAAAAATAATTCAACATAAGCATTCCGCACAACCCACCACCCATATCTCCACTCAGTGAATTTGCACGGTGACGAGTCAAATGTTTATTTAAATACCCAAATGCTAAAATTATACCTATAAACAACTGAAACACAATGGAAGATACTTTATAACATACCAAACAGATTTATATTACTTTTGAAGTTATTTATAGAATTATATTACCAATAATGAAGATCTTTGTGATTGTGTTTGGAGATTGATGAGTAACATCCTTAAACATGAATAATCATAACGATTGTATACATATTCATATATAGCCTAGCTGTTACATAAGACCCGCATATCACACTCCCGATACTGAGCGTCTCTAATGGTCGAGAATGTCCAGGATGCAGGATTAGAACGTCCGAGAGCTCTAAACTCGCGATAATACTGCGCGCGGCTGCATTATCTCTTCTACGGAAACTTGCTCGCGTCTCCTCCGATTCGACGAGCTTTCTGAGGACTTAACAACATTAATTGTGCTTTCGTTTCTAATTTGCGAGGTCGTATGGCTTACTTTGGTTTTATTGGCTGAAGGCTTACCGCAATGCTAGTTGCGATTCGATCAGTAGAGTTTAACAGGACTAGGTCAATTAAGCAAGGTGGTTATATTTTATTGATCGTCATGAAAATTGTCTAATTGCCTAATCAATGATAGTGTGAAAGTATTTATATGTGTTACTGTCGTGAGTATTTTGTTTATGAGGAGTGTAATCAGTGTTCTATTACAATTTTTAATTTTTACTTCCCTCTAGTTTGGTATTGGACTTTAAACTCTGAATTAGTAAACTTAAATGAGTTTTAGTGCTTGAGTAGGTTCCAGAGGCACCCCCAAACATATCTGTTGGAAATGTAGAGTTCTGATAGGTCTAGCATGAAGATGAGTCGGTGGCTCAGTCGGTAGCGCCACGGGCTTCGGGCCCGAGGCAGCGATGTCCTGGGTTCGGACCCTGGTTACTGCCTCTACCTTTTATCAATACAGTTCATCCTTGTACTATCATCCCTTGCTTTGCTTGACATGCTCCATGCTCAGGCCTCTGTGACCCACGTGGATGGGAAAATGCAATGTAAAATAGGCCGCAAACCTATAAATAAACAAATTAATTATCTCCACACAAGCTCTGAATTGCTATTGCCAAACATCCAACTGCTAGAGTTGTTTTATCCTGAAATATATTAAAATTACCTTATACATGATCCTCCACTATATAAAAAACATTTATGAGTTATTTCAGACAAAAATGCATTAACTGTTAATTCTCTTACGGACGAATATTGTAATGTAATCGTAAGAGTCAAATATACGTTATTACGTAAGTATATGTGTAAGTATATGTAAATACATTGAGTTTATCTCTTATAAGCTAGAGATTAATCAGATCTACAAATGTTGTAATTAATATTTAATAAAAAAATTGTGTACCCACTCTCAAAGTGCATCAACCACTCCAATATTCCCTAGTTTCAAACCAATACTCCACTAACTTCTCATTAGCAAAATGAAGACAGAATAAAAAACAACATTGAATACATCAACGGCAATTGTAATTTACAAACAAGTAAACCCTTGTCTCCGCGCGTCCGGCGTATGTAGATGGGGCAGTTTACATCCAGAAGCCATCCAGTTAGTTACTCTTGTGTCCGCTGCGCGCCACCAGCGCTTGTAACCATTCATCTATTGTCCACATCTCGTGTTAAAGCTCACTCCGAATCAATATTCCGGGCTTTATGTCGACTGAGGCAGTGTTTGCATGTATCCGCCCACAGCCAGTAGTCTTCATCCCGATCAATCACTAAGACTGTGGGCAGCGTCTAAAATAATATGAATCAACTTTGCAAACAACTGCTCCTCATGGTTTATTGCGCTGAATGGACCATAAATTTGTTTTAAGAGCATAAGCAGTTTGTTTATGGACTTTCGGATGTCTAAGTATAATTTTTGTGGATATTTACTGTGCAATGTGCAGTATGCGTATGAAGACTTTGGGTTGAAGTCTTTATAGAGTAAAATCAGCTTAAATTGAGGACAGTGCAATTTATTAGTATTAATCACCAATGAATTTTTGAAAAGTAAATTCCGTATCTACTTAAGAACTTTCATTTCACCAGAACTCGAAGATGTATTTTGAACTGAAATGACCATAATAACACCTGCTAATATAAACTAACATTCTAGCACACAATTGTTCGTGTTTGCTAATTCAGATTGCAACTAAATACATTTTTATGATTTGGCCAAACAAAAAATTATGAATGTAGTAGTTTTGGTTCAGGGGACTTAAAAGACATATCGTAGGTGGAATATGAACATAGGTCTTACAATTAATGACTACATCAATTGCTAGGACACTTAATTCAAAGATGCTGTAATATTTTGTTTCACTAACACTAACGATTAACATACAACATAATACCTAACCCTAAGAAATATTATGAGTCAAATACACACAGCCTACAGCGAGTCAACTAATTAAAATCAAATTTGTATGGTCATAAACTAGACCCCAATCGCGAGTGACTTTGAGGATTTGTGAACCGAGCAATGAGACTAATCACCCATTCTCTGGCTGCAATCATTAACACGTACTTAGGCAGACAAAGGCCTAACGTAATGAAGTCATCAATAAGTAGACCATTACAATAGTCATTAGACGGCTAATGAGGCTACAAGCTGGTATTTATGAGTGTTTCAACACTCGACCCGCATAGGTCAATGTCAAATTTCGGAGTAAAATGTTGACTGTAATTTGTGAGCCTGACACGGTCGAAACAATGGAGATTGTGACTCGGGCTGCCTTTGTGTATAAAAATGCTGTAGACAGTGAAGATTTGTAGAAGTAAATGATTTAAAGTAATTTGAAGTTAACATTAACACTTGATTGCAATAAAGGTATACAATTGAAAACCAAAGAATGTTTGTTATCATGTTGATGATGTCTTTTGCATTGTTAGTTGCCTGCAGATTCTCAATAAACGAATACACTAAGAAAAAGAGCGAGACATTTTTATTTGGCAGTGATTTTTTGCCATGGTAACATGTGATTTGAGACGAATTAAATATTATATCGATAATATGGGGCAATACTAAAAAATATCGTTTTATCACCATTACTCTGAAAATGACATAATGCAACATAAAATCGTACAGATAAAACAGTCTCCAGATGAAATATGTATACAAATTGGGAAATTGCTCATTAAAATCAAACTCCTCACACAAGAATTTCTATTTAATTCCTTTTGATTTTATCTAGATTAAAGCTCCTATTCATTTGCCACATTTGACTGATGGGCTGGCTGGTGGCGCTATAGGGGACAGGAATCAGCCCAATCAGCTGACTATTATCACCTGGTGATAAATATCAGCTGAGAACTGTAAAACCGGTGCGAAATGGCGCGTAAATCAGACTGCTTGACGACAAACCTATCAGCGATAAATCGGGTTGAGACCCGGTCGGTTCACTGGTGTGTACTTTCATGGGAGGTCGGATTTCAACGGTTTTTCTAGCATTGGTAACATTGGTATGCGTTAGAAATGTCGGTGTCCAGAATGACAACTTGTCTGTAGGCTTTAACAGCTGTTTCAATCAGTCATCGGACAAGTCATAAACTATGTTTACTAATGTGTAGAAGAAGTGAACGAATTTCTTACGCAAAAAATTATACCCGAACTGCTGTGTTAGTTTATAAATTATATTGTGTTACGAGTTGGGTAACATGTATAGCATACATAGTATGAGTTGTATTCGTAATGCTTGCATACAAATGAAGTTAATCACATGTATAAACTCTTAAAAACCACAGGTATTAGTCATGTTGTCGCAGTAACTAATAAAATGCTGTTCAAAGTGGATGCTTATGATTTTAGGCGATACTAGGAAAGATTGAAAGTGTTAGGATTCGAAATATAATTTATAATTATATTTCAAAATAATATGTTTCGACTGTATCGTATCCCTACATAAGCTAACATAATTTCATAAACCTAATAAGCATCGTGGCATAATTTAAATTCGTAGATGTAAACGAGAACATTTTACATAGTAAATTACAATTTTTTCCCTCTATCGGGGGTAAAAATCACCTAAAATCTCGTCCAAGTTACAGTAATACAAACCTTGCACAGATTCTTTATAGCGTTTCAGTATACCTGTAGTAGTCCCGCAATGACAATCCGAGTCAGTTTATGGTCCTTCGAGTCGTATTCTTGAGACTCCCCCAACATACAAATCATACGATATTCCCGCGTAGGGAACTCCTACTGAGCAACAATGGCCTTACAAATTACATTTAGGTGATTTATTGTCTGTCGAAAGCAACCGGCACTATAAATTGTCGTCCCGCTATATTTATAGATATTCCTGTCTGAATACACCACAACAAAGACCTTACGGATGTGAAATATACGATTTTAAAATTATATTTTGGAAGCAAGTAGTTCCAGAGCAAGTTATGATGACGAATGATGGAATTGAATTCTGGAAGCAGAATATTCAACGTCATAGATTTACAATTTAGGATGCTAACATATTTAGGAGCTTCTATTGAAATAAGATGTTTATCAAATATCTTGTGGCTCCACATAAAAAAATGTAAAGTGCCTAATAAAAAAACTATAGATGTCTGTTTTTTGTATACAAACTGCTTACTGGAGTCATTATTACGTAAGTTTATATAAATACTTGATGAACTATGAGAACATTATTTGTTTTCATCTTTAAGACTATCAAAGTAATTAAAGGATTACAAAAATGCCTGCGTGTGGCAATCCTGCAAAATAAGTGAATTTATTATTATTTTGTATACTTCAAAAGTTAGATATATTCATTACATTACATTTTTGTTCCTTTATTATTCCTTTATTACATTGGGCATAAATATTACTTGCGTTCACTCTGCAGGGAAGCTAATAAACTGTGTTTTAGCGGAATGGTAATAGCTTAGTAAAAATATAAATGAGTTCTAAATTTGATAAAAATACATCCAAAAACAAGCAAACTGCAACAGTTTTACTTATTCACCGTAATAACAATTCCAGAAGTTTAAATTTAATTGTTTTGGTGTCTGGTGTTGCTTCAAAGGAATGTAGTGCAAGCTAAAGCTAGGTGGTGCTTTAAAGGGCCACACATGAAAGTTAGTGTTTCAGCATGGTGTACCTATGGTGTTGATACAGCGTCTTTCCTATGTCATATTTTATTCACACACACACACACAAAATGTCTTGCTAGTCTTCCTTTGCATTGTTATCGCTAACTTTAAGTCTGTTGTTATAGCTTGTGCATAGTTTATAATTCGTTATCGTTATTCATTACCATAGTCTATTTTTTGTATAGTGTTGTTATTGCTGCTTGCTTTTTCTATTATTCGTTACCATGTTTACTAAAGTAGAGCATATTTGTTGATATTATTTATAGGTAGTTCTTAGGTCAACCAGTTCTTTATTGTTAACTTGTATTTATTATCATAGCAAATCCATGCCATCTTGTTAATTTTTGTTAATTTAGTTTTGTACAAACTGTATTTAAATGGAGAACCCGTTGTAATAAATAAATGAAATAAATATGTGTGAATTTGAGCCATTTGGGGTTATACCTATGTGGTCAAAGGAAGGAAAAAGTAAATCGGTCCTGGATCTACTAGTAGGTCCTACCATGAGACATAAACAGAATTTTCCCCATATGAGAAATTCGGTAAAAGCGTGGCAGTATTTTCCGGATTTTGAATATTTTAAATTAATGGATATTACTATTTGCGTATTTTCATGCAACAAATATAAATATTGTTGTTATGTCTCTAATCTTTTTATAATAATATTTTTCCTATAAGGTAGTTAACAATAAACAATACAACCAATAGTTTTGTCTGAAATTTAGTTTGAAGGTGTAAAGTCGCTCAATGCCTGATTGTTTTAAATAATGAGTAATCTTTACTTAAAACAAGTCATTCTTCAGGTATCCACGAATGTATCATTGCGGGACTCTCGCCAACAAACTTGTAGTATTTTGGCCGTGTTTGAGCGATGCACCATTCCTGGATGTTCTCCAGCAGGCCTCATTTCACGGCGATTCCAGCTCCATTCCAGGGTTAAGTGGAAGTCCAGCCCTCGGTTAAAATACCGAGATGCCGCGGTCAAACCTCTTAGATAACACCAGAAAAGCAAGAGACTAATTGCGTCTCTTGGTAAATTACGGCACATTTTAACTGTAGTTTTCGAAACTGCGTAACTTGGATTCCTCTAAACTTCAGGTTAAGAGTGGATAATAACTTTTAAGTTTGAAATCGTGGTTAGTTTGGTTAAACGATGTGGGTTTATCTTTGCAGACAGAGATAATTCGAGTAATTGCATTGCAATACAGATCAAGTACTTGCTATCTTTAACTATTGATGTTATACATACTCACCGAAATGTTTTTATTTGTATTGGTTATATTTGCAAATATAAAATGACAAATCAAGTCAAGAGGTGTTTAAATAATTCTACAAACGCAATGAAGGACGACGGAATCCTGTTTTAGTAACGTTATTCGACACACATCGTTTCTGGACGAGACAGTGCTTCAACAATTTTATGTTGAAGTTAATCTAAAGGTTTACTAATGTTGGATCTTGACTATGTATCAATAGTTCAAACGTACAATAACTTTTTGTTGTGTTGCCTCTTAAAATACACAAAGCTTATCCTTGACCAAGGAAGTCATTATCATTTCTGGTATTTCCAATCAATCATCATCGTAAATTCAAACGATATTAAATGTTTGTAATATCTTTAAGTGGGGGTTTTTTTTTTTGAAAAATGGAAGTTATTAGATAAGAAAATCAAACGCAGATTCCTTACTACACATTTCTATAAGATATTAAAATTGAGATAGTTGGCCTACACTATAAACTTTATAAACACATACCACTGTTGGAATCTCAAGTCTTAAACGGTAGCGAGACGGAGACATAAAATCACCACAAGATTGACGACAACGATCGCCAACTTATAAATATTCACAGTCCGGAGGTCCAGTTCTCGCTGAGCCAACGTTTATGGAAACGCCGCTAGATTACCTTTTTCAGAGTCGGTAAATCATTGGCGATTTTTAACTGCTCGTTTCTGCTCCGGCCGCCCTGGATAGCGACATTTAAATGTAGTGCGGCCCCGCAAATCTTACATAGTTACGGTTTACGGCTATAAGTTACGGATTATTTCCATACTGGATCCTTTGGATAGAAATAAAGTTGGAATGAAAAATTGTAAAATGTTTACACCATAATTAGGTAAAAGTATTAACACTCGTTTGCCTAAATGTATTTAGTGGTCACATTCATCAAGTTTTAAATTCATCAATGGTCTACCATAATTGTGTTAAGGCAAAGATAGGCTACGGCTACATCACACACCAAGGATGGCAAATGTTGTAGTTATACGGTAAAACTACAGTATTGATAAAACAATATAAATGGTTAAATGACTAAATACTAAGGGGACACTTTTTCATTTCAAACGTTGTTGGTTTGATATGCAGTAGAACCTAGATGAAAAGCCTCTATAAAAGCCTACCTACCTGATGAAAGCCTGTTTGAAAATTTGATGATTTCTTACTGAGGGCTTTGTAATTTTTTGTATTTTTCTTTTGTTCTAGCAGGCTATGATCTTTGTATTTTAGGCTAGGCCTAGGGGTTGTGGCTGTACTTGGATAAAATCTATTGATGATTTGAACCCGGGATCTCATGGACCGAAGCCCCCCTTTCCACCACAAGACTAGCCCTCTCCGCTTGTTGTTTTGGTCACACTGTAGTACATTTAAAGCTTATATTAAAGCAATTTTTATCAAACGAAACAGTTAGCAATATTGGAAGATGAAATCATTTCTAGACAAGCGAATAACATAGATAAGTGTTAACTATGCTCTTAAGGAATTCTAAGCAACCCACGAACAATTATCCACTAGGAAATAGTAAATACCTTCAACATGCACATACTATAAATAGACCGAATGAAATCTGTTGAATCCAGTTGTTCACAGCATAAATTCCACATAATACTTCATCAATATACGACTACAATGTCGTACAAGAGATTCATTAGTTTATTAAACTGCGAACTTCAAACAGAGTTGAGGTAATGGATGGAATGATTTGTGAGTCTGCATTCCACAACTGCTGTTTTACTGACCCACAATCGAGAATTTCTGCCTGTATTTGCCCTCTATATGGGTACGGTTCCACAGACAATCTACGATATTTTATCAGATTTATTTTTATTCGATAAAAATTTCGATTTATTTTGCTCTATGTCAGTTTTGAATTCTGTTATCTATGGAACAAGAAAAAAAGCCAAAAGGATGTAACCAACATTATCATTTAAAGGCCATAGCTCAAATAAACAGTTGGGAATATCAAAGGAACTTAAAAGGTTAGTGATTAACATTTAGCTGTACTTGTGTCGAGAAAAGTTCCATTGAATTTTAGGCACCTAATGAATTAAAAAAGAATGTTCTCATTCTGGATACCTTTTCTTCCCTGGTAATAAAATGTTTTAAGCTCCCAAAACTAATCTTCCAAAGCCCTAAAATGCTATAATATACAGTAGGCCTATTAGCAATCTGTGGCAAATGAAATCTCTTGGTATAAAAATCTGATGTCTGAAACATACAATATGTGTATGTTTCAGACATCATATTCTTATACAAAGAGACATATGTTTGTTATGTTATGTTGAACATATGTTTTACAACTATAAAGTGTAAAATCCAGATGATTGGTCAAGAAAAGGAGATCAATAGTACCTAAGTCTGTCCGCTCCTAAGGTTGTGGAGTTTGAGAAGTTGTATAGTTCAATTTTTTTTTTAACAATTTGTTATACATTATATGTCCTATGTTTTATCACGTTACATTTTAGTGTCAGTCTGTCGGTATCTGTTTTTTATAAAACATGTATAGGCTAACTCATTAAAGGTTTGAGCTATAGTCTTGATATTCTGTAAAATGCTCATCTAACTGGCCGCAATTGTTCTGCAATTGAGAATAAAATAATTCTTAAACCATTTCAAAATTGTGGCTTTTTTAAGTACTAATACCGAATTTCACGAAAACTGTAAATAAAAAAAACTAAATTAATACTATTTTTATTTTTTGAAAGATTACTAAATTTTATGCAGTTTTAACAATATCTCATTTAGCTTCGTTCGGACATATAAAAACCAAGGAATTCATTTATTTCTTGCATTTAAAAAATGTTGAAACGTTAAACCTTTTAGCTTATTTAAATCCAAGGAATCACTACGTGAATTATGTCCCGATCTCTTTTTGAACACTCTGTATATACCCTAGTTATAACACTCGCAGTCATATCCATACAATTAATAAAGTGTCACACAGTTTGAGATTTACTTTCTAATCGATCATAAAATATCATCAATTCTCCTGAATATGCCATACTTTAATTGTCGCCATTGAAGAAGTCTTAGCGCTAGTTGCTCGTCCTACCCTATTGCTAAAGACAATGTGGCAGTATTTATTATAATTACCCGCTCTCGACCGCACGAAACCATTGTTCCGCGACCACTTTCTTTAAACAATGTCTCTCTGGTCGTGATCAGCTTTTAATTTACTTTGAATCACCGAAATTACCTTGATCTCCCGGAACCGTGCGAGTTAGGCCTTAAGTAGAACAGGATACTCTAATGGATAGCAATAATTATAATTTTTAAGAAGCTGATTAGGTATCAAACATTTTCCTTTCAGAAAACGAAATTGGCCACAACTGGGCTGGGAGTAGAGCGAAGCACATCTATCCTGGTAGAACGAGTTAAATCCCCGAATATCACTAATGTCTTGCATTTATTTGAAAATGAGCCGGTTCTTAGAAGGACACTGCTATAATATGTGGGTCCACTGAGAATATGATAGGATATCTCCCCTAAACACTGCATTCCTTTCTCTGCGAGTAAGTAAAGTTTTAAAAGAAATTACAGAAGAGATAACTTTGCAACTGCGGTGAGTGTTTTACGTTTTCAATGGTTCACTGAAGTTTGGAATGATGTTAGAATGGGTTTGATGAAAGGAGATAAAACATAGATGGAATAAATCTATTAAAAAAAGAGAATGGTAACTTTATATACTTGTGTTATCTAAAGGCATTAATACAAAGTGGCAAATGGTTTATTCTTAAAAATGAGTTTTAAAGTAATAAGATAATGATCTATAATTAACGAAACTGTTGAAAAAATTACTAACTCCTAGCAATCACTATAGTAAATTCTGCAAATGTAAGGCCAATGGTAAGCCAGTACGCTGAGACGGTTTCGATATAATGCAACCAAGTGTACCTAATCCAACAAGACTAATTTCACGGCGATTTCATTCTCATTTGTACTAAATGCATATTACTGCAGGGCATCCGCGAGGAGGTTGCATAGTAAGTGACATTCCTGGAGAATGCGTGGATTGTTAGTAACTTCCCAGGGCCATCTTCCGCGTTCTCGTGAGAAAATAATACAGAAATGTTCCTTACATTAGTCAAAAGATGTGGATGAAAGGTTGACAGCTTTTAATATTATTATTCCAAGTAAACCCTTTCACTAAACTTATGTTTAAGAGTGCTCTCCTTATATCCTTGAAGATTTACGGTATTTGTTTTAGTAATCTCTTTGAAATTTATCATGCTACCTACAGTAATGACGAGGCAAATTGAGCATGGGTGTAAAATAAATAACCACACTTTTCAATTTAATTCTTATGCTCCTGAAGTTTTAACATGCTTTGGAACCATAAACTATTAGACTACACATAAAGAAATAAAACCTTCACTAATCACAACAAAAACTTTATTTTTTTTATAAAAACTCAACTCTTCGAAACAAACTATTCACCCAGAGCACAAAAGGAATGTAGACCTAGACAGTCTACACAAACCTGTACAAGTCCACAAACGTTAACACTTGTAAATACATCAATTCAATTATCGATTGGTTAAAGGCATTATTAAAATAATCCTCAATATATTTTACAAATCAACATTAATGGTGTAGACCGCCTGTTCATAAATCCGTTTATAATGTTGAGAATAAGTGGCATTTTAAAAGAAAGTAAGAATAAGTGACGAAAACAAATACATCATTAAGACATCAAGAGAATAACGGAAACAGATAGGCCACGTATAAGACAAGCCCATAAAACCAATCCGGTAGCACCTAACTTGCTCCTATCTGCAGTCCCTTGCAATATTTCACTGAGTTTACGTTCCGATAAGTGGCTGGGACAGAAACACTCTGCGGTCGATTTGGCCAGAGCGATATGACGAGTATTTCACTCATTTTATCGACTTCAACCTTCGTAAAAAGTCGGAATATGTTTTAAGCGGTGCGCAAGGGATTGTAAGCAAGGGCGGGCTGTCGCCGTGCGCTAGTGTGTATGTAGTGTGCAGATAAGTGGGGGACATTCGTGTGGGTTTGAGGTCTTTCTTAGTAGTTGTTGCTTGAAAATATTACTACCTTTTGATTATTTTGAGAAGTACTGTTGAATAGTCGTGAACTCGCTTGAAGTATGGAAATGGACGTATTTGATCAAGGGTGTTCTCGAGGTACAACGTTCAAAACGAGAACTTCAAGTTTTAAAAAAGATTTTCCGTAAAACACGATTTTTAGTTTGTAGGCATAATAAATGGTAAGGGCAAGGGCGATCTGGTAAGCCTTAGCAAATCCACTCAGATAATGAAAATGGTTGACCACTTCCTTTTAAAATGTTTAGTCCTTTTAAAATGCCAGTTAAAACAAACCAAACGATGTACAACATGTTAACCGTGGTTACATGGAAAAAGACTAACCTCATGTGAGCAGTGTTAGACGTTAACTGGATGTGGGGGTTTCTTTGTCTAATTGTTTACTGGTTATTATACAGGGAATTTGTGAACTCTCTCTCTCGAGAGAGATCACAGACACCCTGTATTTGGTTGCTAGGATAACTATTTCGAAATGCTTTACCTGTCCATTAACACTACTTAGCCAATTTAATTTATTGGATAAATCTATTAGTAAACAGCTTTTGACGAGTTAACCTTTGAGTAACAACCTACGTAAAAGGTCAGTATCATAAAATCAGTTTAAACTAATCAAATCATTACATTTAGCACAGTTGAAATTCATATAACATTCTAATAAGCTGTTACTCCCATCGTGTTGTCTCATAGAGAGTGTCCTTAGTTTTTCCTATAAACCTAACTTTTGCTTATTTGCATGAAACTACTATCACTCCTGCAAAACAATTACTAGTGTTTACCGCCTACTCGTGCTATAGTGCCATCCTCCCATATGGAGTCGAGCACTTGGATCGCTTCCAACTACTAATTTCACACCGATTATCGGCCCATTACATTAATACAATTGTTGCTGTTAGACAATTATTATTTCGTCGGTACACTTTGTTTTGATTGATCTTCACTGGAAAAAGGTCAACAATTTCTGTTCACAGAAATCCAGCTTTTAACAACTTTGGCGTCTTTTGGTTTACATTGTGTTAATTTCCCGACCCAAGGTTTTAAAAGTTTTCAATCTTGTTAAAAAAATAAATTAAAAACGTATTTTGATTCAAAATACATAAACATGCATTATTTAATTTAATTGTCACTTATATTAGAAAAAAAAACAATTATTCAATTTCTTTTTGAAGGTTTAATCCCTAGCAAGTATTAAACTAATAAACAAGATGATTCCAATAAATATTTATATAACTAATTTTAGGATTAGTTATTGATTAACGATATGACATACTACGTTCCTAAAAGTAAAATTAATCTTACACTTTTTCTTACACTTCTCTCTTAAAATCCACATTCTGAGAGGAATAGTAGTTTTAGTAGTTTTCTGTACTGCTGAGCGCTTCGTAGTATATACTACTACAGCAAACACAACCTGGTATGAACAATTAACTCCTCGATTTAAACTCCATTCACACCACAAACATCACAGTTTACAAATCGATTTGTCACGGGAATGGAAAAGCGGAATTTTCACATGCATACCAACATACCTGAGAGCAAATGATGATGAGAGGCCGGTCAGTGATGTTGAAAGTCAATGATGTTGAGCGCAATTCAGTTTAGTGCAGACTTTGCCCTAATTACAGCACTAACTATGCATTGTCTGGGTGAGGTCAGCATTACAGTCAGCGCATGACTGGGCCAGAACTCGACACCTCTGTGAAATGTGTTTTTGATACGTAAAGGGAGGTTTCGCGGAAATTTAGGTTAGTTAAAATTGAGAGCTGAGTGGTTAAAGTCTGTATGATGGAACCCGTCTCCTGACCCTCCTCTACCTGAACTGCGCCAGGCAAGTCCCACGTCCACTGAGGGTCAGAAGCACAGAAAACGTACTAAGACAGGTCCCATCATACATACAATAGAGTATATTACCAATCAGAAAATCGGCGCTGGTTCAGTCGTGTACAAAGTTGGTATCTTTTGACTGGCTTGAAATTATGCCCAGCTGGTTTTGATCATACGACTTTTGATAAACGGATCGGGCTAAATAAATATATTATCATATCCAAAACAAGTTGTACCAGAGTTAAAATCAATACTTAAGTCCTTCCACAATGTACTTCCGGCTTTCCTGGGAGGTAGTCAAGACAAATTTAAAGCTACCAATGTTGACGCATCGTAGTGACTTTCGGAAACGTATCTATTTAAAGTTGTTCCAAAAAATTCCATGCCATAAATATAGCGTAAACAAAAAACTGAATTAGTTTCAAAATCAGATGTTATATTCTCTTAAACGAAACTTTGAGAATAGTCAAATGAAAAAGTGGAGAAAAGAAAAAGATATCAATAAATAATGCCCAGTCAACACACAACGTTTACGTTCGGTTCAAGAATAAGGTTTTCATTCATGTCCTAAAACGTTTCACAATTGTTTTTCACTGTTCTGAATATTTATTGTTTTCAGCTATTGCATTTTGCACAAATTTTTAATTTATTATTGTGATTTTGCAGATGCCTACTCACCCAAAGACGGTGGTTACAAGCGATCTAATTAATGATGGAAAACACCCGTAATAATCCGTCACACAACATAAAAGTTACCAAATCAATCACCACGTATTAGCTTCTGCATCACCGTCGACCAGAAGTCCAGTAGTTGGATAGTTTGATTGGTTGTTAATGAGGTAATCAGTCTTGTCCAGTCCCCGGTGTTGTCAGCGACGTTGTTATGTTCGCCGTTAAGATGTTAGATAAGATTGGCACCAGCTGATTCTTGGATTGTTGACACTTGGCTTAATTGGGCACAGCTTCTTCACACCATGGACCAGAGATTCTGTGATATCGGTTGTGCAGGACTTTGAATTGCTTAACATGTCATTAGCCAGCTACCCGTTAGAGACGTGTATGTTTGGAAATCTTTATCTACTAATATATGTTGTCTGCAGTCACTATACAACTGAACCGACTTTGTTTGCAGGTATTGAAACCAGTTATTGAGCGGATGTTTTGAAGTAAGTGAAGTAGCTATATGCGGTGAATTTTATATACGGTATGTACTTGATGTCTATTTAATTGCAGTGTAAACTTTTAATTTAATAATCAGTTCGAAAATTTTACATTTAAAAATATCTGCAACGTGCTTTGTAGTGTTTGTTTTGGGATGTATAGATGTTAAAAATATGAAATCGATAAAGCTGATTAGTCTAGCAAAAGTCTACTCGACGAACAGAGTAGATTAATTAGATAATTTGTGGGATGACATATTTACATAGATTTTTTAACTCACGGTCACTAAAATGTATTTATCCATCTTAGCCTACCTTACATAATGAAATTCTCAATCTAAACTTTTAGTGAGGGAGAAGGTGCGAGTTAATAATGGTAACTGATTATAGAGGAATATTTTAACCAATGTATATTCAAACAAATTATTTTGCAGTAGTTGTATGACAGCTAGTATCAGGAACCGCATTAACTACTAAATTAAGTTGCTAAATTAATGAAAAAAGCTGTCTCACAGGAAAAAACCATTTATTTTTAGTAAAAAATCCCTTGGTATGTCAATAGTCATAGTTAATCTCAAATAGGCTGTATAACATATTCAATATATCCGGCAAAAAATTATAGTCGTTCACAAAGACCATTCAGACATATGATATAGCAAACTCTAGGCTCATAAAGTCGTTGAGTAACCTTAAACACTCAGGTAATCAATTAATTTAAACACGCTAAGCATTGAAAAGTGATAAAAAAATCAAAAAGCTTTACATTCGAATAAAAAGAATATGACTAAGTTTTTCATTCTTCCTTGAGCCTTGATCCAATGTGGTTTGATAAAATCCATTAGGGAACTTCTAGCGTTTCAACTCAAAGTGATTTAACGTCTTCAATTAATTGTCGCTGAGCCTTCAATTTAGATTAGAGTTGAAAGCTCCTTTATCATGACGTCTTAATTAAGAGAAGTCTGTTAAAAATATTCTAGATATCCTAGAGGACTCGTCTATCATCGTATTTTTTTATATAATAGTTTTTATGATTTTGTTCACCAAAAAGGTTCATGTAAATATGTGGCCAAAATACAATCCAAGTTAATATTTAGTTTTCTTATTATTTATATGTATGGATTCAATTAAAAGAAAAAGTTTTGTTACTATACGTCTAAATTGAAATAGATTTAGTTAAATCGTGTATGTAATATATTTTGCTAAATTACTTGTTAGAACTATGATTTATTTTGTTTGAATACTAACTTACTCTACTTTTAAAATGTGTTTGTTAGCTTGCTTTCTTGTCGGGTACAAATTTTGAAATCGATATTAAACCAGCTTCCTCATAAGCTTCAGATTTGAAACTTGAAACATAGCTCACAAATAGATGACAATGTGATATTAAATCATTTAATTTTCATATTCCCCTTGGGCTACGCCCCATGGGCTCGTTTTATTAGCTCGCTTTCTTGTCTGGTACAAATTAAGCAATTGATTGTTTTACTAATGTAAACTAAATTAACAACCAAATCATATCCAACATCACTTTCATTGACACAGTCTATTTAAGAAAGGTCTACGTCCCGAAACAAAGACGTGTGCAATAAATTTGAATTAACACACGGGTGTATTACAATTACTCGAGTAAAGTAATTGTAATGGAGGACCTTAACTGTAGAGAATTTGTTTAGTGTACGTTTTGCCAAAATCTTAAACCTTCAGTCAAAAAAGGATAAAAAACTAAATAGCTTAGTTAGTTGGCATATGAATGCATTTATTTTAATATTCTACTTAAGTTGTTTTACAATTTACTTATAAAATAAAATGAAACGTATATTGTGACATTAAACAGTCCTAATTGCATTGGTATTTATACTATATCCCCTCTAGCTCCACAAGAGCTACAGACTGACCACCTAAAACTTCGAATCAAAGTCCAGGACCCCAGAATTATTTAATAAGATAAACTTAATTGTAAAACACGTCTGACCAGACTGTACATTACATTATCAGACTCATTATACCACTCAACGAAGCTCAAAACTAGCGTTAGGTCCGTGTTTATCAAGAAAGGAGACGAGGGCTTCTGGGTTCTGCCTTGAGGATCCCAATTAAGACATTAACTTCTGGAATTAATTAACCAGACACCTGATATCCGACCACTTCGACTCTGAAACACTTTGGACCGCCCTTTGATTTTTGAAACTCTTCCAGAACGAATGTTCTCAAAGAGGTGGAAAATAAATGTTCTAGACCATGTTCAGAAGGTTAACATTGCTAAAAATATTTGACACGAGCATTGATAGTGAATAATGCAAGTTTCTATTTTTCACCTTGTTGTTGACTTTACACGCAACGACTTGTCGCTACGATCTACAGAAAATCGCTACGATCTAAAGAAATTGGTGGAAATTTCCACCAACCTTCCAACCTCACTCCAACTCAGACAAAATGTAACGACTACCAGTTTACACGTTCCGTCTTGCATGAATGTTTTGACGTTGCAGACAAATCGTTACGTTTTATCGTAGCGTGTAAACCCGGCTTAAAGCGTGTTTTATTTTGTGTGCAGGGTATTTACGTTTATTTTCTTTTTGTTTACTAAATATCTTATTTATGTTAGAGTTCACTAGTCATAAATTACTTAACTATAATGCCTGGTAAATATTTAAAAGATTATAAAAACAAAATTAAAATGTAAAGAACTAAAATATTTTTATCAATAGTTAAAATATGATAATGGATGAGAAAACTAACTCACTTTGCGTAGACTATTATATTTAAAATAAACAGTATCCAGAAATAAAAAAAATTGCATTTTGACCATCCAGCAAAAGATAACTGATACTACTTTGAACAAATTTAATGAAGTAGATTTAAATTTAATGTTATAAAACTTAACGTTACCAAAATTAACTCTTAAAGAACCAGTGCAAAACTCTTATTTCTAAAAAAAAAAATACAAAGTAATTATGTTTACGTGTTGTTGTTTGAATCAAATTTTTCACAAAAATCGTTACAAAATAGCTAAATGTTATAAAGAAAGATTTATCAACCACAGGAAAAATGAGGAAAGCAAATTCGTCATTTAATGCAAGAACAGTGAATATATACAGTATATTCAGCATGTAGAAAACCATTGAAAACGTTACCCAACAAATCATACTAAAAAAAATCATAAATTATTTTAAATTCCCGCTATCCCTCCTAGAAAAAACGACAAAAAACACGTAACAAACAATATGGTAAATATCTTAGGAGGTGGTTCTATTGACCTAAATAGGGTTCCTTTCGGTTCACCGTGTATACAAATTTTGAAAACGACTTCCTGAATGACCTGAAATCGTGAATCATGAATTATATAAAAATTCCTACTGCCCACCCCCTAAAAACCACGTTCCCTCATCGGAACTTGACTGCTATTGGTAAAATGAAGTTAAAACCAAAGTTTCATCTCTGAAATATTTTTGTTTTGTTTTGTTGGTCAATTTTATTTTATTTTGCCTGAATCACAATTAATTACTGTCATAGTCAAATGCAAAATAAAACCATGAATCAAGAACCCAACCAATAACTGAAACTCGAACAGTAAATCATAGATACGGATCTCAATTGCATCTTACCGACAATTGAAAGCGATTACTCTTGTAGAAAAATCGGTCGAGTTCCAATAGCAATAATTACGTATGATAATCAGTTCCAGCGACTACGTTTGTTTATTTTGCTCAGCTGGCGACATGAATGAACGCAACAATGGGGTAAAGTTACACCGGTAACCATTGATAAATATTCATCAGCTGAGTCACTGATTCATTGGCACTTACTACATTCTCCCACTCGCACCATGTAATGGCAGTCAGCTGAGTTTACAACCTGGGCAACACTGTAGGAATTGTGTGACTCGTGCGAGTGCAAGTAAAGAAATGTGCATTGGTGTACTGTGACTGTGAGGTAGACATACATTGTAAGAGGTATAAACAAATCATAAGCCATTCTATGTATTTGTTACAGCGATATTGTGAATCGTTTTTTTTAAATGTAACATGTTACCAGGCCATGTGATTCTGACTAAGTTGCTTGAGACCGGGATATCGCTAAATGATTCAGTTTGCAATGTGAAGAAATGTCTCCAAAGTTGTGTAACAGCAGATATGGATTGTGAATTTATGGGAAAATCGTAGGCTACTGTATTCGTAGAAAATACTGCAAAATAGTGAAAGGCACTTTAGTAGTCATTTACACATAAATGCAATTCAATTTAAGAAGTGCATTAAAGTGAGAGTTGTTTTAAAAGCTCCATTATCTTTTTTTAACCAAAAAGGTTGCAAATGTCTATGGCTGGACAATTAGTACGTTTCTCAACTATCAAACGTAAAATTATTAGATACACGGTGATTCGTCAGTACGCTTGTAACGTTTTAGTAAATAACTTCTTGATCAGCATTGTATATAGTATTAAATTTACAAAAAGTAAATTAAAATACATCAAATAACACTTGAATCATATATTTTCCTATAGTGTTAACTCACAAGACGGTATATACATATAAAAGAGGGTAACTGGAGATCGATTTCGATTGGACATAGATTTAGACTTTGGTAAGAAATAAACATATTTATGAGGTTCATAAGAATCTTCATGCACCTGGAAGTAATCCTCCAACGATGACCCAATCCCTTTTAAAATATTCACGGTCGCTATGTAAATTATCACTCACAATACTTTTAGACACTTTTGCTTCAACTGTACATGCGCGTCATTTTCGGAATCCTCGGTAATACCAAGGTCCGCTGCTCACAGCGACTCACAACCTTGTACAGATCCTAGTTAATATTTCATTTCAGTAATGGCCGCTGTACCCTATCATTGCCTCCTAAATAACACTTTAGCCTATTCAAATGAGGTGTAAGTGGCTCATCTCCCCCAGTAGCAGCAACTCTGCGTGCTCCGCGACTCTGCATCTGTAATGCCCCCAACTCGCACGAACATTTATTTATCCTCGTGTTCTTTCCACGGATTGCTAAACTGGCCTCGATTTTATGTGGGAATCGTGAGATATAACAAACCTTCGATTGTGAAATCGTAATACCTCCGTATGTCTGTTCTAGGGGTATCGGATGCCTCGGACATGCTCTGTCCTGTCGGGAAGTGGAGTGGAGTGAGTTCACTTTCTCGCGAGAGGTGTAGAGCAGGAAGATCGGTCTGCGGTGTAGCTAGTATAGCTTCGTCAGTATATTGGTTGGATTGTTTCAGCCTTTCAAAAGGTTTCTGTCTGTGAAGTATTTGAAGACATTATCGATCAGTAAACATCAATTTAATGTTTTTCCCTGGGATCGTAGTTACTGAGCTGATTTTAGGGAAAATTAAAGTCTAGTACCTCATGTAGCTTTTCGATTTACAAGCTTAATAACTCTAAATTATAATTAGTAGTGAGCCTTATCAAGAAATAACGTTACTTCCTCGACATAAAGTTAATTTGCTATCTTTCTTTTCTATGTAAAAAACCCTTTAGCTGTACAAACAAATTAATAGTATTTTTCCTAATTTATTGTGAACACAGCCATAGATAAAGAAAGGTGCAATTACAACAACACTTATTAGTTTGCGAATACACATATTTACAATCGCTGGAAAATTATGTTCAGAGGAGTTTAGTTTTAAATCCAATCCTTAACTTTTCCTCCCTAAATTCAGTATTGGAAAAAATAAGTAAACTAGGACGGAAAATTTCTGATGATAAAAAAGTATCACATTCGAATATAAATATTCATTTTTACATACAAATAAAAAAAAAAAAATACCACCACCTCTTTATAATCGTAGTGCTATTTGACAGGAGAAAATGTCCCAAACTGACTATAATAACGAAGACAATATAGGGGTTTATTACAAATAAGTGATAAACAACAGCGAATGTATATAAAAATCATTATTGACAACGCGGTAATCTATGAATATCACTAATACATCCATGAAAATAAGAATGAAAACTCCGCAATATAAAAAGTAAATAACAATACGTCTTATAACACTTGTTACACTTATTTACACATATACATACTCCTTAGATTAAAAATAAAGTAATCCGATTGGACACTCCAATCATCATCAGACCCAGTAGGCGAATGACATCACTTGATGACGCGTAACATGAACAACACGAACTATGCGTATAAATGGACTTATACATTGGCTTTATGGATTTTATATTTAAGATTTTCTAAGTATAAAGTTTCTTATATACCTGAAATACATTGATTGATTGATATGCTGATCAAGAAGCTATTAAGTAACCATTAAAAGGCTCATCTCAGCTGAAAGACTCCCACCTATTTCCAAACAACCTCCAGTCCAACGATGGGCAATGTGCGGATCGAAGATGCACACGCAGATGTATATCACATCGGTACCGAGGACTACCGCGCACTACCGTGGGACCGACAGAAGAGCCCTGTGGAGGCATTACCGACGACACTGTAGTATATCAATCAGCAGCGGCCTAGTTGAGAGTCGGTAAGACAATTGGTCGGTTTGTTAGGGAGGCCATTGTACGCTGTATGTTGTACTATGTTCGATGATTAGTGCGGACTAGCCTTGCAATCAGTGTCACAGACCCAACTAATGCGGCTCAGCCTCTCTCTTGTTCATTCAGAGATCATGCATTGATTTATCCAGAGTCCGAGAGAAACGGAGGAGAATATAGTCTAATCTGGAGGAGGCCATTGTGTGGAGGAGACGGCATGAAGATGGTCTGGTGGAAAATGTGAGCTGATTGTAACAGTCGTTGTTGTAGGGGAGAGGACACTTTTTCACATTCTCATTGGTGCATTCTCATTCTATGTTCCAAGAGAAATGGTATTGTTATAACTCTACACAAAAAGTAGTTATTTTCGATGACAGCTGATATCAAAGAAAACAATCAATTGTTTCCCAAGCTCTTGCATCTGGAGCAAGGGGGAATCAGCTGATTTTCCTTGATCTATATTAACTTTCGCTTACTCTCACTTAGTTCTACATTTGCCCGCTACGCATGCTAGCGTTTCCTTAAAATTTATATCATTAATTTTTAACAGCTGTTTTCATTGTTGAATCACCGATCCAACTGCAAACATAAATAGGCACATTGCGTCATGATAAAAAGTATCGTTTATAACTTGTACGAAAAGTGTTTTCCGGATCTTGCTTCAATTCCACGTAAAAGTTTGAAGTTGCTGTGTTCGGCTTTGCCTCACAAATGAAACTTTATCACGAACCGTAAAATGCCACTTTCGGTACTTGTAATGAAATATACTATTTATAAGAAAGCCAGTCTCAATTTTTACAGTTTTGTATTCGTAAAAAATTCTAAAGATCAAAGAAAATTTTAAATTGAAAATTTGTTTACAGGAAGTCCAGTAGGGACTGTACAATTTAAAATACTCTAAAATCAGAATCTTTCACAACTAATTGGACTTGCCATAACCTTTAGAATATACAACTGCTTTTGAAATGATAATTTGAACATAAACCATAAGTTAGGGTAAAGGTAAAACACTATGGGTACTAAAAAAGTTTGTTTAGGCTAATTTATTATTTACTTTGCCTATTTTCTACAAGTCTTGAGCGTATGTATGTTATCTAAATTCAAAGCAGATTCTAGAGAATCTAGAAGGTCTCTGACTAAGCATAATCACTGTGTTACTACTTCTAATTGTACTCTGTGACAATCATGTAAAATCTGATTACTAAAACTGGGTGTCATGATTAGCAAGTGAGATCCAATTCCCCTAACCAAAATATATTTTTCAAATTTGCCTAATGTGCCTATCATAACGTATTTAAATGTTTGAGCCAACCTTTACGATTCCACATATTCGAACGACAATGATTATTAAGATAATAAATATGAAAATTAGTTTATAAGCAGGTACAAACTATCAATCAAAGACAGTATGAAGCATATTTACATCACCCATTCAAATTTAAAATCATTTACTTGAATAATATCAACATTTTTACACTTTACTGCCAATCATTTTAAAATGACACCTTGTAGATACAGAGAAATCTTTAACAGAGGTTTTTTATCACATAAATAGTATTAAAATAATTCTATAAAATTGTATGGCCGTTTCTAGAGTTTTAATAGGACCTTCACAGTTCTATAGTCTTAAGATTCTTGTACTTTTCTTGTACATATTAATAAAATCCAGAAACGAAAAACTGGTCCATTTATTCCTTACACAGACTGTGTATGTGGGCTTATAAACTGTTATGGGTAACAAATTATGGTTTAGAACACTGGATCTTCTACCGGTCAATTAGCACCAGATTAAGTCAATGCGATTCTGCAAAAAACCTGATTGTAAATTGCACGAGATCTTAGCATGGCAATTTAATCGTTAAGCAAGTCATTAGATTTTAAGTAAGTGGACTGTATTAATCATGTGTTTTCTTGCTCATTTTATGATGTGGTATGTGCTATTTAAGACTTGGATTATAGTAAAAAATAGTTTACATTAGTCGGGGTTTCAGTTTTAAAATAGTCTTTAAGTATAGTTTCTAAGTGAGGTTTCGATATATGTATTTATAAGTTAAGTTTTATTGTATACATAAACAAATTTAAAGTTTATATTATAAAACGCATATTATAGGGCTAGCAACGTAAATAAGGATGGGTAATTTTAATTGAGGTACCTCAAAACTTGCTTTAAATGATATCATTTTGTAAACGACCAATAAATTGCATTCGGTCATTTGGAGTCGCAGTTTACTTAAAAAAGTGAAAACGGTAATTTTTCATCCAATATGACAACATATGATAAGTTCATTCTGCTTTATTTTAGATGCCTCCTTAATCTAAAAACTTAATTCTTTGAATTTAGATTTTTGTTTAACAGTTGTTTTTGACTTGTGGGTTGAAGTTGGATTCGAGCCCTGCAAACTCTACATTTCTGTTTTTTTTTTTTTTTTTTTTTGAATCATAGGAAACTAAAATTTTCTATCCCGAAATGGCTATTTCTGAAGTAAATTTTAACTTCATTGTGGTGTGAGTAGCCTCCGGATTGCGAATAATAACTATGATAGTGGTTTAAATACCTTATTCTTGCAATCCAATTGTTGTCTTCACAACTAGTTTCAACCTGCTAGGAGGTCATCATCAGGTGAGTACAAGGATGATATTACTTCATATGAAGTAATATCAAAACTAATAATAAAGTAAAATTAAAAAATAATTAAAAATAATTTAAAAATAATTAAAAATAATTAAAAAAATTAAAATTAATAATAAAGTCAATTAAAACTAATAGTAATAAATTTTAACGATAACCTTTCAACTACCATGTCCTTTTTTATAATGTTTACCAATTTGTATATTGTCAATACTAGGTTAATACTACTAAGCCAATACTATCCTTACTTTTTCAGTCAAAACGCATTTGTTTTTTAACTTAAGGGGTTTTGAAGTTTTTCAATTTAAAACTTTTACCCAACATTTGATATGCTCTATACAGACTTTCTTAACCTGGAGGGGACTAAAAAATGTCAGACGGAGCATTAGAATTCTTAGAAAAATAATAAATAGAAATAGAAAATAAAGCAAAAGTAATTTAAAATAATTTGGGATTGTAGCCCTATGGACATTTTAAGTTTAAACATATCACCTCATAAAAAATATAGTATTGATGATTAGTTACATAGAGGGTTTGGAATGCCGAAATTAAAACTGATCTACGGCCTTAATATGGTGGTTTCTTATGATTAAAATAGTGATGGGATGTACTCGTAAACGCATTTCCGTATTGTATGGTGGGTGTAGCACAGGATGTCGAGAAACTCAGCTCTCTAAGTCTGTACATGATTGTGTTATTAATATGTAAATATTTCTAATAAAAAACAAGAACCACAACTATACTTGACCTACTTATACAATTCGCATCATAAAGACCCCTACCACACCTCAATCCAACAAATAGGAGCAGGATTATGTCAGTACATTTTATAAATCACAGACCATAAGTGTCTAAAATATGCGCAACCTCTTTAAGAAAGTAAACTGGTCTTTCTCGACCTAAGTGTAAGCACCAGTCATCAACCTATGACCCTACAAAGACACTTTATAACCAACATTCTGCCAACAATGAAATATCCAGATATGCTTCTGCGGTGCGTCATGTCTTAATGTCCCGCTAAATCTTGACAATATACTGCTTCGCGAACCTGCGGCCCGCGTTTTATGCGGCTCTGAAATTCAAGTAATACCGCCATAAATTACCGAAAATAAACGATTCACCCAAAACACCATTAAAGCGTCATCAGTGTAAATCAGCCAGTTGTAGTTATTTTTTCCTTTTATGGTAAAGGGTAAAGTTTTTATCTGAAGGTGAATCATGAGTAGTTTTGATTGAGCAGGGTTTGTTATATTTGTTATCTGATAACATTTGCTAGATCAAACATCAATATTAAATATTTCTACATGAAGAAAAGTAGGGAATTTATTTGAATAAATTTAATATAAAATATACCAGTGTTATGTTACATACATGACATAAACATCACATAAACATAGATTTGCAGCTTACTAGTGTTTGTTAGTGCTTAGTGTGGTGTTAATTGGGTTGGTTAGTGCATTTCTTAGTGTGCGTTTTTATATTTCACAGTAAATAAAAAAAATTTTAACTTTAACCTTATAAAAATTTTAAATATTGAAATTACACCCCATTACAAGATAGTAAAATTTACTTTAAAAAAATATCTTTACATACATTCCCTGCAAGAGATTCAGAATCTGCAGAAAAATTCAAGGGTTGCCAAAGAAACTGACTGAGTAGCTGGATGAGCTTGCCTAACAATCAAAAAAGTAGATCGATACAGAGTTTTATGGTTTGAATTTGGACCCAGCTGTTACTGATCAACCAAGCTTTAAATCAATCAAACAGCTGATCTTAGTCAGTATCAAAGCTAACAAGGATTATCTTACTTCATTCGACACTCATGGGTTACGCACCTAGTTGGCGTCCCTATCTTAATTGTAAATGATGTTGATAATAATGTTTACTATACCTTGCAGATAAAACCTGAAATATTTTCTCTCCAAACCTAATGGACTGTCACAAAGTAAAACCTTTCTTCACTTTGGCAAAATAGGTCGCGGCAAACCACTCCACAATGTATATCGGAGGAACAATGAGCAGAGACGTGTATGAATGGAAACTGCAGTTGTGGAGAGTGAGAGATAGAGAACATTGCCATAGAGTACCCGAGCATTGGGCATATCTCGGGCACGGGGATCTATTTAACATAATCGGTCATACCATTTGTCAGGCGATGTTGTGGTTGCGCGATCACGCAGAAGACATCAGGCCAGCACGAGCACAGGACAGCAATAGTAACGTGTGTAACTATGTGTTGGGTACATGTTACAACACTAGAGAAACGCCATGTCTGGTCTTTGAGTTGTGAATTGATACATTCTATTGATATTGTGGATTGCAAACGGTTACAATGCACCAGAAAGTTTAATTGATCCTAGAAGAAGAATTGATAGACCATGAAGTGGCTGATATATTCTGTATGATGGAACTGTCTCCTGATCATCCGTCTACCTGGGGAGTGGCCAATGGCTCGAGCTCCATGTAGGTGAAGGACCAGTTGACAGTTTCTTTCATACAGACTATAGTGGAGGGAGTTTTGAGGTACAGAGAAATATGTCATCATCTAAAAGACCCATCTCTTTTTTAACGATGGAAGGTCCTAAAGCTTACGGTGGTATCTTTGCAAAGTAATATTATCAGAGCTTAAATTCAATGGGGACTGTTGGGTTTTTAACTCGTGTCTCTGGCAGAAGACTCACTCCCCAAGCGTTAGAATAGTCATGTACTTATGTGGAAACTTTCCTAGAAATACCCCGGTGAACTTGAGGGCTTAAATGTGCTTAGGTATTTATTGTCAAAGAAATTATCGTAGACTAAACTAACACAACATTTTATATGTGTTATAAGAATGGGAATTTATAATTTTTAAAATTCTTATTTTTATTTAAAACTCCTGTAATCACTTGTACTGAACATGGCTAACTCAAGTTTACCATGTATTCCTTAGCAGCTGAAACCAGGTGATTATAACTCCAATTTTACATTTTATTCGTTACCTAGAAACAAATTTTAATATGAATATTTTAAATGCGAGAAAAGGTTTATTTTGTGGAAGCAGAATTAAACCTTATCTCAAATTTGAAACATTCTAGACTCTCGGCCTCAGGTCACCCCTACATCATGGTGGAAGCGACTAAAGTCTTCCACCATGAGCTTCCCTCGGTCTTCTTGGCATCCTCATCACTATTTTCCCATACAAATTCCTTTATCTTCACTAAGTGAGATTACATCTGCTTACTTACGTTACGTACACATATCAGCTATTCTGCCTTTTTACTTCTGACCTCTTCTCCTTACTTACCATTCTGACTCTTAACATCTTTACTAACTTTCACATATCCCATATACTACTTGTAACCGCTTCATGCAAATTTCTTGATTTCCTTACTTCTTACCCCCTTCTACCTCATCTCACTTACTGGCCTCTGATTTTGTTCCTTATTTTTTACCTTCTTTTACATATTCAACCTCCTAAAACTCCCTTCCCACTGGGGCTTTGAAGGTCAATACTCTTAATGCGGCCACTGGCAGTCTCAAGCCTGCAAAATAAGCTTAGCTCTTGAACGCAGAAAGAAAGTATTACAATTAAATTGTTTTGAATTTAATTTGTTTATTGGGAAGCCTACTATTTCGTCAACAACATACTATGTCGTCAGGCCACATGACAGCCTTTAAATTAAAAGATAAATACGAGAACCCACTTGTTATTTACACCAAAATACCTATTCCTTATTTGGTTCAGGGAATAAAAGGATAGCTTAAGATAGGCACCATAGCAGAGGTCATTATCACATAGTTTAAGGTTATTGGTGATTGGCAGGTTCTGAACCAGTTTCCTTTTGGCAGTTGTCTTGAGCTCCAAGCACTGGACCAGCTTTGCCCTAAACAGGTACTATTTATGTAAATAGATCGTTGAACTAGAAGTTATAAATATTTTTATGTATTTACCTTTATTTTACCTGATCACTCCTTGTCGTATAATTAAAGTTTTCACAGAAAAAGCGCAATTTAATTATTATGATATGTATGACCAGAGGTTAGAATATTTCTTTCATCATTTCATGCAAGGCTAAAGCTCATACATTGTTGCATTCCATGCTAAATGATATGATCAGTTTTTAAATTCAAATACACAATATTTTCCATTACCGAATATGAACACACACACAGAATTGTTCATGAAAGTAAAATGAATTACCTTTGGATCTAAATCACCATCAGCGGCAAACGGAGACAGTATTTTTCCTCGACCCGGAGAAGAAAGAGAAAGTGTGGGAGCTGGGTGACAATGAATGACAATGAATCAGTGAGTCACAAGTTGCTGATGAATATTTAGCAGAGGTCAGGGGATTACTGGGTAGCTATGTACGTGATAGAGGGATTGGTACGTAAGTGGCTACACGGATAGGTGGATTGGTAGCTAAGTAGATTGGGATTATATGTACAAAGACGGCGGATGACTAGTTAGGAAAGTGAAGTATAGACAAAAAGATAATAAAACAGTATGGATATAAAAGGTATAGGTAGGTCTATAAGGACGGCTACGTAGATAGGAGAGTGGTGGATAGGATAGGCAGATAGTCAAATAAAATGTAGAAGGTGGTATGGATAAAATGTAGAATGATATACAGTAGGGAATATGAGGATCAGCAGATAGGTGAATACGTAGATACAAGTAGACACACACAACAACACAACAACAACACACATACAACAATACAACAACACACAACACAACATAACAACAACAACAACACAATACACAACAACAACACCACACAACAAACAAGTAGATAGGACAAGTAGATAGGAGGGTGGTAGGTTGGGATATTGGTAAATACAAAGTAGAACGGTATAGGTAATAGGCCTACAGGTAAATGGGTATGAAAGTGGGGGAAAGTATACTGTATACGATTGTGGTGGATGTTACTGATGGATGGATGGATTACATTTGTATCTGTCGATGCTAAAGTGAATAAATTGGTGGATAGGTAGATCGTGGTACTTTAAATTTGATTCATTGGATCGTTGGTAAGGTGCACACTCCAAAAAGTGAACAATGAACTCAGGATAAGATGGAAACTAACAACTACTGATCTTTGAGGGACCCATAACTTTTCTGCTGCAACTAAAGTAACTACATAGTTAGGTTAGCGTTTACATGGTATGAATAAGGATTCAACTAAAACCCCCAAAAAATCGGTATACCAATCAAATCAAAATTAACATCCAGCAATCCTCTCTTTCAAAATGTGTGTCTAACTCTTGGGAGTTGTGTTTATGACTGCGATATATAAAGCATACAACCTAAATAAATCTGTTCATAAATTAGAAAAGTTATCAACTCGAATATGGATATAGTAAAAAAAAACAACAAAAAAAACACCTACATTTTAGAGTTCTTAGGTTTTTAACCGTAGGCGAGTATGGGGATTTATATATTTTCCGCATAGCTGTCGCCTCCCCTGCACATACTGTCCTATTGTTCTCTGCCAATCAGTTTGTAGATAGATTCATTACAGTAATCACCGTTCAATAAGAGCAGTTAGCAGCGTAGTGGCCGCGTGGGGGCTGCTCCTTGCCCCTTGCCTTCTGACCCTTGACCCCTAGAGCCCCTAGCCCCTAGACACTGGGCAGTGGTCACGCCCGCACGGCGACTGTCACGAACTTACTGTAGCTCTGCCTCCGTCTTCCTGTGGAAGGTTATGGGAAATCTGTTGCTGAGATAAGTAAAACGTTACTAATAATATGTATGTACGTGGTTAATCCAGCCTGTGTGTAATAGACCCATTGTACTTTAGGATGACTTGAGAGGATAAACAGAATTACTGGAGAAGTGGGTTGGAGTTGTTTTGGGTTCTAATTTGTTTTTTTACTAAATTCAATGCTACATTTCAATAAAGTATGTTAATTTTGAAATCGTTTTTGATGTGAAAACTATTGTACCCTTATTTGTTCGGGCGCTCTAAAGAAAACAACATTAATTAGATCACTTTTCACTAAATTGCATTCCTTCAAGGTGTAAGTTACTCTCTAATTAGTGAACCCACAAAGGATTAAATAGCAAAGTTTGCTCAAACGGGTTTCTCTAATAAAATCAGGAAGGAAAGGAGGAAAAATATAAAGAATCTACAGTACAACCAAGTTTTTCATATGTATGAACTAATAAAATTTTAAATAAAAATTGTACGACACCTAGAACAAATTCATAACAACTTTCCAAGTATAAATTACTCTCTTGTACATTATTGTCATCTTTGTGTAGTAAAAAGTCTTTTATAGAACATTTTATTAGTTTACAAAACATCCCAAACATCCATGTAAATC